>NC_037689.1:125227562-125434459 GCF_003255815.1 Theropithecus gelada
TTTTTTTTTTTTTTTTTTTTTTTTTTTTTTTTTTTTGAGATGGAGTATTTGCTCTGTCACCCAGGCTGGAGTGCAGTGGCGCAATATCGGCTCACTGCAAGCTCCGCCTCCTGGGTTCACGCCATTCTCCTGCCTCAGCCTCCAGAGTAGCTGGGACTACAGGCGCCCGCCACCTCGCCTGGCTAGTTTTTTTGTATTTTTTAGTAGAGACGGGGTTTCACCGTGTTAGCCAGGATGGTCTTGATCTCCTAACCTTGTGATCCGCCCGTCTCGGCCTCCCAAAGTGCTGGGATTACAGGCGTGAGCCACCGCGCCCGGCCTCAATACATGGTTTTAAAGTTTGAGATAAAAGTGTTGAATAATTGATGCAATTATCAATAGTAGGCATTAGTTCCATTAATTATTTCTAAAATCTAACATAAAATATAGATTTAGAAAATATTATTCCTTTAAAACGCATATTTTTATCTGATTTTCTCTACAAATTTGACTTTTTTGTTATGCATAATTCAGTTTGAGCTTGTATAACAAAAGAAGATTTGAGAGAAACCCAAGTGGAATTATATAGATACTTCCTGAAATAATGTTAACCTAAATATTAATCAGCCTTTTTCTGAAGAATTTTAAGACAGTGGCTTAACATATTTTAAGCTTTGTTTCTAAGATTTGGTAGTAGTTACATTGTGAAGAACGATGTCATATGACATTCCACTATTATGGCACATGGTCTGATTAAGGTATTACATAATATGTAAGTGTACAGTAAAGTCAACACTTTGTACTGCACAGTGTTTCTAGGCAGCCGACATTAATTTGGGAAAATGTGTGTGGGTTTAATATTTATTGCTTTGTCAATTTCTCTCTAAAGTGATTCACAAGTTCCCACTTAAAGATTGCTTTTGATATTCACCTCTAGGAGAACTATCCTAATATGTCCTACTTCAGTTTTGAAGAGAAAGAGAATCTTACTAATGAAGATTACATTTTCAACCATGTGGTAATTACACAAGCTGACTGAAAAACAGTAATTTATTTCGCTGATTTATTAGGGATATGTTTTGAAATTTTGCAAGTGGGGGCAGGGTGGGAAGTATGGGGAGAGGGTTTAATTTTCTGCTCAAGTGAGTATATGACACTAAAATATCCAGATAAAAGTGAAAAATTCAGTAAGCCAACCATGATGGCCTTCAGCTGACAGAAATGATACTCAGTATGCAGTTTTATTTCTCAATAAAATTATAAATTTAAATTGAAAAACTATAACTTCATTCTGAATGATTTCATGTATATTTTCCTTAGATTATTATATAGAATAATTGACTATTATAGCAGAAAGAAACCTTAAAGAGTTTCTGGAATTCCCCTTTCCATTTCTTCCACTCCAATTCTTTATTTATTATTTTATGTAAGCCTTTTAACCTAATTGTTCCTGCTATGCAGTCCCATATTATTTTGCATTTTAAAAATTCATTGTTACAGCTCTAGTGACATTTTAAAAATTTAGTCATTTATTTGTTGATTTAAAAATATGTATTAAGGACTTACTGAGTGCCAGTTTTTATTATTGTGTAATTGTGATTGCTTATTTCATTGTATTTCCAACTGGGTTATAAGATCTAGTAGAACATTGAGTGGGTTTTTTGTTTGTTTGTTTGTTTTAATACAAGCAGCCTATATGTGTTAGGTTTGGTTGACTGTGTATTCGTTTGCTGTGGATGCCATAACAAAAGTACCAAAGACTGAGTGGCTGAAGCAATAGAGATTGATTTTACCACAATTTCATAGGTTAGAAGTCTGACACTGATGAGTTGGTAAGGGAGCTTCTTTGGAGACCTCTTTCTTTAGCTTCTTAACAATCATTTCCTTCTTGTGTCCTCGCATGGTCTTTTCTCTGTACATGTCACAGTCCTCTTCTTATAAACACACTAGTCATATTTAATTAAGGCTCATCCTAACAACGTCATTTTAACTCACTTACGTCTTTAAACAGCCTGTCTTCAAATATCATCACATTCTGAGGTACTGGAGGTTAGGACTTCAACATACCAATTTTGAGGGGACTCAATTCAGCTAATAAAAATCTACATAAAAGGGAAATACACAAGAAACTAAGATATGGACTATAAATGTTAGGGGCTAACTTTTCTCTCACATAAAAGAAGATTAGATGTAGAGAGTGAAGGAAAGATATCATTGTTCACCTCCTCCTAGTACACTTGTCCACCAAATTTAGGGTCTCTCCCCCTTCCATCAAGATCATTGGCAGTGCATACATTCTCACATTCACATTATGGTCAGAAAGAAAAAGAAACTCAAAAATGAAAAGAACAGATGCTAACTAAGTATACTCTAGTGCAACAACTTCCACTCGTGCTATATTAGCTAGAAATGTGCCACATGGCCCAGACAACCTCCTTTGTGATGCTGAGTCAAACATACATTTTAAAAAATTGCGTTTGTCAGTATCTTAAAATACATAAGGATTTTATTAGTGGTTGTTGTGAAAGAATGAGTATTCATTAGGTATTAGGAATCTGTTTAATACATTTTACTCAATAAAATTTATTATATGAATGACAAGAATTAATGAATAATGTATGTCCTGTCTAGTAGTTTGTGTGGTTGCTGTTGTCACTGAATAGTTCATTTAAAAAGTTGGAAAAAAACTATGTTTTTAGTATCCACTAAAGTCCCTCTACAGAATCTAAAGGCTATAAGGGCAAAATTTAAGAAAGTCACAGATCTAGTACATCTCCTTCATTTTATCGATTAAAAATAAACATTGTCTCATTTGAATCCCACAACAACACTTTAATAAAAGTAAAACTGGCATTCTGGAAGATAATGAACTGGATGCCCAGAGTTTTCAATGGCTTACCCAAAGTCAATGTTATCTAGCGTAGAAATTAGTAGGTCTCTTGGCTATTTCATATTGTTTCACAGTATTAGAACACTTAAATCAAATACAGAGGTAAAAGGTGTGAATTACAATCCATTTATTTTTCAATCTTAACAAATATTAAAAGTTTACTATGTTTAGTTACATATTAACTTATATCTTGCCTTTATTAAAAGATGGTACTAACACTCCCTCCAAAAACTCATAATGCTAATACAGTGGTTCTCAGTGTTGTCCACAGATAAACAATATTAGCATTACCTTGGAGCGTGTCAGAAATAAAAATTCGCAGGCCCTCCCAAACCTACTGAATCAGAACCTCTGTTGACAAAACCAAAAGTATGTGAATTAACAAACCCTCCAGGGGATGTGGATTCCCATGTACACCAAAGTTTGAGAATCCCACTTTCAGTAGAAAAATGATTATTGCTATGTTTTTGCCTTTTTCTCTATCTTTCCAAATCTTAACCATTTTTAAGTACAAAAGTATATGGCACATTCTCCAAGAAAGCTGCTGGAAATATTTCAGCACACACCAAGAATTTGTTACTTTGAAATCTAGATGTCAATTTTCGTTAAGTACCCAAGTAGCAATAAAAACAGCCCCAAGAAATAAGGATACCTGGGACTAAATCACTGTGCAAAAATGACTCAGCGCTATAGTCCCTAAACTAAGTTCTATCCCTAGTATAAATCGTTCCTTCCCTTTTTAGATCTTCCTTGTGTTCTGCTGTAACTAGCCTTTTCTAACTGCTATGGTGTCCCTCTATTTTGCTTCTCGGGCCAAAAAACTAAATATTTATGGTACCTGCTTATTCCTCCATATCGTGTTCTAACCCTGAAAGATGCTGACTGCTATCTCTATCCAATCTCAAATAAAACAGAGCAGTCATTCTATTGGTCAGATTCTCTGTTTCATATGTTTTTTTTGTTTTTAAATTCATTCTAGTATGTGAAAGTCCTGGGTATAAAAATGCTTAAAAAGTCCTCTCTCAATTAGCCAGGTGTGCTGGTGGGCGTCTGTAATCCCAGCTACTTAGGAGGCTGAGGAGGGAGAATCGCTTGAACCCCGGAAGGTGGAGGTTGCAGTGAACTGAGGTAGTGCCATTGCACTCCAGCTTGGGCAACAAGAGCGAAACTCCGTTTCAAAAAAAAAAAAAATTCTCTCTCGCTCTCTCTCAAAACTCTCAAGAATGAGGAGGGGTAATAAACAGAGAGAGAACGAATCTGCCTTAAAGCAGGCTGAATTTCAATCAATGTAAAGATTAATTTGTATATGAGAATGTACAAGTGATTTGCAAATATATTAGTTAGGTTCTAACTTGCATTTTATGGTAGGCAAGAGATAATTCACTGCCTAAATGCTTTCATGATTCTAATAGAAAGTATTTTTGTAAGACAGGGTAAGAAAGACTTGTGAGAAAATATAACATATAAACAATCCACACATATTTATGAAATCCAAGCACGTCGTAACCTACTCACAGGCAACAACAACTGCATTAAATAGATAAGAAGAAATCAATTGTAGCAAATGTTTTTTTAGTTGAAAATTGAATTGCAAACATGACCCACATTTATAGTTTAATATAGAGGTTCTATAATGTAAGTATGATCATATTACATTTTTTACCCTGCTTTATTTTTCTTCTTAGCAATTAAAATATTTATAGTGCATAATTTGTTTTTTTGGTTTGTTTTGCTTTTATTTTCTAATTTTATTAAATTTTTATGAGTACATATTATATGTATATGTTTATGGAGTACATGAGATATTTTGATACAGGCATGCAATGTAATGTGAAATAAGCACATCATGGAGAAAGGGGTATCGATCCCCTCAAGCATTTATCCTTTGTATTACAAACAATTCAATTACAATATTTAGTTATTTTAAAAAGTACAGTTAAGTTTTTATTGATAATAGTCACCATGTTGTGCTATCAAATTGTAGGTCGTATTTATTCTTTCTATTTTTTTGTACCAAGTAACCATCCTCACCTCCCCCTCCACAAACTCCCCACTAACCTTCCTATCCTCTGATAGCCACCCTTCTACTCTCTACATTCATAAGTTCAAATCTTTGGATTTCTGGATCAATTCTTTTGATTTTTGATTCTTTTGATTTTTGGATCCCACAAATCCGAAAATCCAAACCCAAAGTGAGGCTTATTTCACTTAACATAATGATCTCCAATTTCATTCATGTTGTTGTAAATGACAGCATATCATTCTTTTTTGTGGCTGAATAGTACTCCCTTGTGTATATGTACCACATTTTCTCTATCTGTGTATCTGTTGATGGACATTTAGGTTGTTTCCAAATCTTAGCTATTTGTATATTATCTGCTTATCTGCTAAATTATAAGGTGTATGAGTGTAATGGATAGTTTTTCTTCAGTGCTTTATCCTCAATACCTAGAAAAATGCCTACATCATGGTTAGCATTCAATAAATACAAGTTTTGCATGAATGAAAGAAGAAGGAAAGAAGGTCGTTCTTGGAAATTAAAGTGCAATTCATTTAAAACAAAATCTTAATATACCTTCTGATAAGTTTTCTTCTATTATAAAAACACTGATCTGACACCAATGATAATTAAACCACAATATCCTCTTCATGACAAAGTGACAAACCACAAGATAGTTAATGAATCATCATGAAAACAAATATGCATGCCTCTGAACCAGTATTATTGGTGCTTTTGAAACGTTATTATGATTTAGATTAATTCAGGCTGACTTAATAAGTAACATTGAATGTGTAATCTCACCTTCTAGTTTTATAAAGTAACAACAAAAATTGAAATACATATTTTTAATCACTTAGTATGGATTATAGGATAAAACATAAGTTTCAAATGTGGTTTTGGCTTTTTCTAAGGACTTTTTAAACAAGAGAATCCTTGAGAAGTTGACTAACAGCATGAAATCAATGTTTAATACTAAATGGTACAGTAGACCCATGAACAATGCAGGAGTTAGGTATGCTGACCGCTCACACAGTTAAAAATTCATGTATAGCTTTTGGCTCCCCTAAAACTTAATTATTAATATATCACTGTTGAGTAGAAGCCTTACTGAAAACATGGTCAATTAACACATTTGTGTGTTATTTGTATTATACATTGTATTCTTACAATATTATAATAAAGCTAAAGAAAACAAAATGTTTTAAAAACCTCAAAAGAAAGATAAAATATACTTACTATCCATTAAGTGGAAGTAGCTCATCACAAAATCTTCATCCTTGTCATTTTTGCATTGAGTAGGCTGAGGAGGAAGAGGAAAAGGAGGGTTTGGTCTTGCTGTCACAGGGGTAGCCAAGTCAGGAGAAAATCCACGTATAGGTGGACCTGTACAGTTCAAGCCTGTGTTGTTCAAGGATAAACTGTATGTCTGCTTTGCTTAAACTTCAAACTCATATTAGAAATATCCTACAATAAAGATAAATCTGTGCAGAAGAAGTTGAAATTGTTGGTTGAAATCATGCATGTATTTTATTATATTACATCTTTATGTTTGCCTTTAAATCATGACCTTTTAATAACTCAGAGCCTTTTGACAGTTCCTGCTGCCTATATGTTAAAACTACTTAATATTTTGAGTTTTTTCTTAAAAATGAAAATGAAGCATTTACATTCCATTTGCATTTTAATTATCATTTTATTTTATTTTGATTGAATCTAATTAATTGGTTGGATTTTTGAAAATTCTGTTTTGGACTTATCCACTTGTAAAACTGTAAATATTTTACAGTTTTCTAATGACAGTGAAAGTATTATTTTGTTTTCAGTTATATTGTACATATTTTTTAAGTTATTGTTGAACTATTGCAAACAATATGATAATGACCATGTTTGTTAAGAAAGTCTTTTCCTGTTTTCGAAAACAATGAAAATAGGACCAGTGGTTCAAAAAGTATGAATATTTAAAGGTTCATGATGCAGATTTTCATGATACTTCTCAAAAAAAATTTAAATATTCATTAGGAGTGTGTAATCCCACCTCTTTCATATAAACTCCTTTTCACATACACTTATATACTATTAGTTTTGTCCCTCTGGAGAATTCTGACTAATCAAGATTTTGCTACTAGGACTGGTTCTAGAGAAACAGAATTTTAAGGATAGATTTATTTAGTTGGTTTTGGGGTCTCTGTCATTGGCTGTTTAATCTGATTACACCACAAAATGCTAAGGACTCTACTTCTGATACTAAGGACTGATAGTCCATGGCACGAATTATTTAGAGAGTTATACAAAATAAATGCATTTGATACTCCTGATTCATTGCTTGTGAGAGGCAAGGAGATTAGTGACTCAATATATGATCCTTTGAGCATTTGTGGAGAACCAAGGAATATAATGAAGTTGTTTGGTTGCTCCTAAATTCACTGGACAAAGTGATGAAGGAAAAAGATCAGCTCATGGATTCTATCTCCTGGTTCCAGAAGCACGTATTTACCTTCAAATCTTCTAATATTTCCATGGGTAAGAGTCTTATCTTCTGTAGACAAAGGGCTAAAATTACAGAAAATCAGACACAAGCACGTATAATGTGAGTGGCTGACGTGCCATGAACAGTGCATGCGCAACCTCACCAGGTGTCTGCTGTTAAAGTGAGGGCATTGACTGGAAAAGAATTGGACCCTGTAACCTGGGATGGGGACGTGTGTGAGAACCCTAATGAAGCTGGGGGCACTGAGCTCTTAAATTCGGATAAGCCTTTTTTTCTGGCAGGGGAGATGGCCTCTCCACCCCAAGTGGTGGCAACATTTCTTCCCCCACCCAGGCTGCCATCAGCCTTTCCACCTTTGTCTGAGATTAACCATGCACTGCCAGCAGCAGCAGTGATGGCCTCCCCTGAGGCAGTTGCCAGGCAAAACTAGACTGATTCTCTTCAGAAACCGCTCCCACCACCCCTCTCTGCTTCCAGATCTATAACTAGATTCAAGTCCTGGCAGGCCCCTAGAGGTGAGGTTCACAGTGTGACCCATGAGAAGGTGTGCTACACTCCAAAAGAACTACTCGAGTTTTCTAATTCATATAAGCAGAAACCCAGAAAACAGGTATGGGAATGGATACCAAGGGTGTGGGATAATGGTGGAAGGAACATAAAGTTGAATCAGGTTGAATTTATTGACATGAGCCCACTAAGCAGATATTGTTCATCTGATGGTGCTGCTAGAGGAGTTAAAATACGATTCTAATAGTTTATTTGCTTGGTAAGCTAAAACATGTATCAAAAAATGGCTCACTGTTAGTGAGCTAAAAATATCTGATCACAGAGACACAAAAAACCCTCCAAAAAATCAATGAATCCAGGAGCTAGTTTTTTGAAAAGATCAACAAAATTGATAGACCGACCGCTAGCAAGACTAATAAAGAAAAGAGAGAAGAATCAAAAAGATGCAATAAAAAATGATAAACGGGATATCACCACCGACCCCACAGAAATACAAACTACCATCAGAGAATACTAAAAACACCTCTGCACAAATAAACTAGAAAATCTAGAAGAAATGGATAATTTCCTGGACACTTACACTCTCCCAAGACTAAACCAGGAAGAAGTTGAATCCCTGAATAGACCAATAGCACGCTCTGAAATTGAGGCAATAATTAATAGTCTACCAACCAAAAAAAAATCCAGGACCACACAGATTCACAGCCGAATTCTACCAGAGGTACAAGGAGGAGTTGGTACCATTCCTTCTGAAACTATTCCAATCAATAGAAAAAGAGGGAATCCTCCCTAATTCATTTTCTGAGGCCAACATCATCCGGATACCAAAATCTGGCAGAGACACAACAAAAAAAGAGAATTTTAGACCAATATCCCTGATGAACATCGATGCAAAAATCCTCAATAAAATACTGGCAAATCGAATCCAGCAGCACATCAAAAAGCTTATCCACCATGATCAAGTGGGCTTCATCCCTGGGATGCAAGGCTGGTTCAACATATGCAAATCAATAAACATAATCCAGCATATAAACACAACCAAAGACAAAAACCACATGATTATCTCAATAGATGCAGAAAAGGCCTTTGACAAAATTCAACAGCCCTTCATGCTAAAAACTCTCAATAAATTCGGTATTGATGGAACGTATCTCAAAATAGTAAGAGCATTTTACGACAAACCCACAGCCAATATCATACTGAATGGGCAAAAACTGGAAGCATTCCCTTTGAAAACTGGCACAAGACAGGGATGCCCTCTCTCACCACTCCTATTCAACATAGTGTTGGAAGTTCTGGCTAGGGCAATCAGGCAAGAGAAAGAAATCAAGGGTATTCAGTTAGGAAAAGAAGAAGTCAAATTGTCCCTCTTTGCAGATGACATGATTGTATATTTAGAAAACCCCATTGTCTCAGTTCAAAATCTCCTTAAGCTGATAAACAACATCAGCAAAGTCTCAGGATACAAAATTAATGTGCAAAAATCACAAGCATTCTTATACACCAGTAACAGACAAACAGAGAGCCAAATCATGAATGAACTCCCATTCACAATAGCTTCAAAGAGAATAAAATACCTAGGAATCCAACTTACAAGGGATGTAAAGGACCTCTTCAAGGAGAACTATAAACCACTGCTCAGTGAAATAAAAGAGGACACAAACAAATGGAAGAACATACCATGCTCATGGATAGGAAGAATCTATATTGTGAAAATGGCCATACGGCCCAAAGGTAATTTATAGATTGAACACCATCCCCATTAAGCTACCAATGAGTTTCTTCACAGAATTGGAAAAAACTGCTTTAAAGTTCATATGGAAACAAAAAAGAGCCCGCATTGCCGAGATAATCCTAAGCCAAAAGAACAAAGCTGGAGGCATCACGCTACCTGACTTCAAACTATACTACAAGGCTACAGTAACCAAAACAGCATGGTACTGGTACGAAAACAGAGATATAGACCAATGGAACAGAACAGAGCCCTCAGAAATAATACCACACATCTACAGCCATCTGATCTTTGACAAACCTGACAAAAACAAGAAATGGGGAAAGGATTCCCTATTTAATAAATGGTGCTGGGAAAATTGGCTAGCCATAAGTAGAAAGCTGAAACTGGATCCTTTCCTTACTCCTTATACGAAAATTAATTCAAGATGGATTAGAGACTTAAATGTTAGACCTAAAACCATCAAAACCCTAGAATAAAACCTAGGTAATACCATTCAAGACATAGGCAGGGGCAAGGACTTCATGTCGAAAACACCAAAAGCAATGGCAACAAAAGCCATGATTGACAAATGGGATCTATCTAAACTAAAGAGCTTCTGCACAGCAAAATAAACTACCATCAGAGTGAACAGACAACCTACAGAATGGGAGAAAATTTTTGGAATCTACTCATCTGACAAAGGGCTAATATCCAGAACCTACAAAGAACTCAAACAAATTTATGAGAAAAAAACAAACAACCCCATCCAAAAGTGGGCAAAGGATATGAATAGACATTTCTCAAAAGAACGCATGCATACAGCCAACAGACACATGAAAAAATACTCGTCATCACTGGCAATCAGAGAAATGCAAATCAAAACCACAATGAGATACCATCTCACACCAGTTAGAACGGCAATCATTAAAAAGTCAGGAAACAACAGGTGCTGGAGAGGATGTGGAGAAATAGGAACACTTTTACACTGTTGGTGGGACTATAAACTGATTCAACTATTGTGGAAAACAGTATGGCGATTCCACAAGGATCTAGAACTAGAAATACCATATGACCCAGCCACCCCATTACTGGGTATATACCCAAAGAATTATAAATCATGCTGCTATAATGACACATGCACACGTATGTTTATTGCAGCACTATTCACAATAGCAAAGACTTGGAATCAACCCAAATGCCCATCAGTGACAGACTGGATTAAGAAAATGTGGCACATATACACCACGGGATACTATGCAGCCATAAGAAAGGATGAGTTCATGTCCTTTGTAGGGACATGGATGCAGCTGGAAACCATTATTCTCAGCAAACTATCGCAAGAACAGAAAACCAAACACTGCATGTTCTCACTCATAGGTGGGAATTGAATAATGAGATCACTTGGACACAGGAAGGGGAACATCACACACTGGGTCCTATTGTGGGGAGGGGTTAGTGGGGAGGGAAAGCATTAGGAGATATACATAATGTAAATGACGAGTTAATGGGTGCAGCACACCAACATGACACATGTATACATATGTAACAAACCTGCATGTTGTGCACATGTACCCTAGAACTTAAAGTATAATAATAAAAAAAAAAATTGCTGGAAAAAAAAGATTAATATATGATGCATGAGATTTCAAGATTTACTGTGAAATTATAACAATAAAGAGAGTATGGTATTGAAGTAATGATAGATCTGTATATAAATGATACAGAAGGAGAGTTCAGAAGTAAACCCATATGTATATAGTTAACTTATTTTTAATAACAATGCCCTGGTAATTTAAGGAAGGGCATACAGTGTTTTCAACAAACTGTCATGGAGCAATAAAAATAAGAAAAAATAAGACTTACATTTATTCCTGTCTCACACTACACACAAATATTGAATCAAAATGAATCACAGAACTGAAAGTAAAATGATAATATTTATTAAGAAAAATGAGATAAAAATACTTTCATCTTTAGTGCATCACTGATTTTCAGAAAGGAGACAATGATTATAAAAGAAAACAAAGACAAATTAGACTTTATCAATATTAAAAACTATTGCTTTATAAAAGAAACCATTAAGTAATTAAAAAGATGGCAGAAACTAGGTAAAAATATGCAGCAAGCTCATATCTGAAAAATTAATTGTATACACAACTTATACAATGGTCCGACACTTCAATACACAAAAAACTAATATTTCTAAATGTCAAAATATTTGAAAAGATACTTCACAAACAAATGTCCAATATCCATGTGAACAATTTTCAACATCTTTAGGCATTGGAAAACAGAAACACATAGTACCCACTAGAATGGCTAAAATAAATAACTTGACAATGTAAAATGTTTTCTAGGAATGAAATTCTCATTAATTTGGTGAAAATATAACTACCAAAATTGACTCAATATGAAGCAGAAAATCTAAGTAGCCTTTTATCTAATACATTAATTAAATTTGCTCAGAAAAATCTTATTACACAGAAAACTCTAGGCCAAGGTGACTTAACCAAATGTGAAATAACGGGCGTAATATAATGCAAATTGTTACAATTTTAGAAAATACAAAACAGAAATATAAAATGGTACAATCACTTTGGGAAATACTTTGGCAAAATCTTATAAATTTCTAGTAAGTTACTAATTAAACTTAGAACTTAAAGCAATGTCCAATTTTTCTTTCTAATGTGAGAATGTCATCTTCTCTTAAAGTTTAGTGAGAGGTTTTAGGAGAATAGATTCTTCTTCTTTTTTTTTTTTTTTTTTGAGACGGAGTCTCGCTCTGTCACCCAGGCTGGAGTGCAGTGGCCGGATCTCAGCTCACTGCAAGCTCCGCCTCCCGGGTTCACGCCATTCTCCTGCCTCAGCCTCCCGAGTAGCTGGGACTACAGGCGCCCGCCGCCACGCCCGGCTAAGTTTTTGTATTTTTAGTAGAGACGGGGTTTCACCGTGTTAGCCAGGATGGTCTCGATCTCCTGACCTCGTGATCCGCCCGTCTCGGCCTCCCAAAGTGCTGGGATTACAGGCTTGAGCCACCGTGCCCGGCCTAGATTCTTCTTCTTAAGGTTATTTTTAAATATTCTGGAATGGGTATGCTAGCCATGAAAAAGAACATCAATATATATGGAAATTTACCCATATAGAAGATATACTATTATGTTTTCCTTACCTGTAAGGTGCCTATAATCAAATGCATCAATTAACTCATATTTCTAAGATTAACCAAAAATATATATTAAAATATAATTTTTAATTTTTTTCTGAAAAATGATGGCTAATTTTTAAAGAATACTAAGTCAATGCTTGTATTCTTTCTTAAAAGCTGAACACATTTCATATTTTATTAAGGCAAATTCTTGTCTATATGGAGTGCATTAATGTAAAACTACTAATTGAATAAAATTGTTATCTCAAAACAATAGCACAAAATTACTCTCTTGGCCTTAGTTCAAAAATAAAAAGTAACGATTTTAAACTTTCACTTTCTAATACACACAGCAAGAAGATTTAACAATATTGATATTCATTCAGATAGAGCTCCAGCACTGAGTCAAAAGCATTTATCTTGGATCTCAGATTTTCAAAGTATCACTTGTATGGTTAAAATAAAGAAATGCAGGCTTTCTCCAGCAGACAGTGATTCTGAGGTTCACTGCTCACTTAAGTAGGATAAATTAATTCTTATTCAAAGGCAGAATAAAAACAGTGAAAGATGTGAGAGCCTAAAACAAGTACTAAATGACTCTGATCAAAGCTTGTTTAGACTCTTAAGATATATACCACTTTGTATCTAATACAAGTAACCACATCATTAGTATGTCTTTATATACTAGAATGAAAGAATCTCTGTTTATCTGTAATAGATACATTGCCCTAAACTGATATTTCAGATTTAATGGAAGAAATAATTATTTTTTAAAATTTATTTTTCGTTTTGTTCTTGTTTCTGGCTCTGATTTAATAGACACATGATTAGACATATAGGAATTCATATATTTATGTAACTATATCTAGTCATTTATCATATATGTATACCATAAACACAAATGTATGATAGAGATATGCATATATGAATACATATATCTATACACACATAGATATACATAAAGATATGTACGTGTATTGCCATTTTATTCTTTTTCCCATAAACACAATCAGATTAATAGGTAAATGGAATATAATAAAAACAAACCGATTAACACATTATGTTACAAATTTGAAAGCCAAGTAAGTTAACACAAAAAGCACAATTATGTAGGTATAAAAAGGTATACTTCTTTAGTATATCTGTAATGCCTGGCACAGTGCTGAGTATATAGTAAATAGCTCCTAACACAAACAACATTGGCTATGCTTAACAACTTCTAACACTTGAATGTAAATCTTGGCATATTTTATTTTAAATTCTAAAGCTCTACAACTCTTTCTAAATGGGCTAATTATTTTTTACCCTGGAATTTCAAAACAAACAAACAAACAAACAAACAAAAAAGCCTGTTCCGTCTGGTCAAATAACTAATCAAGGGAAAGCTTAGAAGAGATTTAGTGGAGAGACATATTTAGTAGCAGCGGTGAGTCTATCAACCCAGAGGAGCAGCACTAGCAGAAACTGGGCTGGTCAAACCATCCCTTGCTTCGCATCTACCTCAGCAGGTTTGTGTCTACTACACCACCAGAGAGTACTTACGGGCCTCCCATCCCTTCACCAGCAGCAGAAGGTGGCCCATGATGAGTGTCTCTCAATTTTACACCCAATGGCAGAGAACTATCCAAACTCAACATCTCCCATCCCTCAACCCAGTGGCAGGTTAACTGGTTCTGGAGACTCCCAACCTTCCACCAATTGCATTTCTGTAATTGCTATAAATGTAAATGGTCTAAATACACCAATTAAAGAAAAGTATCAGCAAAGTGAAAAAAACAAAACAAAACAAAAAAACTATGACTCAACTGAGGGCTATTTACAAGAAAATCACTCCAAACACAATAATATTTACAAATAAAAGGATAGAAGAAAAGTATTATGCTGACATTAATGTAAAAGCAGAAGTGGCTATTTTATTATTAGGTAAAGTAGATCTCAGATATAAATATAAATAAGAACAAAGAAGATGATTACATACAAGAGTTGAAGTTTGGGAGCCTCTGCCTAGATTTCAGAGAATGTACAGAAATGCCTGAATGCCAGGCAGAAGTCAGCTGCTGGGATGGAGCCCTCGTGAAGAACCTCTACTAGGGCAATGTGAAGGGAAAATGTGAGGTTTTAGCCTCCACACAGAGTCTCCACTGGGGCACTGCCTAGTGGAGCTGTGAGAATTGGGCCACCATCCTCCAGAACCCAGAATGGTAGATCCACCAGCAGCTTGCACCATGCACTTGGAGAAGCCACAGGCACTCAACACTGGTCCATCAAAATGCCACGGAGACTGCATCCTTCAGTGCAACAGGGGCAGAGCTGCCCAAAGCATTGGAAGCCCACCCCTTGCATCACCATGCATTGGATGCAAAACATGGAGTCAAGGGAGACCATATCAGAGCTTTAAGATTTAATGACTGCCCTGCTGGGTTTTGAACTTGTATGGGGCCTGTAGCCTCTGTTTTGGCCAGTTTGTCCCATTTGGAACAGGAACAGTTACCCAATGCCTGTACATCCTGTACATCCATTGTATCTTGGAAGTAACTAACTTTTTTTTTTTTTTTTTTTTTTTCGGTACAGTCTCACTCTGTCGCCCAGACTGGAGAGAAGTAGTTTAATCTTGGCTCACT
This sequence comes from Theropithecus gelada, assembly GCF_003255815.1. NCBI lineage: Eukaryota > Metazoa > Chordata > Mammalia > Primates > Cercopithecidae > Theropithecus > Theropithecus gelada. The sequence goes on from NC_037689.1 coordinate 125,242,909, forward strand.
GCAGCCTTTTCCTCCTGGGTTCAAGCAATTCTCCTGCCTCAGCCTCCCTAGTAGCTGGGATTACAGGTGTGCACCATGACATTTGGCAAATTTTTGTATTTTTAGTAAAGACAAGATTTCACCATGTTGGCCAGGCTGGTCTTGAACTCCTGATCTCCAGTGATCCATCCACCTTGGCCTCCAAAGATGTGGGATTATAGGTGTGAGACACTGTGTCTGGTCCTAACTTGCTTTTAATTTTATAGGCTCATAGGCAGAAGGGACTTGCCTTGTCTCAGATGAGACTTTAAACTTGGACTTTTGGGTTAATGCCGGGATGAGTTTAGACTCCGGGAAACTGTTGGGAAGTCATGATTGTGTTTGAAATGTGAGAAGAACATGAGACTTGTGAGAGGTCACGGACAGAATGATATATTTTGTCTATGTTTCCCCACCCAAATCACATCAGAATTGTGATCCTCACATGTCAAGGGAGAGACCTGCTGGAAAGTGATTGGATCATGGGATTGGTTTTCCCATCCTGTTCTCATGATAGTGAGTTCTTAGGAGATCTCATGGTTTAAAAGTGTTTGACAGTCCCTCCCCCACTGCCAGGTAAGACATGCCTTGCTTCCCCTTCATCTTCTGCCATGATTGTAAGTTTCCTGAGGCCTCCCAAGCCATGTGGAATTGTGAATCTATTAAAATTGTTTTCTTTATAAATTACCCAGTCTCAGGTAGTTCTTTATAGCAGTGTAAAAATGAACTAACACACCACTCCCTAAATCAGTTCAGTAATGAGTAGAGTTAAGGCCTTCCCTTATGTCCTGGATTTTCAGGTTCCCAAGTGGGGGTGTGTATCCTCTAGGCAGTCTCTCCCTCTGTCATACTCCTAATTTTCACCTGGCTCACAATGTAGGTTGCAATCTGCCACTTCTTTGAAAGATTCTGTGAATTCTTTCAGTTTTCCTGTTAATTTCCTGCATTGCCTTTTTAAAAAAGTTCACACTATGTGTCTATTTTGTCTTTCCAAGAGGGAGAGGCACACTAACTCTGCCTCTGATTCCTGACCTTAGAAAAATGAAATTTAAGGGAAGAATTTATAAAGTTTTAATATTAACTAGTTTTTTTATTTTTTTATTTTTTGTGACAGAGTCTTGCTCAATCTCGGCTCACTGCAACCTCCGCCTCCTGGGTTCAAGCGATTCTCCTGTCTCAGCCTCCTGAGTATCTGAGACTACAGGCACCCACCACCATGCCCGGATAATTTTGTGTATTTTTATTAGAGACAGGGTTTCACCATGTTAGCCATGATGGTCTCGATCTCCTGACCTCGTGCCTGCCCACCTTGGCTCTCCAAAGTGCTGAGATTACAGGTGTGAGCCACTGTGCCCAGCTAATAAACTGATATGTTCCAAATATTATACTTGAAAAATTTTTTTTTTCCTAGCACAGAGTTTCGCTCTTGTTGCCCAGCCTGGAGTGCAATGGCATAATTTCAGCTCACTGCAACCTCTGCCTCCCGGGTTCAGGAGATTCTCCCGCCTCAGCCTCCCGAGTAGCTGGGATGACAGGGGTGCACCACCATGCCTGGCTAATTTTTGCATTTTTAGTAGAGATGGGGTTTCACCATACTTGTCAGGCTGGTCTCGAATTCCTGACCTTAGACGATTCCCCCACCCAAGCCTCCTAAAGTCCTGGGATTACAGCCGTGAGCCACCATGCCTGGTCTGCTACTTATTAAATGTTTAGTAGAAATAGCTAGTAATGCTATGTCATGGTTTGACTGTATCCCACCCAAATCTCATCTTGTAGTTCCCATAATCCCCACATATCATGAGAGGGACCTGGTGGGAGGTAATTGAATCATGGGAGCAGTTTCCCACATGTTGTTCTGTGATAGTAAGTTCTTAGATCTGATGGTTCCATAAGGGGCTTCCCCCTTTGCTCGACTCTCATTCTCTCTCCTGTCGCCCTGTGAAGAGGTGCCTTTCACCATATTGTAAGTTTCCTTAGGCCTCCCCAGCCATGCATAACTGTAAGTCAATTAAACCTCTTTCCTTTATAAATTATCCAATCTTGGGTATTTCTTTATAGCAGTGTAAGAAGGAACTAATACATCCCATCTGAGAGTGGATTTTGTTGCAAAATTTTTTTAACATTATTAATTTAATCTCCATACTTTTATAAATTTATTCTGATTTATTCCTTTTTCAATTAGTTTTGATAGTTTTGGCCTCACTAAAAATGTGTGCATTTCAAATATGGTACCTAATAAATTTGAATACAGTGGTTCATAATGTTTTGTTATAATTCTTTATTTCTGTAAGGTTGGTAGAAATATCCCCACTGTAATGCCTAACTTTAGTAATTTGAAATTTCTCTCATATTTGCCTAGTGAATTCAACCAAAGGTGTGTCAATATACTCGATCTTTTCAAAGAAAACAGCAACTTTGAATTATGTGGATTTTTCCCTACTTGGAAAATTTAATCCATTGACATTTAACATAACCACTGACAAGATGGGCCTTATCTCTGCCATTTACTATTTGTTTTTTATATGTCTTATATTTTTTACTCCTTAATCCCTTTTTAAATACAGTATTTTGTATTAAAGAGGTATTTTCTGGTGTGTCATTTTAATTTCCTTGTCATTTCTTCAATTACATATTTTTAATTATTTTCTTAGTGGTTTCCCTGGGAATCATAATAATCATATATAATTTCACATCGACATAGTTTGGATTAATACCAATTTAGTTTCAATAACATGTAAAACCTTTGTTTACAGCTTTGTCAACGACTATTCATGCTTTTTATGAAACAAGAAGTATCTTTATACATTGGGTATTTTATCAACCAAGATATTTAGGAATGTTTCATATGGTTGTCCTTTAAAATAGAAGAAAATGAAGTATAAACAAAAACTACATTTGTATTATCTATTTTTCCTAACTTTTATATTTACATTTGCTGTATTTTTTCAAAAAAATATTTTATGAAGATTTGAACAACTGTGTTATTTCAGCCTGAAGGACTTTATCATTTCTCATAGGTCCTGTCATCTACTGACAAACGCCCTAACATCATGTTTATACAGAGTGTCTTAATTACTCCTTTATGGTTTCTGATGAGAAATAAGCAATTTATTTTATTGAACATGCCTGGTACATAATGATTCAATTCTTCTTGTTTTTAAAATTCTTTCTTTGTTTTTGATAGTTGGCAGTGGGATTAAGTTGTGTCTAAATGTGTATCTGTTTTGGTTTATCCTTCTAGGAGTTTCTTATCTTCTTAAATGTGCAAGTGAGGGTGTTCAGAAAATGAATATTTTCAGCCATTACCTTTAAATATTTTTTGCTGTTTTATCTCCTCTGGTTTCCCACTATGCATGTGTTGGTACACTTAAGTTGTCCAACAGGATCCTTAGGCTCTGTTCATTTTTCTTCATTTTTTTTTTCTGTACTACAGAGTGTATAATCCAAACTGCTGTATTGAAATACACTGCATATTTATTTTGCCTGTTTAAATCTGCTGTCTATTCTAGTGAACTTTTCAGTTCAGTTGTATTTTTCTACTCCAGAGTTTGTATCTGGCTTTTTAAAAATAATGTATATACTAAATTAATGTTTTTCTCAATTTTGTGATGGATTGGTCTTATATTTTTTCTTAATTCTGTAAATGTGGTTGCTTTTGGCTCTTTGAACATATTTATAATAGATTGTTTACATTTTTTCCTCAGTATGCTTGACATCTGGTTTTCTCCAGGCACAGTTTCTATTGACTGATTTTTATCTTGTATGTGATCACATTCTTATTTCTTTGTATACCTTGTAATACTTTGAATACTAGCCATTTTGGATATTATAATAAGACTACTCAGCAAATCAGATTCTCCTTTCTTCCTAGAGTTTGCTTTTGCTTTCATTTGTTGTAGTAGTTGTTACTAAAGTTACTTTTCTGAACTGAATCAATAAAGTCTGTAATCTTATTTAGCTATTGAAGTGTTTGATTAGTTAACATTTTAGTCAGCAAATGACTGGAGAGAGATTTTCTTAAACGACTGAAAGCAAAAACTCCCTAACTTTGTGGAGAAGTTTTGTATGTAAGTTTGGTCATTTCTTTAACACTCAACAGGGAAGTTTACAACTCTGCCTTAGCTGTAACTTCCTGCGTGTGCAGAGCTTCAACATCAGCCAGAAATTAAAGTTTAGAGACATGTCAGGTCTGTGCTCAGCAAGTGCCCAGTCATGGGCATGCGCTTTTGCTTCTAGATTCCCAGGAACTTTTAAAATCCCTTATGTACATCTCATTTCTAAGCATTTTCTTCCATGTTTTTTAGGTAGTTTCTTGTTTCTCCCAACTGTTACACATTGCTTCAGGCATCAGTGATCAAATTATTGGCCTCTAAATGTTTTCATACACACCCCCACATAATGATTTAGCAGGGCATGAGTTCCGAGTGAGACCAAATAAGACAAGTATTTTCAGGTGTTCTTTCAGGGAGCTACCAGACAGATGAAATAATGATCCTTTTTTGAGAATGAGATGTTTTTCTCCCTCCAGTACTAAGAATATGTGCTATTATTTTCAATGCTACTGCTGAACCGGAGAGTGTAGGAAAGGGCTAGAGCAAGTTAAAATTCTCCAAAGCTCACTGTTCTTACTGAGAGCTATTTTTCTGAAAAACAGGTACTTGCAAGTTTTCGTGTGGCTGAAAGCTTTTGGATAACTTTTCAAAAAGTTGATTCTTACATTGCCTAATCTGTTTTTTCTATTGCTTTGAAGGACAAGTAGAACTTCAGATTTCCTTACTCTGCTATTTTCTCTGACATCTCCATATAACATTCTTAAAATACAATGCTGTAGAAATGGAAAACCAATTAGAAGTTGCCGGGTTTTAAGGTAGGTCGGGAAGAAGGATATTGTGTTGTTATGAAAGGTCAACATCAGGAATTCTTGGGGTCATAAAACTATTTTGTATTGTATGTGTAGATGTATCTGTTTTATTTTGCACAACTGTGTGTGAAAATATAATTATTGTAATATTTCAAAAAGTTTAAGTGAAAAAGAAACTAATAAAAGGGATTGATTATAGATACAGTAGAACAAAAAAGATAATTTTCTGTGGAAATCAGATTCCATCTCTTTTGAAAATGGTTAAATAAGTGCATTGTTTGTATCTATGTGCCCAATACATAGACAGCTAAATATCAACATTATTACATGTAGTGGAAGTTCTTTGTAAATGTCACAAATGGGAAACTTACAGTATATTTATAATCTTCCTTAATGCATATTTATTCATTCACTGAAATGAATAACAAAATAATTACAAAACTTTTAATATAGAAATATGTAGGAGGAAATGCAAGAAGGAAAAGAAAAAGAAAAATAATAGCTGATACCAGTTTAATGATATAAATATAGTATCTTAAATTGGTCAACACAAAGAGCAAATACTAAAATAATTTAGTGGTTTGCTTTGGTAACGTATATTAAGTTCCTTAAAATATTGCTCATTTATTATTGGCAACTTCCAATCCAAATTAGGTTTGTAGTATTAGGATTTGTTTTTATGTCTCAAGTGAAGAGTCCGACATACTCTATGGACAATGTTCTTAGTCCTGTGGTTTCTACATATAGCTTTACTATTATTTTATTGGATAATTTCTACTAGTCATTACCATTGCAAGAATTTGCATTCTTGCAAATTTCTCTGGAAACTATGCTTTTATTAGTTTGAAAGTCCCCCATCTCTTACTGTGTGAAAATGATTCTTGCTGTGATTAAATGAGGAACAAAAAGTCACTCACAGCAGGTCTAGTGGCATTCACTCTTCTTTCATGCAGAGTAAATGGGACTGGTGGGCTTTCTATTGAAAATCATTTCTGGGATTTCTCGAAAAGAAGGCAGACTGTGTGAACCATACGTAGATGGGTTATTATGGCTTCTCAGACAATCAGGAAAGGAAAGTATCTCACCTTTGGTTGAAAAAGTTGAATACGTCTAGATTATTAGCATTAGTCACGTTTACAGATATCCCAGGTTCCTCTGTGTGTACTCAAGCACAGATATTTCTTTTTGTATGTTTTTCCAGTTGTGCCTTATGCTAAACCAAAGCAACTCGAAAATTGAAAGGAAGACTACTTGTAAGAGGAGGGAGCAATTAGAAATGAATAGTGGTTTAGTATAATGAGATCATCTCATCGGGCAGAAATTTATATAGTATCTCTTTCTTTGCCTGTGTACTGCAATATATGGTTACATGGTTACTAGCTGTATTTTAAAAATAAGAAGGAAATAGTGAAAGAGGAAAAAGTCAAAAATTGATCCACTCTTTGAGCAAAGTTTAATCTTTTTCAGAATTTTGTTAGTATTTATCATACAAACTAGTTTACATAGTTGTTTACAATGAAAATGATAAAAAATTATAAGCACACATTTTATGATTTTAAATTCAGATTATGAAAAATTCCATCTTATTTGTAAATAATATCTTTAACACCTGAGTGAGTTTACTTGCTCAGAAAGGAGTATGAGGTTTATTTCTACCTAAGGATTTGATACATTTCATTAGTACTGAAATGTTTTTAATAACTTCAGCACTTTCAAGCCTATTTTGCCTGTCCACACTGGAAGTATAACCTCCTCTTTTCATTTGTTGTCAAATTGATGAAATAAAATTTTCAAGCATTTTTCCCTTTCTACCAATGATCTGAAATACTTACTACATGGCTCTAAGATGAATGTACATTTGCAGATGTTTGACTGGAAGTTCGGCAACTATTGCCTATGCCAATGAGTTTAGGTACACTGTCAACACATTTGACCTCCCATTCTTATAATCTTGTCACTTGAACCTGCTGTTTTGCATCTTCTAGCACTCTTAATTTTGTTTCCCTATTTAGCAAGTCAAACATCTTCCCACTATAAATTTCAAAAAAGGTATCATATACTTGACATTCTAACTTTTTAGAGTTTGGCTTCCTTAGCATTAAACAAACAAACAAACAAACAAACAAAAAACATATAGAGCTGCTAACGCATACATTCCTTTAGAATAATCTTGATTTTTCCTAAAAAGTCACCACCTATCATTGTGAGTTTTTCTATACCCAGTCTGCCCATAAGCAACACATGCAGCCTAGTGGTATAGTGGTAAACCTTTTTTATTGGGTGGGTGTTTCCTTTTTTTCTTTTAATTTATTATACTTTAAGTTCTGGGATACATGTGCAGAATGTACAGGTTTGTTATATATGTATACATGTACCACAGTGGTTTGCTTCACCCATCAACCCATCATCTAGGTTTTAAGCCCTGCATGCATTAGGTATTCATCCTAATGTTCTCCCTCCCCTTGCCTCCTACTCCTGACGGGTCCCACTGTGTGATGCTCCCCTCCCTGTGTCCATGTGTTCTCATTGTTCAACTCCCAATTATGAGTGAGAACATGCAGTGTTTAGTTTTCTATTCCTGTGTCACTTTGCTGAGAATAAAGGTTTCCAGCTTCATTCATGTCCTGGCAAAGGACAAGAACTCATTCTTTTTTTACGACTGCATAGTATTACATGGTGTATATATGCCACATTTTCTTTATCCCATCTATCATTGATGAGCATTTGGGTTGGTTCCAAATCTTTGCTATTGTGAATAGTGCTGCAATAAACATACCTGTGCATGTGTCTTTATAGTAGAATGATTTCTAATACTTTGGGTATATACTCAGTAATGGGATTGCTGGGTCAAATAGTATTTCTGGTTCCAGATCATTGAGGAATCACCACACTGTCTTTCACAATGTTGAACTAATTTACACACAAATACATATAACTATGCTCATTAATAGGATATTCTGTTGTTAGTGTCTATAATCCAAACTTCCTCTAAAGTCTCTGATTATATACATAATGTTATAATTTGGGTTTGTAGCATCAACATCCTGGGCTATTATTTTCTTTAAATTCTTGCTGCTTAAGTCATGTTTTTCTTATTTTCTTTTTAATTTTTCTACTTCTTTTACACAATTAGATTTTTTTTTGACAGGGTCTGACTCCTGGTGTGCAGTGACACAATCTTGGCTCACTGCACCCTCTACCTCCCAGGCTCAAGTGGTCCTCCCACCTCAGCCTCCCAAGTAGCTGGGACTACAGGCACGCACTATCACGTTCGGCCATTTTTTTTTTTTTTTGTATTTTTAGTAGAGACGGAGTTTCGCCATGTTGCCCAGCTGGTCTGGAATTCCTGGGCTCAAGCTATCCACTCAACTCAGCCTCCCAAAGTGCTGTTATTACAGGCGAGAGCCACCACGCCCTGCCTGCAATTAGATTTTCTATGTGTCTTCTGTTGTGCAGAGAAAAACTGTTCAGGAAGTTGACTAGGAGTGCATGAGTAGAATCAATGATTCTTTTCTCTGTGTGGAGAGTCATTGTTAATAGAAGCCACGACATTCCATTAATTATTTACAATCTTGTTTAACTTGCCTGAAGATGTTAGAGATGAGGGTGTTTCTATACTGGGTTAATTTTTTTCTGTCAGTTACAAGGTCAGGGTTAAGGGAAAGATGCTGATCAGGTCCATATCTTTGTATTTTGTAGCTCCATTTTCTATACATTTAACAGTTATACCATCTTTATCTGTTTTTGAAGATTTTACCATTGCTTAATGCATTTGGCTATTGCTCCAATTGATCTGCACATAAATCCTAATCTGAATCTTGCCAATATTGGCCACTCATAGTGAATTTTAAAAGATGGATATAAAGTCATATATATCTTCCTCATCTAAATTAGGTACACTACGTTATGACATATTATGTTAAAATACATTCTATTGGCAGCTGAAAAAGGTTATAAAGCTTTCAACATGTTTTAGAAATACAACCAAGTAAAATACTTAAAAATATATATTTTTTATAATGAAGGTATGGCATGATGTATCAATGAACCTATTGCTTTAGACATATTAATATTCATGTTTATCCATTCAATTTTTAACTACCTTTCCAAAACTACCACATGAACTGGTTGTTCTAAAGTTGTTTCTAAATACACAAATTTGTCTTTTCTAAGTAAAAAATTAAAAACAAAAACCTAGAAAACTAGATTGAAACTAAATGTGTGAAACATATTACTCAAAAGGTACAAATCAGAAACTAATAGATTTAAGAACTGTTAGATACAGTAATTAGTAATGTTTCTAATAACTAGAAAAACAAACATATTTGGGGTTTGCTTTTTACCTTTAACGATACTGTAAAACTGGTGACCTTTCTATCATAAAATAGTTATTTATCATCTATGTTAAGTGGTAAAAATTGAAGATAAAGAGGTTTATATTGGTGAATCATTATTCTGTGATAGTTTGAACTATTTACTGACTAGCATTTCTTCCATCCCTTTTCTAGCCATTTTCCTCTGCCTTGTTGGCTTTGTTCTTGGCCATGTTATTTTGCTGCATATAAACATATGTTTTAAATGTAACTTTTGTGTGCTATAGCCCTCTTGCTCTGACTCTTCATCATTAAAATAGTATGTCTTAGATAATGAATGCATTCCTTCAGTGTAGATTCTGAAATGAGAAGACTTGTGGAGCCATGTTTAACCAAATCTAGCTGAGCCTAGAATATACAGGCCCCATAGAGTCTAGTGAACCCAGCATAAAACAGCAAAGCCAAGGGAGCCCAATAGAGCTACAGTGTACTTAAGACCGTAAAGTAACATAAGAGATAAATATTTGTTTTTTGAAGCCTCTGAGAATACATGGCTGTTAGTTAAACCACAAAACCTTGTGAAATCTTATCACTATACTTATCTAACACTGACTTAAGGAGCGTTGAATTAAAATAGCCACTCTTGGTATTTGTAGATTCAATTGAGTCAGATTGGTTAACTCTTTAGTGTAATCAATTGCTACATTATTGATCATCAAAACAGAAGGAAACCCATAATTCATGTGCTCATAGTTTTGTTACACCACACTTACAGAACGTCTAGAGAATTGGGCAATCAGTGAGAGCAGAATAATACATATAATAATGATAGCAGTTTGGACCTTACTTGTAATCAACAAACTTGATTACAAATAAAATTTTAATAAAAAAGTAAGAAAAATAAAATCCTTTAACAAAGCTTTTATTTGATCTTTACTGTAGGTTGTAGATTAGAACATTGTTATTAATGTAGAAGACATATTCATCTTAAGGAGTTAGAGACCAAGTCGACTTCATTTATAAAGAACAATTTTATACTTATAGTCTGAGAGAGATGATGATCATCACTAGAATTTGAGATAGAATTTATCAAAATTGATTTGTCATATAATCATAGTTTGTAAAATTGTTTACACTTACCATGAGGCATTCAATTTGTGCAAGAAAGGGGCATTTTTATTTACAAAATAGAATGATTATTCCAGTTTATAATAGCAAAAACTGCAATTACTTTTACACCAACCTAATACCTCTTTTCTTATGTCTTTAATACATGCCATGTAGAATGTCCAGAAGTCATTGTAAATAAACAGCATAAAGAGTCACAAACGTAGGGGAAACAAACAATCATATGAGCAAATTACAATGATAACAAAAAGGTCAGGATTTGGAAAGGTTACTAAAGAGAAGCTTGACTGAAGTTTTGGCATCTAACTGTGCCCAGAATCACAATGCTAATCTCTATCAGTGTGTAGCATTCCGGACTTCTAAAGGGAGAGATGAATGCACTCTCAGCAAGCAATGGAAGGCCTATTGGGTTACCTGAAACCCATCGGTGTCACATAACAATAACCTTTATTTTGGTATTCATCTTTAAATCTATCTCATACTGCTTCCCATTGTTGTCTTTGCATTTATTTATTTTTTTAAGAAACCAAATCCAGCTGAGATTGCGGCCAACACTGACTGTTACAGATAATTGTGCTTAAAAGCACAACTATAGGTGGAGATATTTCCAACTCTTATTATTGATGCTGACCCACATAATGGTAAAATGCTGTTTCAAAAGAATATTTAGAGCGTTATTTACACTGAATGAATCTGCTATAATTCCAGTACAAATAAGTGAAGACATTTGAACCAAATCACAAAATCACAAAAACACCAAGTAACAAACTTATCATATATTTCCAGGAATCATCTATTCATTTAATGGTAATCACGGATCGCCTGCTGGGTGCTAGTCACTATTATATGTCAAAAGGATACAGTAGTCAGGAAGCATACAAGTTCATGCTTTCCTAAGATATTCTTCATTTTCTAGTTAGAGAGACAGACAAAAGAGGTAAATGGTTATAGTTAGAGAGACAGACAAAAGAGGTAAATGGTTATAACATACATTAAACAAACAATACAAGTGATTTGGGAAGTGAGAGTAATACATGAAGATAAAATGAACAAGATTTTAACACCCAGTTTCTAGTTTGGCATGTAAGGAGCCTGGAAGTCACCTTAGCAACAAGTATAAAGCTAAACAAACTTCAAACCAAAAACTCTTTGTAGAGAATTACACCTGACCAGAGCAGAGACCCTCAAACAGAAACCTTAAGTGAGAGCCAGTAACAGAGTAAGAAAACTGAAACTGTAACTGACAAATAGCAGGAGGCTCATTGTGGACAAGTATGAGAGTTAAAAACTCCAGGGAATCCAGTAGTAGGGGGCATGTCCACATTTTGTGAGTTTTGCTTTACCTAGTTTTTGCAGTACAGAGCTTAGAATAGCTTCTTTGTGCCTCTGGAAGAGGGGAGGAAAAAGTAACCCTCTGAAATATCTCAAAGTCTTGTATTCGTTTTAATAAGGCCTGCCCTTAAGAGAAACTATTTTACCACATCTTACCACCACATTTCTAAAGGCTCATTTATTGTAGTTCATTTTATACAGTATATTGTGTCAAGCTTTCAACTAAAAATTGCAAAACATACTAAGGAAACAAACAGAGTTTCAAGAGAAAGAGAAGGCATCAGAATCAGACACAGATACAAAAGGAGTGCTGAGATTATGAGATAAGCAATTTAAAATAACTATAATGAATACAGCAAGGGCTGTAGTGGAAAAATTAGATGAAATGGAAAAAATAGATGGGTAATATAAGCAAAGAGAAGAAAATGTGAAGAAAGAATAAAAATAAATGTTAACTCTGTGACCAAAATAAAAAGAATGCCTTTGATGAGCTCATTAGTAGACTATATACAGCTGAGGAAACAATATCTGAACTTGAATACATGTCAATAGAATATTCCACAACTAAAATATCAAAAAAATAAAAAGACTGAAAAAATAAAATGGAAAATCCAAGAGGTATGAGACAAATAGAAATAGTAGAAGGAGAGAAAAATAGGCAGAGAAATATTTGAAGTAATAATGACTGTGTATGTCTTCAACTTAATGTCTGACATGAGACCACCGATCTATCAAGCAGAATACATTTAAAACACACACATTCAAAACACAAAGCCTACATCCAGGCATATTATATTAAAACTGTAAAAAGTCAGATATAAAGAAAAAAACCTTGAAAGAAGCCAGAGGGTGAAAAACAGCTTACCGATACAAAAGCAAAGATAAGAATTACCTTTGACTTATCAGAAATCATGCAAGCAATAGAGTGCTGTGAATATTTAAAGCTTTGATTAGTGAGAGAGGGTGGGAGACAGAACCAGCCTTGAATTCTATACCTGCAAACGTATCCTTTAAAAGTGAAAGAGCATACTTTCTCAGATAGACAAACATTGAAGACATTTGTTACCGGTACACCTAGCTTGCAAAAAATGTTAAAATAAGTTATTCAGAGAGAAAAGAAATGATAGAGATCAAAGAATAGATCTACAAAAAGAAAGGAAGAGCACTAAAGACAGAATTGTTGAAGATAAAATAAGTTTTTTTTATTATTTATAGGATAGATTACAGTTTGTTAAAACCAATAATGACTATGTAGTTGATGTATATTGTTTATGTATTATTGAAAAAATGATGATATTGGTACAGGGATAGAAGAGAGTAATTAAAATACAGATGCTTCTTGACATATAATGGGACAAATATGTCCCAATAAACCCACCATAAATTGAAAATATTGTAAGTCAAAAATGCATTTAATACACTTAATCTAGTGAACATGGTAACTTAGCCTAGCCTACTTGAAGTGTACTCAAAACACTTCCATTAGCCTAGTTTTGTAAAACCACCTAGCATAAAGCCTATTTTATTTAAAAAGTTGAGTATTTCATATAATTTATTAAATACATGAAAACAGAATGCTAATATGAAAACTTGATGTATGTGTTCTACTGAATATATATCACATTCACACCATCAAAAAGTCAAAAAATGGTAAGTCAAACCATTGTAAGTCAGAGACCATTTGTGTCATGTAACTATAAAGTACTTACACTATTTTAAATAATGTTATTTTAAAGTAGATTTGAGTAGTTGTAAATGTAGCAAACTCTTGGCAACAACTAAAAAAAGTAAAAAGAAAAAGAATTATAATTGATGTGCTATGAAGCAAAGCAAATAAAATCATACACACAAACTGCTTAATAAGAACTACAAAATACAGAAAAAGAGTGGAAAAATAGAGATAAAAGGGCAACAAAGAGAAAACAGTAATAAATAGTGTAGATATTAATCCAAATATATCAATAATCACTTTATATGTCAGCGTTTTAAAAACACCAATTAAAATACACATTGAAGGGAACAAAAAACATGACACAACTATATGTTGGCTACATGAAACTCACTCTAAATATAAAGAGACATTTAGATTGTAAGTAGAGAGATGGAGACAGTTATAACATGCTAACACCAACCCAAAAGAAATTGGGATAGATATAGTAACTTGGATACAGCAGACTTCAGAGCAAGACAAATTATCAGGGATAAAGTGAAGCATTACTTAATAATGAGTGGATTCCTCAGGAAATCACAACAATCCTTAAAGTGTATGGACCTAACAACAGAGCATCAAAATACATGGGGCAAAAACAGATAGAACTACAAAGAGAAAAATATGCAATTAATATTATAATTGGAGACTTTAACACCCTTCTCTCTATCAGAAACAAACAGATTCATCAGGTAGAAAATCAACAATTACATAATTCAACCCTATAACGCTATCAAACAACTAGATATAATTGACATCTATAGGCTAATTCATCCAACAATAGCAAAATACATATTCTTCTTAAGCTCACATGGAAAATTCACCAAGATAGAACACATTCTGGGTCATAAAACACACCTTGCCAAATTTAAAAGGATAGATATCATAATGTATTCTCTCTGACCACAATTACTCAAACCAGAATTCAATATCAAGAAGATAGCTATAAAACCCCAAAGCACATGGAGATTAAAGAACATACTTCTAAATAACAAATGGGTCAAAGAGGAAATATTAGGAGGAATTTTTAAATATTTCAAAGTAAGTAAAAATGAATATACACAACTTATTAAAATTTGTAGGATGCAGTAAAAACAGTGGAGGGGAATTTCTGCTACTGAATATTAGAATAAAACAAGTATCTAAAACCTACAATCTAAGCTTCCACTTTGTAAAACCAGAAAAAGTAGAGCCAATAATATTCAAAGTAAAAAGAAGAAAATATGATAACATTTAGAGCAGAAATCAATGAAATTGAAAGCAGCCAGTCAACAGAGAAAATCTATGAAAACGAAAGCTGGTTGTTTAAAGAATAAAATTGATAAAATTATAGTCAAGCTAACTAATAAATAAAAGAGAGAAGACACAAATATCAGAAATAAAATGGGAACATCCTTAGAGATCCCATGGGCAATATAGAGAAAATAAAGGAATACTGGAAACAAATCTATACTGACAAATTTGATAAACTAGATAAAATGAACTCTTTTATTGAAAGACACAATCCATGGAATCTCGCCAAAGAAGAAATAGACAATTAGAATAGGCCTATACTATAAAAGAAATTGAATACATAATTAACAGCCATCCAAAACAGAAAACACTTGGCCCAGATGAGTTTGCTGCCGAATTCTACCAACACTTAAGGAAAAAAAATTTATCCATTACCTACAATCACTTGTAGAGGATAGAAAAAGAGATAATACTTTCCAACTAATTTTATGAGGCCGGCATTTTCCTAACAAAACGAGACAAAGACAGTACAAGAAAATAAAACTGCAAACCAATATCTCTTATGTACTTATACGCAACGTCATAAGTGGAATATTAGCAAATTGAATATAACAATTTGTAAAAATTATTATACATCATGACCAAGTGGAATTTATTCCAGATAGCAAAGCTGTCTCAATTCTCAAAAATCAGTTGAAGCAATCTGTTATGGTCTGAATGTTTGTGTCTCTCCCAAAAAAATCTGTATTTTAAAATCTAAACTCCCAACGTAATGGTATATGAAGGTGAGTTTTTTGGGAAGATGGTCAGGCCATGAGGGTAGAGAACTCATGAGTTATTAGTATCTTTGTGAAAGAACCTCCATAGAGCTCCCTTGCTCCTTCTATCACGTGAGGACACAGAAGTGAGCCATCTATAAACCAGAAAGGGGGCCCTCGCCAGACACTGAATCTGTAAGCCCTTGATCTAAGACATCATACTTTTTTAACTGTGAAAAATAAATGTTTGTTGTTTATGCCTGTCTAGAGTATTTTCATTATAATGAAAATATAATGAAAAGCATTCTAATGAAAATGATCCATCAGATCAACAGTCTACAGAATAATCACATGGTCTGATCAATAGATGCAAGAAAAAATTGACAAAATTCAGTGCCCATTCATAAGAAAATCCGTCACCAAACTTGGAAGAGAGGAAATTTCTTCAATTGGACAAAGATCATGTACAAAAATCCTATAGCTATCATCATACTTATTGGGAATAATGTGAAGTTTTCTCACTAAGATCAATAAAAGGCAAGGATGACCCCTCTCAACTCTGCTTTTCATCGTCATACTAGAAGTCCTAGTTAATGCATTAAGACAAGAGAAGTAAATGAAAGAATATAGAAACTGGGAAGGAATAAATAAAATTGCATTTCTCTGTTGATGATATGATTGTGTATTAAAAAAACAAAGTATCAATAACAAACCTCATGTAACTAAAAAGCAAATATAGAAAGGCTTTAGGATACAAGTTATACATAAAATTTAATCACTTTCCTACACATAAGCAATGAATGAGTAGAATTTGAAATTAAAACACAATACCATTTATATTAGCACTACAAATGATAAAATACTTAGATATAAATCTAACAAAATAAACAGAAGATGTATATGAGAAAAACTATAAAATGGTGAAATAAGAAACCAAATAACTAAATAAGTGCAGAGATATTACATGTTTATGGGTAGGAAGACACAGTATCGTCAAGATGTTAGTTCTACCCAACTTGATTTACACATTCAATGAAATCCAAATCAAATTCCTTACAAGTTAATATTTAGGATATTGGTAAACTCATTCAAAATTTATATGGAGAGTCAAAAGACCAGGAAAACCACACAACACTGAAAGACAACAAATTTTGAAAATGACATTACCTGACTTCATGACTTATTATAAAACTATAGCAATCAATACAGTGTGGTCTTGGTGAAAGAATGAACAAATAAATTAAGGGAAAAAATAAAGCATAAAGAAAGAGATCCATACAAATATAGTCAACTAAACTTTCAGAAAAAAATAAACATAATAGAAAAAAATAGTTTTTCAAACAAATGGTTTAACTGAATATCTAATACAAAAAAATCTAGACACAGAATATACACCCTTTACAAAAATTATCCCAAATGTATCATACACCTAAATGTAAAATGTAAAATTATAAATCTCCTAAAAGATAAGAGAAATCTAGGTGACCTTGGTTTGGTGATTAGTCTTCAGATACAATACCAAAGGCACAGTCCAAGAAATAAATACATGATAATCTGTACTTAATTAAAATTAAAAGCCTCTCTTTGGCAAAAGATACTGACAAGAGAATGAAAGATAAGCCACAGACTGAGAAAAAAATATTTGCAAAAAACATATCTGATAAAGGACTCTTAGCTAGAATGTATGCAAAATTCTTTAACTCAACAATAATAAAATGAGCAGCCCTATTTTAAAATGGACAAAAGATCTGAGCAGACCCTGCATAAAAGAAGATATATAGATAGCAAATAAGCATATGAAAAGATGCTCAACATCACACATCATTAAACAAACTTTAACAGAAATGTGATACAACTACACACCTATTAACATAGAATTTCAAACACTGACAATATCAAATGCTGGTGAGGATATGGACAATGGAAAACCACATTCATTGCTGATGGGATTACAAAGCAGTAGAGCCATGAGAGAAGACAGTTTAGTGGTTTCTTAAAAACTAAACACACTCATTACATGATCCAGCAATCACACTCCTTGGTATTTACCGAAAGGAAATGAAAACTTATGTCCACACAAAAACCTGCACACAGATATTTATAGCAGCTTCATAATTTCCCTAAGTTGGAAGCAACCAAAGTGTTTTTCAGTATATAAATAGATAAATAAACAGTGGTACATTCAGACAATTGAATATTGTTCAGTGCTAGTGAAAAACGAGCTATCAAGCCATGAAAAAACACGGAGGAAACTTAAAAAACACATTACCAAGTAAAAAAAGTCAATCTGGTAAAGGCTATACACTATATTGTTTCAGGTATTAAATTACAAAAAAGGCAAAAATTATAGCAACAGTAAAAGTATCAGTGGTTGCCAGGGTTTAGGGAGGAGGGAGAGACGAAGAAGCTGAACACAAGGTTTCCAGGTCACTTTAAATGTTCTGTATGATACTACAGTGGTAGATCCATGTCATTATACATTTGTCAAGAGCCACAAAATATAAAATGCCAAGAGTGAATCCCAATATAAAGTACAGATTTAGGATGACAATATGTCAGTGAAAGTTCATTGAATGTAACAAATGTATTACCCTGGTATGGGAGGTTGATAGTGGAGGAGACTGTGGGTGTGTGGTGTCAAGAGTATATGGGATTTCTCCATACTTTCTGCTCTATTTTGCTTTCATCATGATCCTGCCCTAAAAATAAAATATGTATTTAAAAAATTAATAAGGAAGCATTTCAGGCAGAGAAAAAACATCAAGAAAAATATTCTCTGAGTTTGTATAGGTTTAGTATGTTCAAGGAATATAAAGAAAGGCTATGCAGCTACCACTCAAGAATGTGGAGTCTATTCATGGGTCAAAAAGATAGACGGTCCATTTCAAACAGAGCCATTTATAATACCAGTTGGTATTGCAAAGTAGACTCAAAACTCATAATTGATCTGAGTCTACAAACATAAATACAGCAATTGGAAAGTTCATTTTACTTGGTTTTGTCATTGTATTTTGAATCCCTACTAAATATAAAACACTTTTCTTGATCTATGAATGAATTAAAAACATGAGGAAGACACTGTTCCTACTCTAATGGAGCTACAAATCTAGTATGATATAGAAGATATAATTAAAACAGAAAGTAATACATAACAGCTCATAAAAGATAAAAATTGAATACTCTAAGGACTGAGTGGAATAACTTACATATTCTTTTTTTTTTTCCGAGACGGAGTCTTGCTCTGTCTCCCAGGCTGGAGTGCAGTGGCGCCATCTCGGCTCTCTGCAACCTCCGCCTTCCGGGTTCACGCCATTCTCCAGCCTCAGCCTCCCGAATGGCTGGGACTACAGGCGCCGCCACCACGTTCGACTAATTTTTTGGTATTCTTAGTAGAGAGGGGGCTTCACCATGTTAGGCACCATGGTTTCGATCTCCTGACCTCATGATCCGCCAGCCTCTACCTCCCAAAGTGCTGGGATTACAGGCTTGAGCCACTGCACCCAGCCTACATACTCATTTTTAATGAAAGTATTTCTTGAGGAATTATCGTGTGCCACACATTGTTCTAGGCAATAAGGATGATCATTAAACAACATAAACAAAAATATCTGCCCTCACAGAGAGTATATTTTCATCAGCCGTGACAGACAGCATACAATAAATTTAATAAATAAATGCAGTATATAGAATGTTAGAAGTTGACAAGTTTTATGGTAATAAATAGAGAAGTTCAGGAGATTAGAAGGTCTGATGCCAGGTGTGAGGTGGGAATGAGTCCAATATTAAATAGGGTGATTGGGGAAGAGTAACCACAAAGGGAATATATTCACACTTACTTGAAATAAGTGATGGATTTAGCTATTAAATTGTGTTGGAAGAATATGCAGGGAAAAGAAAACAGCATCTGACTTAATAGGAAAATAATATCAGTGTCCCTATTACTGTTAGAAACAAGACAGAAATGTCCTTTCTCTCTACCACTATTTGATATTATGTTGAAGGAATTAGTCAATACAATTAGACAAGGGAAGACTACTAAAAGAATACAAACTGGAAAGGAAAAGTTAGTCTAGCTTAATTTGTGAATAACACGGCTATACATCTAAACAACCTAAAAGAATTCACTGAAAAAGTGCTACATCAAACAAGATAATTTAATACATTCTCAGGTAATGCAATTAATGTATAAAATTAATAGCATTATGAATAAAAATCAATACCAATTTTAAGAGATAAGAGGAGATAAGGAGGAGAATATTTCATTTACATAATAAATTTAAAATTTGGCTATAGTGAGTAATTCCAGGATTGGGGAAATAAATATACAAGATGATCTTAGGGTATTTTGTAGTGCAACAAAGTAAAGTAATGCTCAAAAAGCCAAACTAAACAAGAAACCTACAATGATTTGAATGTGTCACAAGCCAACTGAAAAGAGCTTCCATTGACCAAAAACTGGAAGAGATTGAACATCTTAAGTAATACTGGATAATAATAAAAATATAAAATAATCTTGCATCTGTACTGGTATAAATATATAATTAAATAGGCTCATGAGAAAGAACAAATCTCCTATGCAGAATTTCAAATAAATTATTGAGATTACACCCCCCAAAGGAGGTGAAGCACAAATCTCCACTGCTTAAGTGTGGGATGCATTTATTGGCTTTCTTTCAAAGAGTACAAAGATTGCATTGGGAGTTATACCTGATGTAAATGACGAGTTGATGGGTGCTGACGAGTTGATGGGTGCAGCACACCAACATGGCACAAGTATACATATGTAACAAACCTGCACGTTATGCACATGTACCCAAGAACTTAAAGTATAATAATAATAATAATAATAATAATAAAGAGACCTTTACAGTAAAGAAACCTGATGAACACTGCCACAGTCATACGATCAAGCTATCATTAGTGATAAGTCAGTCTTATTGACAGCATAATATGATGTGATGAAAATCGCACTTTGCCTCTATGGTTTATCTATAAAAACACATAATCTCAGTCTAATAATGAGAAAAACATCAAAAACATCACAATTGAGTGATATTATAAATATACTTGAAGAGTACACCCAAAATTTGTCAAGGTCATTAAAAAAAAAAAAAGGAAAATCTAAGACACTGTAACAGCGAAGAGAAGTTTAAAAAGACACAATGACTAAATATAATGTGGTATTGTGGATGGGATACTAGACCAGAAGAATAATCGGGTGAAAAAGCTAATGTAAATAAGTGATGGAGATTAGCTAATAATAATGTGTTAGTATTTCATTATTAATTAGAGCAAATATATAAAACTAACCTAAGAGATAGGTTAAACTGGGTGTTGGGGATATGAAACTTTTGTAATGCCTTCACATGTTTTTCCAGTGAATCTAGAACTAATCTAAAAAATGTTTTTTAAATATTAGACATGAACTTAACAAGAAATGTATAAAGCTTGTATGAGAAAGATATAACACTCTGCAAACATGCTGAACTGAACATAAAAAGAGGAAAAAAAAATAGCATAAGGTTTTAGAAAAGAAGACTTAATTCCATAAATATTCTTTTCACCTGTAGGTTAATTTATAAATTTCAGTAATTCTAACAAAGTTATCATCTGGTTCTTGTTCCCCTAGAACTAGAAGAGTTTATAATATACACACCTGGAAGAACAAACTTACCAAAATCAGGAAAAACTGAATTAAAAGAACAATTGGAGTAACCATATCTGATATTAAAAGAGCCTGTAAAGGCAATATACTTAAAATATTTTAGATTGTTATTAATAAACAGAATTGTGTAACACAAGGAAAGTTTACGAACTCCCCTCCCAAATCCCACCCTTCCTAGTCTGTAATTTCTATTATTTCACACTCTATGTCTATATATACCCAGTTTTTCTCCCACTTATAAGTGAAAATATACAGTACTTGTCTTTCTGTGTGTGACGTGTTGCACTTAAATTAATGGCTTTCAGTTTCATTCATGTTACTGCAAAAGACATGACTGCATTCTTTCTTATGGCTGAGTAGTATTCTGTTACGCATGAAGACCACATTTTCTTTATCCAGTGTTTCACTGATAGACACTTAGGTTGATTCCCTATCTTTACTATTGTGAATAGTGCTGTGAAAAACATACAGGTGTAGGTATCTTATTCATAAATGATTCCTTTTCCTTTGAGTAGATACTTAGTTGTTGGATTGCTGGATCAAATGGTAGTTCTATTTTTAGTTCTCTGAGAATCTCCAGATTTCTTACAGATTTGGAGGCTGTGATGTCTAAGATCAAGGTGCTCGTAGGTTTTGTCTCTTGTGAGGGCTGCTCTCTGCTTCCAAGGTGATTCCTTGTTGATGCATCCTGTGAAAGGGAACTAGTGCTGTACTCCCACAGGATAGGAGTAATGGAAGGGCAAGAGGGGAGAATGCTGTGTCCCCAGATGCCAGAAGAGTGAAAGAGCAAATGGGGAAGCCTAAGCTATTTCCCTCCAGCCCTTTTATAACGATTAATCCATTCGTAAGTGGGGAGCCCTCATGACTTAATGACTTCCCTAAAGGCCCCTTATTTGAATACCACCACAATAGGGATTATTTTAACCCATGAATTTTTGAGGATATTAAGACCATAGCAGATTATTTTTTTTAATGGTCATAAACGTAACAGGAAATATGTAAAGATCCTACTCCTTCCCTTCCCTTCCCACGGCTCAGTTTAAAGTAAGTTCTGCTTTAGGTGGGTGTGGCTAAAATGGAGTTCTCTCATTCTTCATCCTCCAATTAAGGGTTACTGTATCTCTCCATAATTAGCAATAACGCCAGCGTTTCTCATCCTCTGTGCCTCCAAACTGAAGACGTAAAATATGGCTGATTAGTGTGGCTGAAATATTTGGTACTTCTTTCCTTCATTGAGCCTCTACGAGACAGAGGCTGTATCCCAGATGCAGCAGGCTGAAAATACTAGGACCTGATAGGCTATTTAAAAGAGTAAAATAGCAATAGCATTTGGTAATAAATTGAAGAGTTGGCATAGGGTAGCACTTGAATAAAGGCTCTGAAACAAGATTGCTTACATAAATAACTCTGTTTCACCACTTACTAACTGTGAAACTTTGGGTAAGTTATTTAATACTCTAGGTCTCAGTTTCATAATCTGTAAAAAAGTAGACAATAATAATCCTTACTCCTTGGGCTGTTGTGAAGGTTAAGGGAGATAACCCACATAAAGCTCTAGGAATCATGTTTGGCACATAGTAAACTTTCAAATATTAGTTATTTTAATAAATGAGAAATATGTGATACATATGAGGAAATATGGATGTTGAATGCTGAAAGAATCAGGAAAGAATCTTTTGATTGAGCCAGTACCTCACTATCTAATCTCTCAATCAAACGGATGAAAAATACTTTAATAACACTATTTTGATCACAGCCTAAGCCTTCATGTCCAAGTTCATTGATCCAGGCATAGTCACCTAACTACAGGGAAGCTTTTAGCTTTTACTTTGCAAATGCAGATAGATAAAATTAAACAGAATTATGCTAAACCGTGGTTGAAATATCATTCTTTGCCTACTTCCCAATGGACAGAATGATAAAATGTTCAGAAGATGAGAAAAGCACTAGTATAATTACTTTTTATTTAACAAGACTTCTGCTTCCTTTAAATATCCCTTTCCCTTTATGATAAAACGAAGTTATCGCTTATTCGTTTTCTATTAAGCAAGCATTTCCATGGCAACTAAAGATGATTTCTCTACCAGGGAAGACGATTTAAAAAGTAAAAAATATAATGGGTTATTTAAAATTGTTGGAACAATACCTACATTCCCTATTTGATTCCAGCTAGTCACTGGGATACTGTGAAATATAACTCATACATTGACATATGTAAATAATAGTTCTAAATTACTGTCCTCTCCTTATGAGCAGGTAGCCATAAGTAATGTGTGAATATGAGAGTGGTTAAGTTGTTTTCCAAATATATGAGACTTTTATTTTTAAAATATTTTAAATAAAAGTATCTGTGCAATATAAAATATCAGACGGAACTCTTGGATTTAATTTTAACCTAAAATTTATCTCACAGATAAAATATAAAACTACAGTCACAATGTCAAGTAATTTTTAATATGAGAAAAATGTCTGTTGTCACACTCAAGAAACTATTGTTTTCTTAGAAAGTCAATTTTCTACATAGTAACTGTAGCACATATGTTAAATTTAGTATTATCTGTCCTGATATTAGTTTAACCAGCAATTTTTTCATATAGACAGCTTGCTTATTCCATTTATAAGATTATTCTCAAAAAGAAGGCCTATATAATGCTATTTCCCCAAAACATTGCTTATAAACTTACTAATGAATAATCATGTACATCCTGTACTCAAATTTGTATTTGAAAATACATTTCATTAAAATTATTTGTAATTATTAGAATAATGTGTGTTTTACTTTAAGACAAAATAAATGATACATGGGAAAAAAAAAAAAACTTTGCTTCAAAAGCCATTAGAACAATTAGTTAAAGTAACTTTTAACCATATTCAGATTTTCTTCCCACCACTTTGATAAGGATGAAAATAATGAATTCTTCAAAATTACTAGTGATTAGCTGGCACTTTCCTTCCAAAGTAAATTTCACTCATTTAATTTACCTGCCAGAAAATTGTGTGCTTTACTTTATGGAATAAAATTATTATCTTCATTTTATTTATTTATTTATTTATTTTATTATTATACTTTAAGTTCTAGGGTACATGTGCACAACATGCAGGTTACATATGTATACTGGTGCCATGTTGCTGTGCTGCACCCATCAACTCGTCAGCACCCATCAACTCGTCATTTACATCAGGTATAACTCCCAATGCAATCCCTCCCCCCTCCCCCCTCCCCCCTCCCCGTGATAGGCCCCGGTGTGTGATGTTCCCCTTCCCGAGTCCAAGTGATCTCATTGTTCAGTTCCCACCTATGAGTGAGAACATGCGGTGTTTGGTTTTCTGTTCTTATGATAGTTTGCTGAGAATGATGGTTTCCAGCTGCATCCATGTCCCTACAAAGGACACAAACTCATCCTTTTTTATGGCTGCATAGTATTCCATGGTGTATATGTGCCACATTTTCTTACTCCAGTCTGTCACTGATAGACATTTGGGTTGATTTCAAGTCTTTGCTATCATGAATAGTGCCGCAATAAACATACGTGTGCATGTGTCTTTATAGCAGCATGATTTATAATCCTTTGGGTATATACCCAGTAATGGGATGGCTGGGTCATATGGTACTTCTAGTTCTAGATCCGTGAGGAACCACCATACTGTTTTCCATAATGGTTGAACTAGTTTACAATCTCACCAACAGTGTAAAAGTGTTCCTATTTCTCCACATCCTCTCCAGCACCTGTTGTTTCCTGACTTTTTAATGATCGCCATTCTAACTGGTGTGAGATGGTATCTCATTGTGGTTTTGATTTGCATTTCTCTGATGGCCAGTGATGATGAGCATTTTTTCATGGGTCTGTTGGCTGTATGAATGTCTTCTTTTGAGAAATGTCTGTTCATATCCTTTGCCCACTTTTTGATGGGGTTCTTTGTTTTTTTCTTGTAAATTTGTTTGAGTTCTTTGTAGGTTCTGGATATTAGCCCTTTGTCAGATGAGTAGATTGCAAAAATTATCTCCCGTTCTGTAGGTTGCCTGTTCACTCTGATGGTAGTTTCTTTTGCTGTGCAGAAGCTCTTTAGTTTAATTAGATCCCATTTGTCAATTTTGGCTTTTGTTGCCATTGCTTTTGGTGTTTTAGACATGAAGTCCTTGCCCATGCCTATGTCCAGAATGGTATTACCTAGGTTTTCTTCTAGGGTTTTTATGGTATTAGGTCTAACATTTAAGTCTCTAATCCATCTTGAATTAATTTTCGTATAAGGAGTAAGGAAAGGATCCAGTTTCAACTTTCTACTTATGGCTAGCCAATTTTCCCAGCACCATTTATTAAATAGGGAATCCTTTCTGAACTTCCATTCACAATTGCTTCAAAGAGAATAAAATACCTAGGAATCCAACTTACAAGGGATGTAAAGGACCTCTTCAAGGAGAACTACAAACCACTGCTCAGTGAAATAAAAGAGGACACAAACAAATGGAAGAACATACCATGCTCATGGATAGGAAGAATCAATATTGTGAAAATGGCCATACTGCCCAAGGTAATTTATAGATTCAATGCCATCCCCATCAAGCTACCAATGAGTTTCTTCACAGAATTGGAAAAAACTGCTTTAAAGTTCATATGGAAACAAAAAAGAGCCTGCATTTCCAAGACAATACTAAGTCAAAAGAACAAAGCTGGAGGCATCATGCTACCTGACTTCAAACTATACTACAAGGCTACAGTAACCAAAACAACATGGTACTGGTACCAAAACAGAGATATAGACCAATGGAACAGAACAGAGTCCTCAGAAATAATACCACACATCTACAGCCATCTGATCTTTGATAAACCTGAGAAAAACAAGAAATGGGGAAAGTATTATCTTCATTTTAGAAATGAGAAAATTCGGGTGCATTTAGACATTGAAATGTTTGTCAAATGATTACAACCTGCTAAGGATTGACTTGTTTTCAACCAAAATTAATACACTGAAGCCCTAATGCCCAATGTAATTGTATTTGGAGATGGGGCTTTTTGGAGATAATTCGGTTTAGATGAGGTCAGGAGGGTGGAGCTTTTGTGGTAGGATTAATAACTAATATGGTTTCACTATGTCCCCAAACAAAACCATAAAAATCCTCAGGGGTCAAGGGTGGGGCCGGGTGGAGATAATTGAATCATGGGGACGGATTCCCCCATACCGTTCCCATGGTAGTGAATAAGTCTCACAACATCTGATGGTTTTATAAATGAGAGTTCACCTACACAAGCTCTCTTGCCTGCCACTATGTACGATGTGACTTTGCTCCTCATTCACCTTCCACCATGATTGTGAGGCCTCCCCAGCCATGTGGAACTGTGAGTCAATTAAACCTCTTTCCTTTATAGATTACCCAGTTTTGGGTATGCCTTTATTAGCAGTATGAGAACAGACTAATACATTAACCTTATAAGAAGAAACACTAGAGCATACTCTCACATTCTCTCTCTCTCTCTCTCTCTCTGCCTCTCTCTTTCTCTCTCATGCTCTCTTGCCGGCTCTTCATCCTGTGAGAACATAGCAAGAAGGTGTCCGTCTATAAGCCAAGAGGAGGGCCCTCACCAGGGAATAGGATCAGTGGAAAACTTGATTGTGGATATCCCAGACTCTGTAACTGTGAGAAATAAATTCCTCTTGTTTAAACCACCCAGTTTATGGTATTTTTTTAACTTCTAATGTTAGTGGGTACATAGTAGGTATATATATTTATGGGATATATGATATATCTTGATAGAGGTATATGATGCAAAATAATTACCTCAGGGTAAATAGAGTATCCATCATCTCAAGCATTTATTCTTTCTTTGTGTTGCAAACAATCCAATTATACTCTTAGTTATTTTTTAATGTGCAATAAAATATTGTTGACTATAGTCACCCTATTATGTGGTCAAATACTAAATATTATTCATTTTATCTAACTATATTTTTGTACAATTTAACCATCCCCACTTTCCATTTCGTTATGGCAGTGCCAACTTACTAATACACATTCTTTTCCAATTTAATGGTGAACAGATGAGACTTCTGCAAGGAGACACAAAGAATATTATCAAACAAATTTAGTTGGCAAAGTGTTTTGGGCTTCAATTCTTTGTTTACAGTAGGAATATTTGAGATACATTAAATACAAATTATCCTTGCTTCTACATCTTTTTTTAACCCTGGTTTTACTTAAAGATAGATCACATGGACTTTTTTCTAGATGCTAATTTTACTTAATGATTATTGGTATGACATTTTAAGAGTCCATATATGACTTGCAGAAAATTATCTGAAAAGATTACCAAAATTTCATATTCGTATATCTCAATAGAATCTTACTGAATCACAATTTATGAGATAGATTTTTGGGATCTACACTCTACAATTGTAAGCATTTCCATTTTATTCAAGGTACCCTAAAGTTGATATCCAGCAATTTGGAGAGCTAAATCATATAAACAGATAATTAGAAAAATTAGAAAACAAAATATCTTAGCAATCATTCTTCGGTGGAGGTCTGTTTTAACTCACAGAAAAACTAAAGGATCTGCTAATTCATTAATCACTGTGGTTGATTAAAGACCCTGATGACTATGGCCTAATGCCAGTATTCCTATATATTTATTTTCTTCTTTTAAATTTTAACCATTTCATGGATAAATTCGTAAGCACCCAAACAAGACAATCTTTACCTACATCTAAGCCTTTGTTCATACTGTTCCACTTTTCATCCATTTACTAATTGTTAACAACTTATTTAGTATGTGGCTGTTTTAGGCAGTAGGGATAAAACAGTTCTAAGCAATATGGATAAAACCATTAATTACAGAGGCAAGGGCCTGAACTTATGCAACTTATACTTTATTGGGAGGGAAACAGAAACTCAAGACATAATCAAATAAGCAATTAAATATATGATAAAAACTATGATGAAAATAAAATAGAGTACATTATAGAAAGTGATTAAATGGATGGATGGTGGGGGGTACATTAGCTGTGATCAATGGGAAAGTTCTCCCTGTTGCAGTGAGTGTTTTACTTGGAGCTATAAAGAATTAAAAGGTCTAGGGAAAAAGCCTTCTAGGAAGAGGACACAGTTAGTGCAAAGGTCCTGAGATAGAACAAGCCTGGGGTATTTGAGATCAGAAAGAAATCCTGTCAATCCCATTCCTGGGTATGTACTCAAAGGCAAATAAATCATTCTACCAAAAAGATATATGCATTCATATGGTCATTGCGGTAAGTATAGTTCAAAATACATTAATCAATAAATATGATAAATCACATTAACAGAATGAAGAAAATAAATCATATGGCCATCTCAACAGATGCGAAAAAAAGCATTTGACAGAACACAGCATCCTTTTATAATACAAACTCTCAACAAATTAGGTATAGAAGGAATGTACCTCAACACAATAAGGGACACATATGACAATTCCCCATTCATCTTCAAACCCAGCAGTGAAAAGTTATAAGCTTTTACTCTAAGATCTGAAACTAGATATAAATGCCAGGACTTATAAGAAACATGATTAGAAAGTGAGAGACACAATAATGACTCCACTGAACTAGAAGTTAACACTGCCATCCGGCCACTTCAGACTTCTCATGCCTCTGAATCAACAGGCCAATGAGGGTATTATTGTACCAGCTGGAGTGACTAATCTTGACAATCAAGGGGAATTGGACTGGTACAAGTGATATGGAAGAGTATGTCTGGAATATAGGAGATCCTTTAGGGTATCTCTGATTATTAACATGACCGGTGATTAATATCAATGGAAAACAAGAACAATCCAATCTAAGGACGGTGTCTAATGACCATATTTCATTAGTAATGAAAGGCTGATCATTTGAGCAGATAAAGATCCACAACCAGAGGAAGTATCTACTGAAGGCAAAGGAAATAAGGATTGGATAGTGGATGAAAGTAGTTATAAATGGCAGCTACAGCCACATGACCAGTTATAGAAATAAGGACTATAATTTTCAGGAGTTATGAATATTGTATTTCCTTTTTATTTTGTTAGGAATATGTCTGTTTATACACACGAATACACTGTATATTTTTTAACATATTTTTTATTCTCTCTTATTTCCTTATTATGTGACATAAATATATATTGACATTTTATTATATTATTTACGTATTGTTAAATTTGCATTGTAGTGTTACATTATAGGATTCAAATTGTTGGATCAAAAAAGTGAGTGCATATCACTCAAGTATTTCACATCATCTGGGGAAGCGGTTAGTGCCTTTTTAGTTATACACAGTTTAGTTACATCATGTTAGATGAAATCATGGCTTAGTTATTGTTTTTATTTAGAGATTAAATATGGTTTAAGGACATGCATTATGGGGGCCAAGGTGACAAGGATTGGCCTTGTGATGGTCAATTTTATATGTCAACTTGACAAGGTAATGGGGTACCCAGATATGTGGTTAAATATTATTCTGGGTGTGTCTGTGAAGATGTTTCTGGAGCTGGGCACTGTGGCTCACACCTGTAATCCCAGCACTTTGGGAGGCCGAGGCAGATGGATTACCTGAGGTCAGGAGTTCAGGACCAGCCTGTCTAACATGGTGAAATCCCATCTCTACTAAAAAAAAAAATACAAAAATTAACCAGGTGTGGTGCCGGGTGCCTGTAATCCTGGCTACTTGGGAGGCTGAGACAGGAGAGTTGCTTGAATCTAGGAGGCAGAGGTGGCAGTGAGCTGAGATTGTGCCATTGCACTCCAGCCTGGGTGACAAGAGCGAAACTCCATCTCAAAAAAAAAAAAAATGGTTTCTGGAGATCAACACTTGAATCAGTAGACTCACTAAAGCTGATTGCCCTTCTCAGCGTGCCAATGCGGGTGGGCCTCATCCAATGTACTGAAGACCTTAACAGAACACAAAGGTTCAGCAAGGGAGAATTAGTTCTCTGTCTTTTTTCTGGGATATGGGTCTACACCTGTTTTCAGACTCAAACTGGAACTAAACCTTTGGCTCTCATGGGTCACCAGCTTGCTACCTGCAGCTCTTTCTCAGCCTCCATAATCATGTGAGCCAATTCCTTCTGACACACACACACACACACACATATATTTATGATATATAATACACACATATTACATATAGAGTCATATGTCACTTAATGATGGGTGTGCCCACTGAGAAATGCATCACTAGGTGATTTTGTCATTGTGCGAACATCATATACTTGCACAAACCTATGTGGTATACCCTAGCACACACCTAGGCTTTATGGTATAGCCTATTGCTGCTAGGCTACACGCCTGTACAGGATGACACTGTAGTGAATACTCTAGGCAACTGTAACACAGGGGAAGTATTTGTGTGTTTAAACTTATCTAAATCTCTAAATGGTGCAGTAAAAGATACGGTATGAAAGATTAAAATTAGAATACAAAAGAGTATTATGAATGGATCTTGCAGGATTGAAAACTGCTCTGGGTGAATGAGTGAGTGAGTAGGTGGTGAGTGAATGTCAAGGCCTAGGGCACTTTTGTAGACCAAAGTCTGCTTTTGTAGACTTTAGAAACATGGTACACTTAGGCTATGCTAAATTTATTTAAAATATTTTCTTTCCTCAATAATAAACGTTAGCTTATTGTAACTTGTTTATACATTTTTATTTTTCTCATAACTTTTTGACTCTTTTATATTTACATTTAGCTTAAAGCACAAATACATTGTTCAGCTGTACAAAAGTATTTTCTTTCCTTATGTCCTTATTCTATGAACTTTTTTCTATTTAATGTTGTTTTTTGTTTGTTTTTGTTTTTTCTTAGTTTTTAAACTTTTTTATTAAAAGGAAAAACAAAAACAAACATATTAACCTAGGCCTACACAGTCCAGGATTGTCAATATCACTGTCTTTCACATCCAGCTCCACATATGGTCCCACTGGAAGGCCTTTAGGGGCAATAACATGCACGAAGCTGTCATTTCCTATAACCATGCTTTCTTCTGGAATACCTCCTGAAAGATCTGCCTGAAGCTAATTTATGGTGAATTTTTTAAATGTATGTAAGTAGAAAAAGTACACTCTAAAACAATGATAAAAAGTATAGTATAGTTAATACATAAACCAGTAACATGGTCATTTATCTTCATTATCAAGTATGATGGACTATACATAACTGTATGTGCGATACCTGTACAACGGACATCACAGTAGGTTTGTTTACATTAGCATCACCACAAACACATGTGTAATACATTCTGCTATGACATTATGATAGCTATGACATCACTAGATGAGAGGAATTTTTTAGATCCATATATACACTGTGGCATATGCAGTCTGTCATTAACTAAAACGTCATTATATGGCATGTAACTTTGAATTTGCTAAAATGTGCAAGTAGGGAATGAGAAAATAACAAAGACTGATTGTATAATATGCATACTGATCTTTTTCATTCCAATGTTATTTTTCATATCTGTAGGTGTATATATGATACTTAATTTGTGCATAGTTTTTCATGATTTTGAACGCTGTTACAAGAAACAACTTTCCTCCATTTTTGATTGTTTTCATTTCCATAAAATAAAATCCTGAAACGAAAATGAAATTTCTTGTTCGAAATTTGAAATATTGGTCAAACAGTGTAACTACTCAGCATTTTAGCAAACTTGCTCTCCAACAAGTTCCCACCAATTTATACTTTGGTTAGCAGCATAGGAGAATGCCTGTTTCTCCATACCTTCAGCATTACTGGTTATTGCCATGTTCTTAAATTATTGTCACTATATTGCTTGAATAAATGAGAGTTGTTTTAATTTTTCATTCACTTGTTTATTAGATATATTTTCTTTTTATTTTCCATTTTAATTTACGTTTTTGTAACTTTCTTGTTTACATCTCAACATGAGTGTCATAAGCTACTCCAAACTTTAAAAGTCCATGATTTACTTTTCCAACTAGAAAATGACAGATCTAAATTAATTCTAAAGGTAGAGTTGGTAGAAAGTTTTATTACCTCTCTCCACTTCACTGTACACCTTTAGATTCATAGAAAGAAACCACTCCCCACTTCATTCACTTCATTGTACACTTGTAGATTAATAGAAACAAACCAAGCTCTTATATAATATGTGCTTCCTGAAATGTCCAAAATGTTAAATATAAATATTTAAATAAAACTAATTCAAATAAAAATGTTTATTGTTTCCACTATTGTGAATAGTGCCACAGTAAACACACATGTGCATGTGTCTTTATAGAATGATTTATAATCCTTGGGGTATATACCCAGTAGTGGGATTGCTGTGTCAAATGGTATTCCTAGTTCTAGATCCTCGAGGAATTGCCACTTTGTTAGCATTTGGCATATGGTGGGTGTTCTATAAATAGTGCTCATTAAATACATATTGAATGAATAAATGACTCCAGTTTTCATTTAGTTTCATTTAACTGGATTAATAATTGTGTCATTTACTGAGAAAGGGTATATTGGAAGAAGGCAAAGTTATTCTTTATTATACTTTAAGTTCTGGGGTACCTGTGCAGAACATGCAGTTTTGTTACATAGGTGTACATGTGCCATGGTGGTTTGCTGCATCCATCAACCCGTCATCCACATTAGGTATTTCTCCTAATGCTATCCCTCCCCTAGCCCCGCACCCACCAACAGGTCCCTGTGTATGATGTTCTGCTTCCTGTGTCCATGTGTTCTCATTGTTCAACTCCTACTTATGAGTGAGAACATGTAGTGTTTGATTTTCTGTTCTTGTGTTAGTGTGCTGAGAATAATGGTTTCCAGCTTCATCCATGTCCCTACAAAGGACATGAACTCATTCTTTTTTATGGCTGCCTAGTATTCCATGGTGTATATGTGCCACATTGTCTTTATCCAGTCTATCATTGATGGACATTAGGGTTGGTTCCGAGTCTTTGCTATTGTGAATAGTGCTGCAATAAACATACGGGCGCATGTGTCTTTATACTACAATGATTTATAATCCTTGGGGTATGTACCCAGTAGTGGGATTGCTGGGTCAGATGGTATTTCTAGTTCTAGATCCTTCAGGAATTGCCACACTGTCTTCCACAGTGGTTGAACTAATTTACACTCCCACCAGCAGTGGAAAAGCGTTCTTATTTCTTCACATCCTCTCCAGTATCTGTCATTTCCCGACGTTTTAATGATCACCATTCTAACTGGCATGAGATGGTATCTCATTGTGGTTTTGATTTGCATTTCTCTAACGACTGGTGATGATGAGCATTTTTTCATGTTTGTTGGCTGCAAAAATGTCTTCATTCGAGAAGTGTCTGTTCATATCCTTGAAGAAGTCAAAGATTTAAGGATAAAACTTTTGTTCTGTTTTGAATGTGTTGAGACAGTTTAATAAATATAAAAATAAGCAATAGGATATATAGGTCTGGAACTCAGAAAAGACATCTCACCTGGAGATATAATTTTCAAAATAATCTGTGTGTAAGTGGTAATGAGACTATTCATATGAATGAGATTATATTTTCTATAAGTACAAAACAGAACAAAAAGAACCCTATATTGTATTTTGAGTAACTCCCATATTGAACGCTGAACTTTCTATAGCGACTTAGAAGAGATAGAATCACAATAGAAATCCCAAGAACATTTGAATAGAACAAGAAGAATGAGTGTTGTGAAGAATTATTTACAATCCTGATTTTATGTTTTTGTGAGTTTATTTTTCTTGTGCTTTTTACATTTTTATCAAATTTATATATCATTTTATTATTTCATAAAATTAAATACACTAAACAGAAAAAAATACTATACCCTCATTATATTAGTTTCCTATTATCCCTATAACAAATTACCACAAATTTAGTGGCTTAAAACAAAACAAATTCCTTATTTTACAGGTCTAGAGGTCAGAAATCTAAAATGAGTCTTCAAAGGTTAAAATCAAGGAGTTGGCAGGGCGGGTTCTTTTGGAAGTCCTAAGTGGAAAATCAATGTCCTTGCCTTTTCCAACTTTTAAAGGCCAACCATATTGTTTAGCTTTTGGCCTCTTCCTCTCTTTTCAAATACAATAACATAGCATCTTATCTCTTATCTACTTCCTCTCTTCTATAAAGATCTTTGTGATTATATTAGGCTTACGTGGATGATTCGAGATAATTTCCCTAACCAATATCTTTAACTTAGTCACATCTGCAAAGTCCATTTTACCATGCAAGGCAACATATTCACAGTTTCTAGAGATTAGAATGTGGAACACTGTGGGGTCATTATTCAGCCTACCAAAATAATTTTTGTTTCAGAAAATATATTCAACCCAATGTTCATGTAAAATGTACATATCAGATACAACAATAGCATGGGTGACATAGTCAAATTGTGGAGGGCTCGAACATTACTTCTTTGCCTGTGAGTCATGAATTTACCAGGAAATAGAGAAATAACTGTAAGGAAATTATATACATAGTTATTACTGCATATCATGGAGATGAGAAATATCAGACATTAGACCCTTGAAGGTGGGTTAGAAGCCCTTGAAATAGAAAAACCTTGAAATAACAAGGACTTGAATTTATGTAACACTTGAAGAAAGGGATTTAAGATAATTAATAGGAAGGACCTAATTGAATCTGACAACTGATTATACTGGGACAGAAAAAGTAGATTTTATTATTTCAAAACCACTGCAAGAAAGAGTAGGTTTGGGATATAAGAGGATATATTCTGGTTTTGGCATGCTGAGTTGAAAGTGCTAGCAGAATATGAACATAACCTTGTTCATCATAATACTGCAAATAGTGATTTGGATCTCAGGAATTATTGCCAAAAAGATATTTAAGTCTTGCACTTAGAGGTTATAATTGAAGCCATAGGATGCATAAAATCATTAAGGAAGTGAGAGAACAAAAGTTGTGTGTATACATATAGACACACACACACACAAAAAAATACCTGTTTATATGCCATCGTGAAAAATATTTACAATTTAGCTTATATAGAATTTATGTGTCCTAATAGATAATACTACCCGAAAATGTGGTATGAACCTAAATCTAAGACTTACTGCAAAACCTTTGTAAAACAAGCAAAGAAAGTTTCTGATATTAAGAAGACATACAAGAAAATATCATCCACAAAATAACAGCCGTCTTTACTGTGAAGGAGAATTAATATATTTGTTCATTGCTTTTCACTTCTGCAAATATAAGCCAGTTAACTTTTAATCTAGGACACATATAAATATCCATGGAGACTACAGTTACACAAATAACTTTTCCTATTCTACAGTGATTGAGATCTTAAAATTAGTGGCACTCAGCTGCTATAGCTCTCTAGGCATATGTATTTCTGTCTTCATCAATCAGCTCTCTGCTAGGAACAAATGTATGGTTACACTTTACACAGATTGCTCCATTGTTTAAAAAAAAGCTATTTAAATAACTTAATGTTCAGTTTCACCACTTCAGGGTATATTTTGAGCTAGGTACATAACTATGTTAGTATATTATTTTGTGTAACTTTTCTCTGGGGAGCATTTATCCAATCATTCTTTTCTTTACACTGAATTTAGAAGAAATTTGGTCACTCTGTAGAGAATGAAATGAGAACCAGGGTTATTCATGTCACCCGTTTTCACTCCAACTATTTTAGCTGCTGCTAAAAAAGATTAAGTGATTAGGACCTTGGAATATACAAAAAATTAATTTGAAGACAGACAACTTCTATTTATTTTTTCCATTGTAAAAAACATACATGCTTATAACTAAAATTTTAATTTAACAAAATATTTGAAATAGATTGTGTTATTTAACACAAATTTTAATGCTGGTGGATTTTTTAACATTACAGATATTTCTGAAGCACAAATTTGAAATATAAGCACACATATCTATACAAATACATAGTTAATTTCTCTTTAATATTTACATTTCTGACAACTATAGTTCATGGAACTCAGGTTAACAAAACAGTTATAGAGAGAATGCATTTTGCATTTTTCTAAACTTACATACTTGCACATCATTCTTTCTTGAAAACTGTTCACTTCTGCAGTATCATAGCACTGAAATATTGGGTAGTAAATTTAAAAAAAAAAGTTTGAATGCATAGCTCACTAGTAATATGGCTTTGCCTTGTGTTGTGATTTTCCTACTTGACACCTAAATAATTCACAACTGTCAATCTTTTCCCAGCTGTGACTTCAGGCAATGTAGGTATCACTACGCTCATTAATAAAGAAAAGAGCTGTCACCTGGAAAGGTTCAGGTATTTATGAAACACATCTAGGTTTTTGATAACTGAGCCAGGAATATAGACCTAACAGCAGGAATAAGGACAGAATATCTGCTCCCACAACTTTCATTAAACACTATCATCATTGTCTTAGCCAGTGAAATAAGGCCAAAAATTAATGAAAATAAAAACTGAAAATAAGAAATAAAATTATCTTTTTTTTGTGGATAACATTATTCACTGCACAGAAAATGCCAAGGGATCTACAGAAGCTATTAGAACTAATAATTAAATTAAACAATGTCACAGAATACAAGATGGATATAAAAGTGCAATTGTATTTCTATATACTAACAATGAAGAAATAGAAACAGTATTTAAAATACAAAGATAAAATGTATAACGAGAGAAGTATAAAATCTAAATTAATTTTAAAACTAAGAAAACATTGCATGGGGATATTTTTAAGTCAATGCAGAGGTAAACTATATACTTGGAAGGGAAGTCACAGTATTAAGATTGCAGTTTCACCGAAATTGACTAATAGATTCAGGCAACACAACTTTTTTTTGGAAGAAATTAACAAGCTTATTTGTAGAACTTATATTAAAATGTCATTGACCTAGAATAAGCAATCAA
The DNA here is from genome assembly GCF_003255815.1 of Theropithecus gelada. NCBI lineage: Eukaryota > Metazoa > Chordata > Mammalia > Primates > Cercopithecidae > Theropithecus > Theropithecus gelada. The sequence continues at coordinate 125,279,774 of NC_037689.1, forward strand.
AAAATAGAATAAAATTTTGGAGGACTTACACCACCCATTATAGAAGGCTAATGTATGTTTTTACTTCCAGCATTACAGTATGAGGCGCTTTGCATACCCACTTCATAGTAAGGATGTTGAAAATTATTTTAAAAAAACTATTTGAAGTCCCTAAGCTTTCTTTGAAGATTGATATCATGCTGATGGCAGAGAAGGAGATATTGGTCTTCATTCTCCCACACACACAAATAAAACAATATACACAGCTATCCACAAACCAAAATAACCCTGTGAGTGCTCAAGGGCCAGTTTAAGAATCTGAAGGCACAGAGTAGTGCAAAAAACAAGCAAACAAACAAACAAAAAATGAAAAGGAGAATATTCACACTGAAAGTATCACTGGTGATAGCATACCTGAGAGGCCAGAAGATGACTAGATACAAAGAAGAAAGCGGCACAGACTATTTGTGTCAGCAACATGGTAGGAACCACTATGGTCCTCAGGAGCCTGCTCTGCAAAAGACCTAGCATCTTTTGTCACTAAGGTAAAAAAGAGTCATTCCCAATGAGAAGGCCCAGAGAGAGAAGTGCAGTTTCACACACTCCCCACTTAAGAGGCAGCAACAGTGGTGCTACTCTGAGACTGGAGCCATATGCTTTTCCAGTCCTATTCATGGCCTTACCTCACCACCTCCTGCCCACTGAGCCATGGCTGTTCCACAAGTGCCAAGATGCCAGACCTCAGTTTTGCGACTATACTGTTCCTTCCCATTTCTCAGACACCAAAGCCATAGTGTGTAACAAGCCAGTTTGCATCTTGTGCCCTGAAGCCAAGGTCTCTCTCTGGGTACCAGCACTCCAGTCACCAGCTCAGCTTTTATAAACAGATCACATGGGCACCAACACCAGAGCTTCTGAAGCAACATGCACTTCCGTGCTCCAGATTCCGGATCCGAGTTTGTGCTGTATGCCCTCACACCTGCCCCTTAGAAACTAGAGCCACTGACATAGCAAGCTAGCCCACAGCCTGGATCCTGGAGTCAACGTTCCTCTGAGTGTGTCCACATTCCATTCTCGAGCTCAACCACTATAGAAGGCTAGGCCCAGCCCCAGACTCTAGAGCCACTGTAGCTCTGTGCACACCTGTGCTCCCATCCTCAGTCCTATAGCTGCATCAAAGGTACCTGCACCTCACATGCTGTTACCAATGTGGCAGGAGTAAGAGCCCATACTCTAGCTACTGACACCAACACCACCCTGGATCAAAGAGCTACAATCCTCCATGTATGCCTGTGCTTCAGGCTTTGGCTCTATGGCTGCTCCATGGGTATGACTCATAGGATAGTGGCGTAAATCATTAGACACAAGTGCCACTGCCACTGTAAGCATGCTCATAAGCCAGAGGCAGTAGTAAGGGACATACCCTTAGCCTCAACTTCCCATGTGGAGAAAAAGATTTCAGGAGGATCCTAACAGACACCACCACTAAAGACTTCAACAGCTCTCACAGCTTCTGAGGACATTCACAGCATTGGGCACTAAGGATTTCTGCAATCAAAATTAACTTCAGCAGGAAGAGCTCCACAGACAATACATGGCTGCACCTTTACAAGTGAGAGAACCATTTCCCCACTGTGCCAGCACCCTCATGTAGTTCCATAGAGAAAGGCTTTTTGCCTACTGAAGCCACACTATAAAGTCTAGAGGAGGTGATATTACACCAAATGCACAGACATCCATGTAAGGCAACAAGAAGCAAGAAAAACTAAGGACAAATATCACCGAAAGAATATAATCATTTCCTAGTTGCTGCCCCCAAAGAGATCTATAAAATGCCTGTCAAATTATTCAAAATAAATTGTTTTAAGGAAGTTTAGTTAACTTTAAAAAACACAGAGAAACAATTCAATAAATTCAAGAAAAAACTAAGTGGACAAAAGGAGAAATTTAACACAGAGATAGAAATAATAAAAAAAAAAAACAAATTCTGGAACTGAGTACAATGGATAAAATTAAAAATTTAATAAAAAAGTCAACAGGTGACTAATCAAGCAGGAGAAATAATCTGTTAACTTGAAGACAGATTATTTAAAAGATAGATTCATGGGAACAAAGAGAATAAAACAATGAAAAGAAATAAAGAAATCTTACAAATTGATGGGACAGCATCAATAGACCTAAATTCAGACTTAAGAATTGAAAAAGAACATAGAGAAAAAGGGGCAGAAAGCTTATTCAAAGAAATGATAGTTAAAGTTTTTCCAAATATGGAGAAAGATATAAATATCCAGCTGCTGAAAAGTCGAAGTTCTCCAATTGATTCAATGTAAACGTGACTACACCAAGATATATTATACTTAAACCATCAAAAACCAAAGACAAAGAGTAGATTTGAAAGCAGCAGAAGAAAAGAAGCAAATCACCTATAAGGGAGTTTCAACAAGGCTTGCCACAGACTTTTTAACACAAACCCTACAGGCCAGCAGAGAGTAGGATCATATACTCAAAGTGCTGAAGGAAAACAAAAAGTTCCAAACAAAATATGTTACCTGGCAAAGCTTTCCTTCAGAAATGAAAAAGACATAAAGACATTCCAAGACAAAACAAAGCTAAGGGAGTTCATTATCACTGCACTGGGCTTGCAAGTAAAGCTAAGGGGAGTTTTTCAAACTGAAACACAAGAGTGCTAATTAATAACATGAAAACGTGAGAGTATAAAACTCAGTGGTAAAAGTAAGAACAAAGACAACTTTATAATACTCTAATATTTTAATGGCAGCATGTAAATCACTTATATAGTTAGCATAAAGATTAAAAGACAAAAATATTAAAACAATAGCTATAACAATTTAAGGCATACACAATACAAAAAGGTGTAAATTGTAAATCAAACATATAAAATGTGTCTTTATATGGGTGGAATAAAAGTGTAGAGTGGTCTAAATTAAGAAGTTATAAGTTTAAAATAGTTTGTTATAAACGCAAACGTTTTATGTAAGCTTCATGGTAACCATGAGACAAATAACTATAGTAGGTACACAAAAGATTGAAAAGTAAAGAATTAAACAATTCCACTAAAAAAATCATGTACTCACAAAGGAATAGAAGAAAAAAAGAAACACAGGATGTACAATGCAGACAGAAAACAACTGCTAAAATGACACCAGTACGTCCTTACTTATTAATTACGTTGAATATACATGGGCGAACTTATTCAATCAAAAGACAGAGTGGATGAAGAGATTAAAAGAAAACAGCGCTTGCCAATATGCTGCATACAAAAGATTCATTTCATCTTTAAGGACCCACACAGATTGAAAGTGAAGAGATGTAAATATATATCATGCAAATGGAAACTAAAAGAAAGCAGTGATAGCTATACTTGTATCATATAAAATAGACTTTAAATAAAAACTATAAAAGGAGACAAAGGGTGTCACTATATAATAATAAAGGAGTCAATACATCAAGAGGATATAATAATTGCAAAAATATATACACCCAGAATCAGTACACCTAGATATATAAAGCAAATATTAATAGTTCTGAAGGAAGACATATACTACAATGCAATGAAAATAGGTGTCTTCAATACTACAGTTTCAACAATAGACTGATCATTTAAAAGAAAATCAGTAAGAACACACTGGACTTGTTATGCTTTAGAATAAATGAATTTAACAAGCAGACACAAAACATCACCTCTGATAACAGCAAAATAAGCACTCTTCTCAAGTCTACATGGAACATTATCCAGGATCAATCATGTGTTAGGCCAAAAGCTACTTTTAAAAGATGCAATATTGAAATTATATCAAGTGTCTTTTCTGGTCACGGTGGTATGAAACTGCAAATTAATAGCAGTAGGAATGTAAGAAAAATCATAGATACATGGAAATTAAGTAATGTGTTCCTGAACCACTAATGAATCAAAGAAGAGATTAATAGCAAATTAAAAATTATCTTGAGAATAAGAAAAATAGCAACAGAACATACCAAAACTTATGAAATGCAGTAGAAGCAGTTCTAAAAATGAATGTGATATAAAAAAAAAATCCTCTTACTAGGTTCTTTATCTCAAATTAAGTAAATGTATATAGATTTATATTAATCTCAAATAAACAATCTAATACTACACCTCACAAAACTAGAAAAAGAACAAACTAAGCCCAAAGTTAGTAGAAGGAAGGAAATAATAAAGGTTAGAGCAGAAATAATTGAAATCGAGATGAGAAAAGCAATGGAAAATATCAACAAACCTAAGATGTGCTTTTTGAAAAGATAAAACAAACTTTTAGCTAGACAGAAAAAAGAAGACTCAAGTAAATAAAATCAGAAATGGAGGTGACATTAAAACTGATGCCACAAAAAATACAAAGGATTATAAGGTGCACTGTTAGATTGTTTACATGAAGTGATTGTTTACATGAAGTCTTTCCTCTATTTTGATGTCGGCACATGTAGCTATAAACTTGCCCCTAAATACTGCTTTTAGTGTATACCATAGGTTTTGGTATGCTGTGTTTCCATTATCATTTGTTTCAAGAAATTTTTAATTTCCTTCTTAGTTTTTTCATTGACCCACTGGTCATTCAGGAGGACATTGTTTAATTTCCATGTATTATATAGTTTCTAAAATTCCTCTTATTATTAATCTATAGTTTTATTCCACTGTGGTCATGGAAGATGCTTGATATTATTTCAGTTTTTGAATGTTTTAAGACTTGTTTTCAGAACTAACATACAATCTATCCTTGACAATGATCCATGGGCTGAGGAAAAGAATGATTATTCTGCAGCTCTTAGATGAAATGTTCTGTCAATATCTATTAGATCCATTTGGTCTGTAATGCAGATTGTCTGATGTTTCTTTGTTGATTTTCTGTCTGGAACATCTGTCCGATGCTAAAAGTGGGGTGTTGAAGTCTCCAGCTATAATATAGAGGCCTATCTATCTCTTTGGCTCAAACAATATTAGCTTTCTATATCTGGGTGCTCCAGTGATGGAGGCATATCTATTTAACGTTATTATATCATCGTGCTGATTGACTCTCTAATTATTGTATAGTGATCTCGTCTCTTCCTATAGTTATTTTCTTGAAATCTCTGTTGTCTGATATAAGAATAGTGACTCCCTCTTTTTTTGGTTTACATTGGCTTGAGATGTGTTTTTCCAGCCCTTTTGTCTTTTCAACCTATGTGTGTCTTTGTAGGTGAAGCATTTTTCTTCTAGGCAACAGATCAATAGGTCTTGTTTTTTGTTTTTTGTTTTTTGTTTTTAATTTTTTATTTTTTATGTTCAATCACTCTGTATCTCTTAATTAGAGATTTTAGTCCATTTACTTTCTATGTAATTATTGATAAGTAAGGACTTACTCTTACATTTTTATTATTGTTTTCTGGTTGTTTTGTGGTCTTCTCTTTCTTTCCTTCCTGTATTCCTCTAGTGAAGGTGATTTTCTCTGGGGATATAATTTAGTTTTTTATTTTTTCTGTACCTGTTGTATGTTTTTTGGTTTGAGGTTACCCTGAGGTTTGCAGATACTATCTTATAACCTATTATTTTAACCTGATAACAACTTAACACTATTTGCACAAACAAGCAAATAGCAAAAAGAAAACTAAAAATGATTCTACACCTTAACTGTATCCCCCTGCTTTTTAACATTTTATTGTTCATATTTATAACTTATTTTGCTGACTATTTCCTGAAAAATTGTTGTGGTTGTTTTATTTGATGAGTTCATCCTTTATACTTTGGATAAGCGTAGTTTACATACCATAGTTACAGTGTTATACTATTCTGTGTTTATCTGTGTACTTACTATTGCCAGTGGGTTTTTCATTTTCAGGTGATTATTTATTGCTTGTTAATTTCCTTTTCTTTCTGATTGATATACTCCCTTTAGTATTTCTTAGAAAACAGGTTGGGTATTGATAAATTCTCTCAGCTTTTGTTTGCCTGGGAAAGTCTTTATTTCTTCTCCATGTTTCAAGGATATTTTCATTGGATATACTATTCTAGGTTAACAGTTATTTTCCTTCGGCACTTAAAATATGTCATGCCACTCTCTCCTGGCCTGTAAGATTTCCACTGAAAAGTCTGCTGTCAGATATGTTGAAGCACCATTGTATGTCATGCATTTCTTTTCTTTTGCTGCTTTTAGAATCCTTTCTTTATCTTTGATCTCTGGGAGTTTATTAAATCCTTTGAGATAGCCTTCTTTGGGTTCAATCTGCTTGGTATCCTGTAACCTTCTTCAGCGTGGATATATTTATCTTTCTCAAGGTTTATCCTAAACCTTGAGATAATTTCCTAAAATGAAATTATCAACTGTCATAGAATATCACCAAATGTCATATTTTATGGATCCTTAAAGCATCTTATTCCTAATATTTACATACAAAGCTTTTTTGTTAGCCTATTGTTGGCTCCAAATGTTATCGATTACCTCAGACATCAGTGACTGAAACATTTTTCTACATTTTTCACCACAGATTTTCCATGCAGCAGCTTTAACACTGGGCAAGTTCTGCATAAAGTGAGAAATGCAAGGCTTTTCATCTGTTCTTCTATGGAGCCACCAGACAGGTCAATAAATGACAAACCCTCTCAAATGAGTTCCACTCTGCTTCCTACGGTATTGTGCTGATATCAGAAATGTGTACTTCCATTTTCAAGTCTAACATTGAGCTGGGGAGTAGGGAATGAGACCAGGTAAGTTATATTGCTGTACAGTTTGCCTTTCTCATCAATTATCAGTGAGTTTTTCTTCAGTAAGCATTTATCTTCTTGCTGCAAGATTTTGGTTGTTTCCAGAATTCCACAAAAGTTTATTCTGACTGTCTTTGCTGGTCTTATTCTTACTTTTATGAAAGTATAAACATTTGGTGTTCCTTATTTCATAATTTTCACTGATGTCTTCCCTATGTCTGCTTATTAAATCCCATGAAATCCCTTTTTCTTGGTGAACTCAAAATTTTCTAGATTAAATACTCTAGATTTTTAAAATAAGATACATAACTGATAAACATCATAGTCAACGAATTTCTATAGTATTTTTAGTTCGCTTTCATTCTTAGTAATTATTTTCAAATAAGCTTCCCAAGAGTTTACAACAATGTATACACTCATCAGAGACATATTAGCACTTTGTTTTAAAGCTCTCATTATAAAGTCAATTATGTTAAATACTGAATATAAGAGATTAGAGAACCTGGGAGAAAAACTACAAGTATCATCAGTTTTAAAATATTTGTAATTTTAATAGGTAAATATATTTAATCTTTTTAGATTTGAATTTTTGTGATTGCTAATGAAATTAAAACATTTTATTTGCTTATTAGGGAAAATGGTATTCTAACACTTAAAATACTGAAAACATTTCTGTCATATGTATGAAGTAATTTAAACCATAAATACTTATGTATGTATCTAAAGAGTCAATCTTGATATATAATTATTCTTAAGACTGTATGTTATTCTGTGTTACTTCCATAATCTCTCATCTTTTCTTTCTGGGCAGTGACGTAGCATTAACTGCTATTTATTTCTTATATGAAACACTTAAAATTATTAATAGAAATAGTTTATTAATTTAAATATATACTCCATAAAGAAACAAAACTCTAAGGAATTAGCAATTCCCTTTCGAATAAAAAATACAGAATAAAGACATTTTCTCTCTTCTTACAAAATTAGTTTCAAATAAAAATAATCAATTCCTCACTATTATTTGTATTTTTTATGTAATACCTCTTAAACTGTGGATGGCCTGTCCTTTACAGATATAACACAGTGGCATCAAGTGAAATTATTAACTGTAATAGAATATCATCAAATGTCAGGTTTTCTTTTTGCTTTTATTTTAGGGACATTTTACATCTTCTGAGGAGTTGTTTACAACTTAGAGGAATAAACACTAAATTCTGCAGTATCAAAGACGATGGATGAACTTTGAAATAATCATGTTAATAAAATTAAGCCAGTCATGGAAAGAAAAGCACAGCATGGTTCAACTTCATATGATGTACCTAAAATTTTAAAAGTTATAGAATCTGAGAGTAAAATGCTGGTTGCCAGTGGCTGGGTAGGAGAAAATAGGGAGTTATTACTCACAGTGGGCACAAGTTTCAGTTAAACAAGATGAATAAACTCTAGCCATCTGCTATACAACATTGTACTTTTAGTCATCAGTAATTTATCCTGCACTTAAAAATTTATTAACAGTAGATATCATATTAAGTGTTTCTACCACAAGAAAATATAATTTTTGTAATCCCCCAGAATGTGAGAAAATATTTGCAAATCCCATGTATGATAAGACTCTAGTGTCCAGACTATATAAAGACCTCTTACAAGTAAGTAGCAAAGATAATCATTCTAATTAAAAAATGAGGATATTGCAACCAAGAAGGAGATGGAGTTTTGAGTTGGAGACTGAAACCAGTGGCCTAGGGAAGCCCAAGAAGCCATGGAAGCATGACAGTGGTGTATCAGACTTGGAATAGGTCACCAACTACGCAGAGAAGGAGATCCAGAGTTCCAATGAACCTTCAATAGCAGGCCCCAGGATCAAATAACAAACAGGAGTGGGAGAAAGAACCTGAAAAAGTCACAGTCAAGAAGGAAGATACTGGTCAGGCGCATTGGCTCACGCCTGTAATCCCAGCATTTTGGGAAGCTGAGGCGGGCAGATCACGAGGTCAGGAGATCGAGACCATCCTGGCTAACATGGTGAAACCCCGTCTCTACTAAAAATACAAAAAATCAGCCAGACGTGGTGGCAGGCACCTGTAGTCCCAGCTTCTCGGGAGGCTGAGGCAGGAGAATGGTGTGAACCCAGGAGGCGCAGCTTACAGTGAGTGGAGATCGGGCCACTGCACTCCAGCCTGGGCTGCACAGCGACACTCTGTCTCAAACAAAACAAAAACAAAAACAAAAAAGGAAGATCCTGAGCCGAAAATGACAGAGATACAGAGATGGAACTCTCTCAAGTAGTAGCAAAATGCAGCTTGCAGGTACCTATGGGCAACATGGCAGAGGTTTCTATTGCAATCAAGATTTTTTCTGTCTTTAAAATAATAAAAATTGAGCAATAAACTTGAATAAGCATTTTTCCAAAGAAGACATACTAATAGTCAATAAATACAAAAAAAAAAAAAAAAAAAAAGATGCTCAACATCATTGACCTTTAGGAAAACATAAATCAGAACCACAATGTGATAACACTTCAAAACTTCTAAGGTGTTTATAATCAAGTAAATGGAAAATAAAGTTCAGTACCACAATGTGATACCACTTCAAAACTTCTAGGGTGTTTATAATCAAGTAAATGGAAAATAAAGAGTTGTGTATGTAAATAAATTGGAACCATCGTCCCTGTCTTGTGGGAATGTAACACGGTGCAGCCACTCTGGAAAAGAGTTTCGCAGTACCTCCAAAATGTGAAAATAGAGTTGTCACACTATCTAGAAGTTTCACTACTAGGTATAAACTCTGAATTAAAAGCATGTTCACACAGTAACATAGCATGTGTATTTACAGCAGTATAATTCATCATAGCCAAAAAGAGGAAACAAAAGTGTCCATCAACTGAGGAATGGATGAACAAATTATGGTATATTCATACAATGAAATATTATTTCATCATGAAAGATAATAATGTTACATGCTACAATGGATCATCCTTAAAAAACCATGCTAAGTGTAAAACCAGACACAAAATACTACTTATTGTATAATTCCATTTATATAAAATATGTAGAATAGGAAATCCCTAGAGACAAAAAGCAGATTAACTGTTGCCTAGGACCTCCAATGCAAGGGATGATTATAGGTTGACATCTAAGGAGTTCTGGGTTTCTTTTTGGAATAATGAAAATATTCCAAATTTGAATGTGATAATGCTTGCACAATGCCATGAACATACTACAACAAATTATGCAGTTCAAATGAGTGAATCATATGGTATGTTACTTTCCAATAAAGCTGTTTAAAAGAGAAGGAAACAGTCACAGGTAAAACCAGAAAGGAGCTAATAAAATAGTTGTTCATTTTTATATCAACTCATGAAGACCTATGTAGAAATACAGAAGATAATATACTTACTGTTAACCTTTATAGTCTGAAATTAATATCATGAATATAAATTGGGAAAGAATAGGTTTCATGTATGACATAGGTAAATGTATTAATTTCCTGAGAGTTGAATAAAGATGATCCATATGGAGTGACTAGAATAGAAAATTCAAAAATAATCTTTTAGGAATATTATGTAATGCCAGAAATGCAATGATTTGTAGAGCTACATGTGATGACATGATGAAATGACAAGAGAATGAGAATATGTTGGTAAGAGATAGTGGAAATAAACTAATTTTCTGTACTTTATAGTAGGGACTCATTTATTTGAATATATCAATAGAAGTGTAAGTATATTATTAGAAATCTTGAGTGTAACCACCAAAAGAACAATTAAAAACAAACAACAAAAATAACAGCAAGAATAAAAACTCGTAATAGGGCTTACCCCTTGATAGCGTGATTTCGAGCAGAGGATGAAAGATAATTTTAATTTACATTGTATAGCCTCTGATACTATTTGGAGTATACTTTTTGGCCTTGCTGCTTGCCTTCCTTTCTTTCTCCTTTCCTGTGTTTCTTCTTTTTGGCTTGCCATTCATTGTTCTTTGTTTTCTTTTTATTCAACGTTCAGCATTATTTCTATAATCAAAACTGATTAAGTATGTTGACACATATAGCATTTACATGAAATATCCAGTATAAGCAAATGCATAGACAGAAAGTAGATTAGTAGTTGCCCAGGGCTATGAGTGGACAGGGAATTGGGGGTTGACCACATACAAGTGTAGGAAATGTTTTGAAAGTAAGACTGAACTAACCCAAAAACAAAACCCAAAAACTTTAAATGTAATTTTCAGTAAAAAAGGTAAGATATAGTAAAACATATTGTCTTCAAATAAACACGTGTAAAAATACTGGAAGGAGGCTGGGTGCAGTGGCTCGTGCCTGTAATCCCAACATTTTGGGAGGCTGAAGCAGGAATATGGCTTGAGGTCAGAGTTTAAGACAAGCTTGGTCAACATATTGAGAGTCTCTCTCTACCAAAAAATACAAAAATTAGATAAGTGTGGTGGTGTGTTCTTGTAGTCCTAGATACTCAGAAGGCTGAGGTGGAAGGATTGCCTGAACCCAGGATGTTGAGGCTGCAGTAACTGAGCCATGATCATGCCCTTATTCCAGCCTAAGTCATGGGGTAAGGTCCCGTCTTAGGAAAAAAAAAAAAAAAAAAAAAAAAAAAACAAAGATCCCATTTGTCAATTTTGGCTTTTGTTGCCATTGCTTTTGGTGTTTTAGACACGAAGTCCTTGCCCATGCCTATGTCCTGAATGGTATTGCCTAGGTTTTCTCCTAGGGTTTTTATGGTTTTAGGTATAACATTTAAGTCTTCAATCCATCTTGAATTAATTTTTGTATAAGGTGTAAGGAAAGGATCCAGTTTCAGTTTTCTACATATGGCTAGCCAGTTTTCCCAGCACCGTTTATTATATAGGGAATCCTTTCCCCATTGCTTGCTTTTGTCAGGATTGTCAAAGATGAGATGGTTTTAGACACGTGGTATTATTTCTGAGGGCTCTGTTCTGTTCCATTGGTCTATATCTCTGTTTTGGTGCCAGTACGATGCTGTTTTGGTTACTGTATCTTTGTAGTAGTTTGAAGTTAGGTAGCGTGATGCCTCCAGCTTTGTTCTTTTCACTTAGGATTGTCTTGGCAATGCAGGCTCTTTTTTGGTTCCATATGAACTTTAAAATAGTTTTTTCCAATTCTTTGAAGAAAGTCATTGGTAGCTTGATGAGAATGTCATTAATATCTAAATAAACTAAAGAGCTTCTATACAGCAAAAGCAACTACCATCAGAGTGAAAAGGCAACCTACAGAATGGGAGAAAATTTTTGCAATCTACTTATCTGTCAAACAGCTAATATCCAATATCTACAAAGAACTCAAACAAATTTATAAGAAAAACACAACCCCATAAAAAAGTGGGCAAAGGATATGAACAGACACTTCTCAAAAGAAGACATTTATGCAGACAACAGACACATGAAAAATTACTCATCATCACTGGCCATCAGAGAAATGCAAATCAAAACCACAATGAGATATCATCTCACACCAGTTAGAATGGAGATCATTAAAAAGTCAGGAAACAACAGGTGCTGGAGAGCACGTGGAGAAAGAGGAACGTTTTTACATTGTTGGTGGGACTGTAAACTAGTTCAATCATTGTGGAAGACAGTGTGGCGATTCATTAAGGATCTAGAACTAGAAATATCATTTGACCCAGCCACACCATTACTGGGTATATACCCAAAGGATTATAAATCATGCTGCTATAAAGACACATGTACACATATGTTTATTGTGGCACTATTCACAATAGCAAAGACTTGGAACCAACCCAAATGTCCATCAATGATAGACTGGATTAAGAAAATGTGGCACATATACAACATGGAACACTATGCAGCCATAACAAAGGATGAGTTCGTGTCCTTTGTAGGGACATGGATGAAGCTGGAAATCATCATTCTCAGCAAACTATCACAAGGACAAAAAACCAAACACTGCATGTTCTCACTCATAGGTGAGAATTGAACAATGAGAACACCTGGACACAGGAAGGGGAGCATCACACACCGGGGCCTGTTGTGGGGTGCGGGGAGTGGGGAGGGATAGCATTAGGAGACATACCTAATGTAAATGACGAGTTAATGGGTGCAGCACACCAACATGACACATGTATACATATGTAACAAACCTGCACATTTTGCACATGTACCTTGGAACTTAAAGTATAATAATTTTAAAAAGCACTGTAAAAAATTAAAAAACAAAATCTGTGAAATATATCCCTTATTTTGTTTCTGATTTTTCTTTGATATCAGGACATTTTCTAAACATGCTACAATTAGTTTTGTTATATTTCTATATTTTTCAAACTACAATGCTTATAACTAGGCAAATTAATGCCTATACATCAATTAATGCTACTTTACTATAGCTTTGGAATTAGTAAAGTATGAAATAACATTCCAAGCAAATAGAGCTAAAAATGGTTGACTTTACTAATCTCCACAGTCTATTTACTTACTCCACAGTCTATTATATTTGAATAATTAGATATAAAAGAGAAAACTGACTTCTTGAAGAGTATGGTATCAATCAAAACCACACAACTTCTCATCCTCCCTGACAAGCAAATGTATTGTAAAAGAGAATACTTCTAAAGATTTAGAAAGACGAATGATTACTTTTAATCTCAGTTTCCATGGAAAATTATAGGCAGTTTTTCTCAGTTTCATGATCCCAAAAGTATTCCCTGATTAATATGTAGTCTTATAATAAATTAAAAATTACAAAATTATAGTTTATTTCTTATGTATTACTTATTGTAGTGTCTCCATAAGGATTTTATTCTGTTTACAGTAAAATATATTTCTCATTGACTTGAGTTCTGAAACGCAAACTGATTTTTGGGTTAATTTTGTAAAAGTGTATCTGGACACTGGGTTCCTGTGTCACAATCAGAGACTGTCATATAGAGACAGAAAGGGGTTTTGTTTGTTTGCTTGCTTGTTTTGCCATAAATGTGAAAGCAAATGAGAAAAATTACCAGTGACTTTAGAAATGAATATTTGTCAGAATTTTAACAGTTGTTTTTTTCTATACTGAAGAATTAATTTTCCTTTATGCTTTTGTAGTTTTCAAAAATCTCATGCAGCTACACTGAGCATATTTTCCTTTGGCATTAAAAATACAAACTAGAATAATAATTCAGTTCAAATTTATTGGTCACTGTACCAATTTATAAAACATATAACATATCTACAAATCACCAGTGATCAGTTGGAAAGTAATGGGAGGAGGTATCATTCCCTATAGTAACTGAATTTTTAAAAAATACTGTAAAAATATGGAAGAATCAGCTTAATAGTAAATATACTGGACACATTCAAAGAAAACTACACAACTTTACTCAGGGATTCAAAAGGAGTTATTGATAAATTCAGACATGAACCAAGCCACTGCAGTTAATGCCTTTATAGCTATAGGTAATTCATGTTTATGTAAGTCTAATCATCTTCCAGACACTGTGACAAATTTTTATATGTGTTAATTTAACATTACATAGATAACAAACTTAACTAAATTTATTTGTACGTCTAATTCAATACCATGAAAAAAATTAAGAAATTAACTAATAATATAGCAGATTTGTTCTTAAGCTTAACTAGATTAAATGAACACATGTTTATAATGCTATTGAAAACAGAAAAAAAATTATAGGGACTTTTCTTATCATGCATTTGAACCTATCAATACATTATAGTAGTACAATTTTACGTAAGACCAGGAGTTGGCAAACTTTTCCCATAAAAGAATCACAAAGTAAATATTTTTGGCTCTTCTAGCCATAAGGTCAATCATCGGTACAACGACTCAACTCTGCTGTTGTATTGCAAAAGCAGCACAGAAAAGATATAAACAAATGGGCATGGGGCTATATTGTAATAAAACTTTATAAGAAAGGTTGTAGGCTGATGTTCACAAGCACAGTACATTGACCTAGGTATGAGAGCATAAAATGCGATAAAAGTGGCATTTTTATTCTGTTTTTGAAACAATAGGTTCTTCTACCATTGATATTAATATAAATTAATGGCTGGCAAAAAATTGAAGAGAAATTAGGTAGATAGTTCCTATATATTATTTAACAAATACATTCCAGATGGAGCATATATTTAAGTGCATATTTATAAAAAGCACTGGAAGAATATATAGGAATATATATATACACACACACACACACTCACACACATACCTGGATTTTATATATATTGGCATATATATAAATATATGAGCCACATATATCCATATATATGTATAGATATGGGCCATATATGTGTGCATATATATATGAATGGACCATATATATATGAATATATATGACCCATATATATAGGCTCATATATTTTCCATATATAATGTATATATCTGTATTTATATAGAAAATATAGAGAGAATATATATCTACATGAGCCAACATAGGTAAAATCCAAGAGAAAGGAGTTCAAAAGCATGAGAAATGGCAGAAATTATTATTAAAATATTTATTTACTTTTACATAAAAGGTAAAAGGACTTAAAAGAACCCTCTGAAGAAATGCTTTGCCACATGAGAGAAAAAAGTTATATAAACAGAAAAAAATACATAAGCACATTACTGTAAATATGCAAAAAGCATATGAGGAGACAATTAAAATATAGTGAGCCAATCAATATTTGAAAAAATTCTCTTAATACTAAAGAAATGAAAATTAAAACAAAATACCATTTGCACAAGAGTGATAAAAATTTTTAAATGATAATACTCATGTTAAAATATTAGTAACAGTTATTTTCTTACATAACTCGGAGGCTTGTAAATTGGTAGAGTTATATTGAGGGTTATTTTGTCAATGCATGTATTAAAAAATTAATATCTGCATAAATTTTACCTAGTAATTCTCCTTGTAGTAATATATGCTAATAATCTTAGAAACCTGTGAAAATTTCCCTCCAAGATGTTTATCACAGAGTTGTTTACAAGAAAGAAACTCGAGTCAATATAAATGTCAAGCAGTAGTCAATTAAATAACATGTGAAGCATTTAAACAATGTTAGATCATATTGTAGTCTTTAAAAATGCCATGTTTTTCAAGAGCAATGATTATGATATGGTAAGTGGAGAAAGCAAGATTCAAACTAGCATACAAATATAATCTGAAAAATAAAATAATAATGTAAATACATATGCTGAAAATATTAACAGCCCTTGTGTTTGTGTATTATAAATACAGGCAATGTTAGTTTTCTTTGTATTTTCTGGCATTTTTCTAAATGTTTCATAATAAGCACACATTACTTAACCAGAAAAAAGCAATAAGTAAAATTTTTTATGAAAATAGATGTTTGAATTAAAAAAATATTTAAGCCATTGAAATTACGGAGGAATGTCTAGTAAGATTTAAATGCCTTCCATACAATCACTAATAAAATAAGGTGTTGAACAGATACATAATATGATATCTTATTGTAAAAATAATACATATAGAATAAAAGATTTTGTATAAAAATAAATCAGTGTAAGAAATTATTTCTGAGTGAACAGATGACGCATGAGGTTTCTTCTGTTTTGTGTGTGTGTTTTCTCTAAATTTGTTATAATTCATTGATATTTTATAGGAAAAAAAGAAGTTTATAATAAATATGATAATGAATTATGAGTTTTAATAAAATTAAAAATGATGACACACTGGTTTAACATAGTGTGTTTTAACACAGAAAAAATTTAAAAGATTCATTGATACCTACCTCATTATTCTGCCTAACTATTCCCTCCAACTTAATCCAATTCAGTCAGTTATTCAAATTGAGATTAGGCATAAGACTAAATGAGATAACTTTTTGAAAACAAAATTTGGAGTAATCATAGAAGTTGGTTGTATAGATTTCAGAGTGTTTACTTCTGAGATATCATCAGCTGCAGTTAAAGACAGAATAATCAAAGGTAATTAGTGGTAGAGGAAGAAAGAAAAAAAATAAGAAAATCAGACAAACAAAAAAAAAAAGAGGCCAAGCAAAACAGATGTGAAGTACCTATTCATGGATACGGCAACAAAACCATAGTCTGGAACAAAACATTTTATTATAGATATGTTCATGCTGTACTCTACAAAGAGGAGACAGTAAAAATATAACAATGTTATAAACAAAGATATCTTAATAGTCATGTAGAGAAGTGGAAATACATTTTAAGAAGCACTATTTTTTCAATCGAAATTAAATTTTACATCTTTCAAATAAACTAAATCATATCTAAATAATAGAGATTCTATATTGCATTTATAAAAACCTAAAGCATTTTTTGCAAAATTTTTAGTAACCTTATGTAATATTGAATACTAAACTGAAAATATGTTGACTGTTATTAATTAAAATAAATTTTATACAGAGGCACTCCTATAATACATGTTCAAATCTCATTCAAACTTAGCAACCAGTTTCTTTTCATATTTGCAATAGGTACTGCCAATGATTATTAATGTGGTTATTTTAATGAAATTAATCTTTTTTTTTTCTCTCTTAGCTTGTTTCTTCTCTAAGTCAGCTCAGGAAAATGTGTTTCTTGTGTAAAATATTTCACAGTAAATAAACACTTACATAATTTAAGATCATGGATATAAGTATTATTTTATGAAGAGTCTTCCTCTAAAAACTGTGATTAAGATTTCAATTTTTAAATTAATAATCACTGTGCATATTTTGTCATTGTTGGCTTTCTTTCAAGGTGCTTTTTGTTCTTATATACTTTGTTATGGCTGTGTGAAGCACACTGCCAATGAGCAATGATTTGTGGTGTTTTCCTAAGTACTAAGATGACGGTTCCTTGTTTGGAATGAGTTGTTTGAAAAATAATTTAAAAATAAAATGAAAAGTAACATGAAAGGTGTGAAGAGCAATATGGTAGAATAGAAGACTCTAACATTTATTTCCCTCTGCAAGGAAACCAATTTAACGACTACCTAAAAAAAAAAAAAAAAAAAAAAAAAGGTACCTTCATAAGGACCAAAAATCAGATGAGTGCTCACAGTACCTGGCTTTAATATTATATTGCTGAAAGAGGCACTTAAGAGGTAGGAAAAACAGTCTTGAATCCACAACTTTATCCCTCCCCTATCCTGTGGTAGCAGCAACTTAGTGCAGAGAGGCTTTCTGTGTACAGAGGAGAGGAAGAGAGTAGCAATTGTGAGGCACTGAACTAAGTGCTGCCCTATCATAGTAGAAAGAAAAACTGGAACCAGCTCAGCTGAGACTCATGCAGAGAGGGCGCATTTAAATCAGCCTTAGCCACTGAGGAATCAACAGTTCCAAAACTCAGAACTTGAGTTCACACAAGCATGGCCACTGTGGGCTAAAGTGATCTGGGGCCTAAAATAAACTTGAAAGACAGTCTAGGCCACAACCACTACATCTTCTCAGCTAGTCGTAGTGCTGAACTGGGGAGGGGGCAGCAGACGAGGGGCACGTGACCTATCTGAGACACCAGACCAGATGGTTAAGTGGGTGCAGTTATCACCCTTCCCCTTACATTAGGCAGCACAGTTCACAGCTATAAAATAGATCCCTTCTTTCCACTTGAAGAAAGGAGAGGAAAGAATGGGGAAGAGTCTGTCTTACATCTTGGATCCCAGCTCAGCCACAGCAGGATAAGGCACTGAACAGAGTCGTGAGACCACTATTCCAGGCCCTAGCTCAAGGATTACATTCCTAGACACACATAGGGAGCGAAAGGAAGCCACTGCCTTGAAGGGAAGTAACCAAACCCAGTAGACTTCAACACCTGGTAATAAAGAGCCCTTGGGCTCTGAAAGTGGACGGAATAGTAAAGGGGACTTAATCTTGCACCTTAGGTACCAGCTTGATCAAAGGGGTAAAGCACCAAGTGAACCCCTGGGGTCACTGATTTCAGGTGCTGGCTCTTGAATGGCATTCCTGGACCTGCCCATTGCCAGAGGGAAGCCCACTGCTTTGAAGGGTGAGTCCCAGGCTAGGCAACATTAACCATGAGCTGAACGAAGAGCCCTAGGACCTTAAGGGAACATTGGTGGTTTTCTGGCAGTACTCCCTGCGTGCCTGTGGTGGTGGTAACAACAAAGTGAGGCTCCTCTGCCTTTGGAAAGGGTAGGGGAGAGTGGGAAGGATTGTGACTTGTGATTTCAGTGCCAGATCAGCCATAGTACAATACAACAGACAGAAATCTAAGGTTTTGGACTCTAATTCCTGGCTTTGGAAACACCTGGGGCCTGTGGGAACTTGCTGCCCTGATGGGAAGGACATCGGTTTGGCTGACTTTGACACCTGCTGATTATAGATTCCCAGGTCTTTGAGAGGACGTAAGTGGTAACCAGAGTGTGACTACAAGAGGATTTGTGTGAGACACAGTGCGGTGGTGGAATCAGGACTCACTAAGCATAGTACTAGTGGTTGTAGTCACAAGGGTGATTTTATGGCTTGACTGTCAGATTTAGGAGGTACAGAATAGAGAGAAAGAGAATCCAGTTGTTTGTGAGAAAGTAAGGGAACAGAATGAGTCTCTGCCTGAGTAATCCAGAGAATTCTTCTGAACCTTGTCCAAGACCATCAAGGTGGAAACTCTACAAGTCTGCAAGAACAAAAGTGTTACTGGACTTGGGGTGGCCTCTAAAGAAGATATAGCTTAGATTACAAGACCAAAATGTTTTCAAATATCTGGAAAGTCTTCCCAAGATGGATCAGTACAAACAAGCCCAGAATGTGAAGATTACAATAAATACCTAACTTTTCTATGCCCAGACACAAATAAACATCAACAAGTACCAAAGCAATCCAGGAAATCATTACCTCATTAAAAGATCTAAATAAGGCATCAGGGACTAATCCTAGAGAAACAGAGATATGAGATCTTTCAAACAGAAAATTTAAAATAGCTGTTTGATGAAACTCAAAGAAATTCAAAATAATGCAGAGAAAGAATTCAGAATTTCATCAGATAAATTTAATGAAGATATAAAATAATTAAAAGTAATTTAGCAAAAAAATGCTGGAGCGGAAAAATGAAAGTGGCACACTGAAGAATGGATCAGAGTCCTTTAAAAGCAGAATTGATCAAGCAGAAGAAAGGATTAGTAAGTTTGAAGGCAGGCTATTTGAAAACAGTCAGAGGAAACAAAAGAAGAAAGAATAAATAAAATAAAGAATGCACACAGAAAACTAGAAATAGCGTCAAAAGAACAAATCTAACAGTTAATAACCTCAAAGTGTAGGTAGAGAAATACATAAGGGTAGGAAGTTTATTCAAAGGGATTACAGCAGAGAACTTTCCAAACATACATAAATACATTAAAATCCAAGTAAAAGAAGGCTACAGAACATCAAGCAAATTTAAACTTCCCAAATGTTGAGAAATATGTTAAAAACCAAGTAAAATAAGGCTATAGAATACCAAGCAAATTTAATTCAAAGAAAACTACCTCAAGGCATTTAACAATCAAACTCCCAAAGGCCAAGAATAAGGAAAGGATCCTAAAAGCAGCAACAGAAAACAAACAAATAGCATACAATGGAGTACCAAAACTTCTGGCAGCAGATGTTTCAGTGGAAGCCTTACAGGACAGGAGAGAGTAGCATGACATATTTAAAGTACTTAAGCAAAAAGTAAACCTTTTACCCTAGAATCATATATCCAGAGAATTAATCTTTCAAACATGAAGGTGAAATAAAGACTGTCCTAAGCAAACAAAAGGAATTTCATCAACACCAGACCTGTCCTACAATAAGCACTAAAAAGATTACTTTCATCAGAAAAAAAAAATGAATTTTAATGAGCAAAAGGAAAACATTGGAAAGTTTAAAAAAATTCACTGGTAATAGTAAGTACAAAGAACGACACAGAATATTATAACACTGTAATTGTGGTATGTAAAATACTCTTATGCAGAAAGACTAAATGATGAACCAATCAAAACACCTGTAATCCCAGCACTTTAAGAGGCTGAGGTGGATGGATCACTTGAGGTCAGGAGTTTGAGACCAGCCTTGCCAACACGGTGAAACTCTGTCTCTACTAAAAATACAAAATATTAGCCAGGAGTGGTGGTGGGCGTCCATAATCCCAGCTACTCAGGAGACTGAGGTAGGAGAATTGCTTGAACTTGGAAGGTGGAGGTTGTAGTGAGCTGGGATCATGCCACTGCACCCCAGCCTGGGTGGCAGAGTGAGACTCCATCTCAAAAAAAGTATTAATAATAATAACTACAACAATTTTTCAGGATATAGGCAATGAAATAAGGTATAAATAGTAACAACAAAAAGTGAAAAAGTGGCAGGATACAATTAAGGCATAGAGTTTTTATTAGTTTTATTTTTGCTCTTTTTTGCTTGTTTATGAAAACAGTGTTAAGTCATTATCAGCTCAAAATAATGGGTTATAAGATAGTGTTTCCAAGACTCATAATAATATCACATCAAAACACAAAGAATACACAGAAAATAAAAAGGAATAAGTTAAGTCACACCACCAAATGAAATCAAATTCATTAAAAGGAGGACAAGAAGGAAAGAAACAAGAAAGAGAACACCACAAAAGAGGAAGACAAATCACAAAATGGGAGAAGTCAGTCCTTATTCATCAATAATAACACTGATATAGTTTGGCTGTGTCCCCACCCAAATCTCACCTTGATTTGTAGCTCCTATAATTCCCATGTGTTGCAGGAGGGACCCGATGGGAGATAATTGAATCATAAGGGTGGTTTCCCCAGTACTGTTCTCATGGTAGTGAATAAGTCGTATAAGATCTAATGGTTTTATAAGAGGTATCCCCTTTCACTTGACTTTCATTCTCTCTCACCTGCTGCCATGTAAAATGTCCCCTGGCTATTCTTTCATCTGCCACCATGATTATGAGGCCTCCCTAGCCACGTAGAACTGTGAGTCTGTTAAATCTCTTTCTTTTATAAATTACCCAGTCTCCAATATGCCTTTATTAGCAGTGTAAGAACTGACTAATGCAGTAAATTGGTACTGGTAGAGTTGGGTGCTGCTGTAAAGATACCTGAAAATGTCAAAGCAACGTTGGAACTAGGTAACAGGCAGAGGTTGGAACAGTTAGGAGTGCTCAGAAAAAGACAAGAAGATGTGGGAAAATTTAGAACTTTCTAGAGACTGTTGAATGGCTTTGACCAAAATGCTGATAGTGATATGGATAATGAAGTCCAGGCTGAGGTGGTCTCAGATGGGGATGAGGAACTTGTTGGGAAATGGAGCAAAAGTCACTTTTGCTATGCTTTAGCAAAGAGACTGGCAGCATTTTGCTTCTGCCCCAAAGATCTATGGAACTTTGAACTTGAGGGAGAAGATTTAGGGTATGTGGCAAAAGAAATTTCTAAGTTGCAAAGCATTCAAGATGTGACTTGGATACTGTTAAAAGCATTTAGTTTTATATATTGACAAAGGTATAGTTTGGAACTGGAACTTACGTTTAAAAGGGAAGTAGAGCATAAAAGTTTGGAAAATTTGCAGCTTGCTGATGGATTAGAAAAGAAAAAACCATTTTCTGAGGAGAAATTCAAATCAGCTGCATAAATTTGCATAATGAGGAGCCAAATGTTTATCACTAAGACAATGGGGAAAATGTTTCCAGGGCATTTCAGAGGTCTTTCAGCAGCCCCTTCCATCACAAGCCTGGAGGCCTAAGAGGGAAAAATGGCTTCCAAGACCAGGCCTAGGGCCTTGCTGCTTTGTAGAGTCTCAGGATTTGGTGCCCTGTGTCCCACCTATGGCTAAAAATGGGCCAACATAGAGCTCAGGTTGTTGCTTCAGAGAATGCAAACCCAAAGCCTTAGTGACTTACACATGGTGTGGGGCCTGTAGGTGTACTGAAGTAAAAAATTGAGGTTTGAGAACCTCTGTCTAGATTTCAGAAAATATGTGAACATGCCTGCATGTCCAGGCAGAAGTTTGCTGCAGAGGTGGGGCCCTCATGAAGAACCTCTGCTAGGGCAGTGCAGAAGGGAAAAGTGGGGTTGAAGTCCCCACACAGAGTCCCCATTGGGACACTGCATAGCTGAGCTGTGAGAAGAGGGCCACCATCCTCCAAGGTCCCAGAATGGTAGATCCATCAACAGCTTGCATTCACTGTGTGCCTGGAAAAGCCAAAGACTCAATGCCATCCTGGCAGAGCTGCCCAAGACCATGGGAACCCAACTCTTGCATTAACATGACCTGGGTGAGAGACACAGAGTCAAAGGAGACCATTTTGGTGCTTTAAAATTTGACTGCCCTGCTGGATTTCAGACTTGTGTGGAGCATGTAGCCTCTTCGCCTTGCCAAATTTCTCCCATTTGTAATGAGTGTATTTACCCAATGTCTGTATTCTCATTTATCTAGGAAGTAACTAACTTGCTTTTGATTTTACAGGCTCATAGGTGGAAGGGACTTGCCTTGTCTCAGATGAAACTTTGGACTGTGGACTTTTGGGTTAATGCTGAAATGAGTTAAGACTTTGGGGAACTGTTGAAAAGGCATGATTGGTTTTGAAATGTGAGGACATGAGATCTGGGAGGGGTCGGGGTGGAATGATATGGTTTGGTTGTGTCCCCACTGAAATCTCATCTTGAATTTTAGCTCCCATAATTCGCATGTGCTGTGGGAGGGAACTGGTGGTAGATAAATGAATCATGGGGTGGTTTTCCCCATTCTGTTCTTGTGGTAATGAATAAGTCTCACAAGATCTGATCGTTTTATAAAGGGTTTTCCCATTTTGGTGGGCTCTCATTCTCTCTCGCCTGCTGCCATGTAAAATGTCCCTTTCCTCTTCCTTTGTCTGCTGCCATGATTGTAAGGCCTCCCCAGCCATGTGGAACTTTGAGTCCATTAAACTTCTTTCCTTTATAAATTACCCAGTCTCTGGTATGTCTTTATTAGCAGCATGAGAACAGACTAATAAAAACATTGAATGTAAATGGACTAAAGTATCCAATCAAAAGACACAAACTGGCTGGACTGATGAACAAACAAGACCCATTGATCATACTCAAAGACCCATATTCAAAGACACACTTAGACTGATAATAAAAGGATGGAAAAACAAATTCCATGCCAATGGACAAACAAAAAAAGAGCAGGAGTAGCTGCACTTATATTAGTCAAAATTGATTTCAAAATAAAAGTATAAGAGACAAAGAGAGTCACTATATAATTATTAGAGGGCCAATTCAGCAAGATGATACAACAATGCTAAATATATATGCCCTCACCACAGGAGCACTCAGATATAGAAAACAAATATTATTAGAGCTAAAGAGAGAGATAACTCCAAAACAATAATAACTAAAGCCTTCAACACCCCACTTCTGTCTTGTAGACAGAAAATCCACAGAGTAACGTTAGACTTAATTCACACTGTTGGCCAAATAGATCTAACAGATATTTATAGAACATTTCATTCAAGAGCTGCAGAATACACATTATTTTCTTCCACACATGGATTATTCTCAAGGATAGACAATGTATTAGGTCTTAAAACAAGTCTTAAAACATTGAAAAGTAAAAGTCGAAAGATTTATGCGATCTGAAGAGAAACCAGAGTATGCTAGCCATAAGTAGAAAGCTGAAACTGGATCCTTTCCTTACTCCTTATACGAAAATTAATTCAAGATGGATTAGAGACTTAAATGTTAGACCTAATACCATAAAAATCCTAGAGGAAAACCTAGGTAGTACCATTCAGGACATAGGCATGGGCAAAGACTTCATGTCTAAAACACCAAAAGCAACGGCAGCAAAAGCTAAAATTGACAAATGGGATCTCATTAAACTAAAGAGCTTCTGCACAGCAAAAGAAACTACCATCAGAGTGAACAGGCAACCTACAGAATGGGAGAAAAATTTTGCAATCTACTCATCTGACAAAGGGCTAATATCCAGAACCTACAAAGAACTCAAACAAATTTACAAGAAAAAAACAAACAACCCCATCAAAAAGTGGGCAAAGGATATGAACAGACATTTCTCAAAAGAAGACATTCATACAGCCAACAGACCCATGAAAAAATGCTCATCATCACTGGCCATCAGAGAAATGCAAATCAAAACCACAATGAGATACCATCTCACACCAGTTAGAATGGCGATCATTAAAAAGTCAGGAAACAACAGGTGCTGGAGAGGATGTGGAGAAATAGGAACACTTTTACACTGTTGGTGGGATTGTAAACTAGTTCAACCATTATGGAAAACAGTATGGCGATTCCTCAAGGATCTAGAACTAGATGTACCATATGACCAAGCCATCCTATTACTGGGTATATACCCAAAGGATTATAAATCATGCTGCTATAAAGACACATGCACACGTATGTTTATTGCGGCATTATTCACAATAGCAAAGACTTGGAATCAACCCAAATGTCCATCAGTGACAGACTGGATTAAGAAAATATGGCACATATACACCATGGAATACTATGCAGCCATAAAAAAGGATGACTTTGTGTCCTTTGTAGGGACATGGATGCAGCTGGAAACCATCATTCTTAGCAAACTATCACAAGAACAGAAAACCAAACACCGCATGTTCTCACTCATAGGTGGAACTGAACAATGAGATCACTTGGACTCGGGAAGGGGAACATCACACACCGGGGCCTATCATGGGGAGGGGGGAGGGGGGAGGGATTGCACTGGGAGTTATACCTGATGTAAATGACGAGTTGATGGGTGCTGACGAGTTGATGGGTGCAGCACATCAACATGGCACAAGTATACATATGTAACAAACCTGCACGTTATGCACATGTACCCTAGAACTTAAAGTATGATAATAATAATAAATAAATAAATTTTTAAAAATAATAATTTTGGTTATAGATTTTAGCAATTAGATAAAAATTATGTAAAACATTAAGATAAAGTGGAATTAAACATAAAAATATTTTTAATTTAAAAAAAGAAAAATAACATTGAAAAGTTGAAATAATAGCAAGTATCTCCTCTAACCGCAATGAAATAAAAATAGGAATCAATAATAAGAGAAATACTGAAAACTATAGAAATACATGAAAATTAAATGACATGCTCCTGAAGCAACATAGGGTCAATGAAGCAATTAATAAGAAAACTGAGAAGCTCCTCGAAACAAGTTACAAAGAAAACACAACATACCAAAAGCTATGGGATATAGCAAAATCAGTACTAAGAGGGAAGTTTATAGCTTTAAGTGTCTACATCAAAAAAGAAGAAAAAAATCAAATAAACAACCTAAAGATGAATTTTAAAGCACAAGAAAAGCAATAGGAAATTAAACTCAAACTTAATCGAAGAAAAAAATAAATATCAAATGAGAAATAAATGAAATTGAAATGAAGAAAACAGTACGAAATAGCAACAAAACAAAAAGTTAAACAAGATTGACAAAATTTAGCCAGACTACGAAAAAAAGCAGAAGACACATACAAAAAATCTGAAATGAACAAAGAGACATTACAACTGATACTGCTGAAATTCATTAGAATCATTAGGGCTACCATGAGCTAGCATATGCTAATCAATTGGAAAATCTGGAAGAAATGAACAAATCCTGGTCACATATAACTTACCAAGATTGAACCATGAAAAAATAAAGACCATGAGTAGACCAATAGAAGATGATGAGATCAATGCTGTAATAAAAAGTCTACCAGTAAAGAAACCCCAGGACCTGATGGCTTCACTGCTGGATCCTACCAAACATTTAAAGAAGAACTAATACCAGTCCTACTGAAACTATTCCAAAAAATGGAGGAGGAAATTTTTCCAAACTCATTATATGAAGCCAGTATTACTCTGATGCCAAAACCAGACAAAGACACATCATGAAAGAAAACTACAAGCCAATATCTCTGATGCATAGTGATGCAGGAATCCTAAATAAAATACTAGCAAATCAAATTCAACAATACATTAGAAATATCACTCTTTATCACAAAATCCAGGTTGAGGTTAGTTTGGGAAAAGCATTTATCACATTAGATTACTGCTGTCCCAGCGTTTTTCTATATTTCTTTTATAAAGTATTAGTGCATATTTTTTCTAAATGGTAAGAAACCATGTGAACATGAGTGCAACAGTGAAATATCTGAGAAACATTCTTTCCATTTTCTTTACCACAAGAGCAGCTGGAGATGGTAAGAAACTGTACAAAACAATTTTCTATGGGAAAAAATGTCGAATAGGAGGCAGGACTAACTTGTGGCTCCCATTTGGACATACAGAACAGCATGTGGAGACCCACATCATGAAATTTTGCTGTAAGAACTACCACAGGAACTTACCAGGAAAGCCTAGAGAATTCACAGACCTGTTGAAGGAGGTGGATTGCTGCTGCATGCTCCATGGGACAGCGAACGGAACTGTGAGTCAACTTGCTTTCCCAGCTGACAATCTTGTAGCCTGGGGCAAGTTTTCATTCCTGCTCACCAACTGTCTAGAAATAAACTTGGTGCTGTTGCAGGGGCACTGTTGGAGTGAGACCAGCCTTTAGAACTGCAGGCTGCATGGGGGCTGGGTGAGGCCTGTGGCTACCAGCTTTCCCTCACTTCCCTGGTAACTCGTGTGATACAGCAGAGATACCCATAATCTCCCTGGGAAATATAATTCCATTGACCTGGGAACCCCACGTCCATCCCCCACAGGAGCCACAGTAAGTCCCACCCAAAGAGAGTCTGAACTCAAACACACCTAACCCTTCCCCCACCTGATGGTCTTTTTCTACCAATCCTGGTAACTGAAGACAAAGGACACAATCTCTTGGGAGTTCTATGGCCCTGTCCATGGCCTGAGAAATGTGAATACTTATCCAAAAGTGACTCTAGGACAACCTTGTATCCTCCCATACAACTGATGTACTCTTGAAAGCGCCACCTCCTGGCTGGAAGCCACCTAACACAAAGTCAGTGCATTTAAGAAAAATACAACCAAGGACTCTCAGAGTTTGCTTCACTCTCCTGCTACCTCCACCAGAGTAGGTGCTGCTATCCACAGCTGAGAGATATGAAGACAAATCACATCACAGGATATTTTACACACACTCCCCAGTACTGGCCTGGAGCTTAGTAGCTCTGCAATAGTTACTGGGGGGGTCCTTGCTCCCAGAGTTCCCAAGATGGTGGCAGGCCACTTCCAAAATGGCGGCAGACCGCTTCTAAGATGGTGGCAAGTCTGGTGTTTCTCTGACCAGGGGTTCTTGGCCTCACGGATTGCAAGGAATGGAATCTTGGGCCATGAGGTGAGTGTTACAGCTCTATTAGAAGCCATGGGTCACGGAAGAGAACCATAGAACCCAGTGACAAGTGTTCAGCTCGATTAGGATGAACCTGGGCACTTAGCTGTGCAGGAACAATGGCAAACCTTTAGCCTGATCAGGAGTGGCAATGGGCGCCTCACTGGATCAGGAGCACAGCGGACACCCTGCCACATCTGGAGGGATGGAAGTCAGCAACGGGTCTGCAATGGCAGCAAATGGCAGTGGTAGATGGTGAGCAAAAGCTCAGCTTGAGCCGTAACAAACACGGACCAGAAGAGAGTGCAGTTGCAAGATTTAATAGAGTGAAAACAGAGCTCCCATACAAAGTGGGGAGACCCAAAGAGGGTAGCAGTTGTCAGCTCGAAAGCCTGGGTTTATATCCCGATCATTGTCCTTCCTGCTGTGCTCTCAGGCAATAGATGATTGTCTATTTCTTTACTTCCTGTTTGGATCTAATTAGCATTTTAGTGAGCTCTCTTTACTATCTGATTGGTCGGGTGTGAGCTAAGTTGCAAGCCCCTTGTTTAAAGGTGGAAGCCGTCACCTTCCCAGCTAGGCTTAGGGATTCTTAGTCAGCCTAGGAAATCCAGCTAGTCCTGTCTCTCACTGGGTCACCAGCAATGTATTCAAACCAAGACAAAATCTGTGAATTGCCAGAAAAAGAATCCAGGAGGTCGATTATTAAACCAATGAAGGAGTCACTAGAGAAAGGTGAAGTCCAACTTAAACAATTTTTTTTAAGTGACACAGTATATGAATGTAAAAATATTCAGTGAAATAGATAAAATGAATATAAATCAATCACAACTTCTGGAAATTGAGGACACACATAGAGAAACGCAAAATCCACTGGAAAGTCTCAGCAATAGACTTGAACAAGCAGAAGAAAGAACTTAAGAACTCAAAGACAAGGCTTTCAAATTAACCCAATCTGACAAAGACAAAGATAAATGAATTTTTAAAAATGGACAAAGCCTCCAAAAAGTTCTGGATTATGTTAAATGACCAAACCTAAGAATATTTGGTGTTCCTGTAAAATAAAAGAAATCTAAAAGTTTGAAAAACATACTGGAGGGAATAATCAAGAAAAACTTCCCAGGAGGCTAGAGAGCTAGACATTCCAATACAAGAAGCTGAAAGAACGCCTGGGATATACATTGCAAAGAAATCATCACCTAGGCAAATAGTCATCAGGTTATCTAGAGTTAAGATGAAAGAAAGAATCTTAAAAGCTGTGAGACAAAAGTATCAGGTAACCTATAAAGGAAAACGTATCTGATTAATTGCAGATTTCTCAGCAGAAATCCTACAAGCTAGAAGGGATTGGAGTCCTATCTTTTGCTCCCTGAAACAAAACAATTATCAGCCAAGAATTTTGTATACAGTGAAACTAAGCTTCATAAATGAAGGAAAGATACAATCTTTTTCAGATAAAAAAATGCTGAGAGAAATTTCTACTACAAATCCAGCACTACAAGAACTGCTTAAAGGAGCTGTAAATCTTGAAACAAATCCTCAAAATACACCAGAGTAGAATCTCCTTAAAGCTAACTCTCACAGGATCTATAAAACAATAACACAATGAATAATAATAAAAAAATGCATTCAGGAAACAAATAGCATGATGAATAGAATAGTACGTCACTTCTCAATAATAACATTGAATGCAAAGGCCTAAATACTTCACTTAAAACATACAGAATGGCAGAATGGATAAGAACTTACCAACCAAATATCTGCTGTCTTCAAGTGACTCACCTGACACATAAGTACACACATAAACTTAAGGTAAAGGGGTGGAAAAAAGACATTCCATGCAAATGGACACCAAAAGCAAGCAGGAGTAGCTAATCTGACACCAGACAAAACAGACTTTAAGGCAACAACAGTAAAAAGAGACAAAGAAGAACATTATATAATTATAGGAGGATCAGTCCACGAGGGAGGTATCACAATTCTAAATTTATATGCACCTAACACTGGTGCTCCCGAATTTATTTAAAAGTTACTACTATTCCTAAGAAATGAGATAGACAACAAGACAGTAAGAGTGGGAGACTTCAGTACTCCACTTACAGGACTAGACAGATAATCAAGACAGAAAGTCAACAAAGGAACAATGCACTTAAACTATATCCTAGAACAAATGGATATACAGACACTTACAGAACATTCTACCCAACAACTACAGAATGTAAATTCTATTCATAACCACATGGAGCAATCTAGAAGATAGACCATATGATAAGTCACAAAACAAGTCTCAACAAATTTAAGAAAATAGAAATTATATGAAGTACTCTCTCAAAGCACAGGGGAATTAAATTGGAACTCCACTCCAAAAGGAACTCTCAAAATCATGCAAATACATGGAAATTAAATCATGTGCTCCTGAACGATTGTTGGGTCAACAATGAAATCAAGATGGAAATTAAAACATTCTTTGAACTGAATAATAAAAGTGACAAAACTGTTGAAGCCCTCTGGGATACAGCAAAAGTGGTGCTAAGAGGAAAGCTCATAACGTTAAATGCCTATATCAAAAAGTATGAAAGAGCACAAATAGACAATCTAAGATTACACTTCAAGGAACTAGAGAAACAAAAACAAATCAAACCTAAATCCAGAAGAAAAGAAATAACCAAGACCAGAGCAGAACTAAACAAAATGAAAACAACAAATACAAATACAAAAGATAAATGAAACAAAAAGCTGGTTATTTGAAAAGAAAAGTAAAATGATAGTCCTTTAGCGAGATTAACCAAGAAAAGAGGAGATAAGAGCCAAATAAGTTCAATTAGAAATGAAATGGTAGATATTAAAACCAATACAGAAATACAAAAGATCATTCAAGGTTACTATGAACTCCTTTATACATATAAACTAGAAAACCTAGAGGAGATGGATAAATTCCTGGAAATATAAAACCCTCCTAGATTAAGCCAGGAATAAATGGAATCTCTGAACACATCGACAACAAATAGTAAGACTGAAATGGTAATTCAAAAGTTATTGTAGCACTATTCACAATAGTGTGAGGATGACAAATGGGGAGAAACCACATAATTGGTAAACTGTTTTACTTTGAGTGAGGGATATGTTTTGGAACTGGATAGAAGTAGTGGTTACTCAACACCCAGTATACTAAATGCCACTGAAATGTTCACATTCAAATTATTAATATTATGTCATTGAAATTTCACCTCTCTTTTTTAAATCACACACACACAAATTTATCCTTAAATATATATAATATATATACACACACATATATACCTATATATGAAATGTAACTTATTTCAAAGTGAAAGTAGTTCATAGGATTTTTGTTGGTAATTTTTTAGCTTTCACAGAAATTCAAATAACTGGCTACTTCTTGGAAGTTCTGGGAACAAGAGACAGATAACAGAGACTATCAGTCTTCTAGGAGAAAGGATGATGAAAAGTTCTAGGGTGAGTACTTCCTACCCAGCTGTCCATTGGAGATTAGGGGTGATAGTTGATGGAGTATAGATGAAATTAGTAAAAGAGGCCATACGTTGATAATGGTTGAAATATCAGTGATAATTACATGGGAGCTTATTATATTAACTGATCTATATTTACATATGTTTGAGGATTTTTAATAAGAAAAATATTTTATAAAGGAATATATACAACGAAAATCCCACTAGAGTTAATAAACTTCTTTGATTGCACTGATTTCTTCCAAACAGTTGTATATTTTCACTATCTGCACTTTATTTCTTCATATTCACTTCTGAATCCACTCCAATGAAGCATTTATCATTATCACTTCACAGAAGTGCTTCTAAATTATATATTAATTTATCCAATTTTCTCACTCATCTTAGTGGAACCATCAGCTGCATTTGATACTTTTGATCAATCTCTCTTCCCTGAGAAATTCTTCTATTTTCCTTTAAATGACACTGTTAGGCCATTCTTGCATTGCTATAAATAAATACCCCAAACTGAGTCATTTATAACAAAAGAGGTGAAATTGGATAATGGTTCTACAGTCCATAAACAAAGTATGGTGGCATCTGCTTCTGGGAAGCAAGCCCTCAGGGAGCTATTACTCATGGCTGAAGGCCAACCAGGAGCAGGCACTTCACATGGTGAAAGCAGGAGCAAGAGATTGAGGGGAGAGGTGTTACACGCTTTTAAATGACCAGGTCTCATGATAACTGACTCACTATCATGAGGACAGTATCAAGGGGGATGGTGCTAAACCATTCATGAGAAATCTACCCCCATTATCTAATTACCTTCCAACAGGCATCACCTCCAACACTGGGGATGACATTTCAGTATGAGATTTCAGCAGTGACACAGATTGAAACTATATTACTCCACTCCCTGCCCCTCCCAAATCTCATGTCCTTTTTACATTTCAAAACACAATCATACCTTTCCAATAATCCCCCAAAGACTTAACTCATTCCACAGTTTACTCAAATGTACAAAGCCCAAAGTCCCATCTGAGACAAGGAGAGTTCTTTCCACCTACGACCCTGTAAAATCAAAAACAAGACAGTTGCTCCCATGATACAATGGGGATGTAGACATTGGGTAAACATCTCTATTCCAAAAGGGAGAAGTTGGCCAAGGATACAAGTTTCTTCACAGACACATAATTTGTAATTTTTTTCTCTATTCCACGAGTTACCTTTTTCACTTTGTTGATGGTGTCCTTTGAAGAACAAAACGTTTTAAATTTCATGACATTGAATTTATCTATTTTTTGGCTGTTTATTCCTTTGGTGATTATCTAGGAAACTCTCTAAGTCACAAAGAGTTACACCTGTGTTTTCTTCTATGAGTTTTATAATTTTATCTCTCACATTTTAGTCTATTTTCCATGTTGAGATCATTTTTGTAAATGGTGTTATATAGAGTACAATTTTTTTTTTCTTTGAGATGGAGTCTCACCCTGTTGCCCAGGATGGAGTGCAGTAGTGCAACCTCGGCACACTGCAACCTCTGCCTCCCAAGTTCAAGCTATTCTCCTGCCTCAGCCTACTGAGTAGCTGGGACTGCAGGCGTGCACCAACAAGCTGGGCTAATTTTTGTATTTTTAGTAGAGATTTCACCATGTTGGCCAGGCTGGTCTCCAACTCCTGACACCAGGTGGTCCACCCGCCTCAGCCTCCCACAGTGCTAGGATGACAGGCCTGAGCCACCGCCCATGGACAAACAATTTAGTATTTTTCTTGCATGTGGATATTTATTTGTCCCAGTAATATTTGTTGAAAAGAATGTTTATTTCCTTTTGAATAGCCTTGGCAAACTTATCTAAAATAGAATAACTATGGTGTATTGGTTTATTTATGGGCTCTCCATTGCATTCATTTGGTATATATGCCTGTTCTTTGTCAGTAACTCATAATCTTGATTACTGTATCTCTATAGCAAATTTTGAAATTGGGAAGTTAATCCTCTAATTCATTCTTTAAGACTCCTTTACATGATTTTAAATCAATTTCAAGAGCATTTCAATCTTAGCCATCTTAACTATATGATTCCAATCCATTTGTTCAAATGTTCTTTAATTTCTTTCAACACTATCTTTCTTTTTGAAAGAGTTTTTATAGTATTGGTGTTAATTATTCTTTAAATATCTCAATAAAATCGGTAAAGTCTTCTGGGCCTGGGCATTTCTTACAAATACAAATGCAACGTCATTATTTATTATAGGTCTATTCAGATCTTCAGCTTTTTTTCTTGTAAGATTTAGTAAGATATATATCTTTTTGGAATTTGTCCATTTCTCCAGATCACCTTATTTTTTTACTTACAAGTGTTCCTAGTATTGTCTTACACTCCCTTTCTCCTCCTTCAAGTTCCCTTGTACTATTTGAATTTTTGTTTCCTATTTCGGCAATTTGAATCTTCTTCTCAATCTTCTTAAAAATGTGTCGATTTTATTGATCTTTTTAAAAGATCAATTTGTAGTTTTATTGATTTTCTCCCTTTTTTTCTCATCTGCGTTTCATTTAGTTCCATGATAATTATTACTATTCCTTTTGTGGATTTGGTTTCTTTTCATTACTAGGTTATTTAAGTGGAGTATTAGTTTGATTTATAAATACATGAATTTGCAGGTATAAATTTCCCTCTGTGTGCTGCTTTAGCTTCATCCCACACATTTTCATATATTGTGTTTTTATTTACATTCATCTTAAAGTATGTTTTAATCTCCATTGTGATATTTTTAATTCTTTTCATTCAGGCAGGATTGCCTTGTTCAATTTGCATATACTTGTAAATTTAACAAATGTTTTGTTACTAATTTCTGATTTTGTTATCCTCTACTCAAGCTATAATTTGTATAATTTCAATATCTTAAAATGTATTGACATTTGTTTTATATCATGACATATGTTCTATTCTTGAGAATGCTCCATGTGTATTTGAGAATAGTGTTGTTGTTGTGTGCAGTGTTTATAAATGTCCATTATGTCAAGTTGGTTCATAGTATCCTTCAAACCTTCTATTTCCTTCTTGATATACTTCCAGATTTTTCTATTCACTATTGAAGGTGGAGTATTGTAGTATCCAGTTATTATTTTTCAGTTATCTATTTTCTCACTTTATTTATTGATTGATTGATTTTTGAGACGGCGTTTTGCTCTTGTTGCATAGGCTGGAGTTCAATGGTGTGATCTCGGCTCACTGCAAACTCTGCCTTCCAGGTTCAAGCGATTCTCCTGCCTCAGCCTCCCGAGTAGGTGGGATTACAGATGACTGCCACCACACCTGGCTTTTTTTTTTTTTTTTTTTTTTTTTGTATTTTTAGTAGAGACGGGGTTTTACCATGTCGGCCAGGCTGGTCTCGAACTCCTGACTTCAGGTGATCCACCCACCTGGGCCTCTCAAAATGCTGGGATTACAGGCATGAGCCACCGTGCCAGCCTACTTTCTCCTTTTAATTGTTAGTTTTTGCCTCATATATTTTGAGGGCTCTCTTAGTAAGTACATATATGTTTACAATTTTTATGACTTTGTAAGGAATCGATGTATTTATAATTGAAATGTTCCTCTTTATCTCTGGCAACATGTCTTGTTTTAAGTTTACTTTGTGTAATGTGGATACGGACACTCTAGCTTTCTTATTGCCACTGTTTGTACCACACATATTTGTAATAGACTCTCAATTGTCTCAAAACATATGTACCCCATTTACATTTTATTCTTCACACTGCAGCCAAAGTGATTTTTATGATACATAAATTAGATCATATTGCTATTTTAAACAGAAACCACTAATGCACTACAGTTTAACTCAAAACAAAATGTAAGTTTCATATGTTGTTCTACAATGCCCTACAGAGCCTGACTCGCTCTTTTACCAGTCTTTCTGTTATTTACATGACCTCAGATATGGCCTTTTTGAATTCCCTTAATTATACTAATGAAAATCTTCAGGGCTATCGTACACTCTGCATTCTCTGCCTGTAATACTTTTCCCTAGAAATCTGCAGAGCTTGCTGTCTTCATTCAGATCTTTGCTAAAATGTCACCCCATAAGAAAGGACTTAACTGTCCACCTTATTAAAATATTACTTCCAATTCCCCCACTTTCCACTGGCAATTTGGTTCCTTTTTCTAGCCTTATTTTTCATCATTATCTCACATTCATAAATATATTTATTGTTTATTTCTCATCACAAAAATTTAAACTACACGAGAGCAAGGGCATTCTCTGTTCCTTCATTATTGCATCACCCATGCCCAAATCACTACAGAGGATATGGATGGTGCTCCAAAAATATTTGATGAATAAGTAAACGGATATTAGTAAATGAGTTTATGTTTGCCTCTTCAGACAGTGAAAAATATTAAAATAGTACATATGCTTCCTCACCTATCTTCCTTCTTCTGTAGTTCTTCCCCATTAGTTTCCTTCTTCCTTATAAAAGAATAATATAACTATGAAGTACATATTGTGAAACTTTCTTATTGGGAGTGAATGTAGCTTTTTATTACTGTTCTTGATTATTAAGATAAGCATTTAACAATTTTTTCCATTCCAGAAAGAGAACTATAGTTATGTATAAATGATATATGCGCGTGCGCGCGCGCACACACACACACACACACACACACATATATAATTTCTAGGCATATTTTCTCAAGTTATAAACCTAAGTATGTTTATAATAAAGTCATCATCTTTGATTTTACATTCATTCTTAATGGTTTATTTTGCTCACAAGAGAATTAAAGAGGAAAAATCTTTGCTTTGTGGTTCCAGATGGCTTGCTTAACCTGGTATAGCCATCTCATGTGCTTATATTAATAAAAAATAAACAAGAATGTATATATATCTCAAAAGCAAACATACTTTATAGGAGGTTGTCAATTACCATACATGTAATATGTGACTGGTAGACACGTATCAAAATTCATGAACATTTTCTTACTTTCTAAAGTTTTGTATTACTTATTTCATGGCATTTTTATGAAACAGGAGTTATATTGTTTGGTTAACAAATCTTCCCTAGTCCTAGAATATACATTAATGATATGGGATAAAATTCTGTTCTGAATTCATATAAACACTGATCTCCCTTACTCAGCAATTATTTCTTCTTCCTCTGCTCCACTTTTATATTTATTTTTAGATATACGGCTAGAAACACTAGCCGTCTCTCCAATTATAATCATAAATTACAGAGTTGAAATTCAGAGAGTATGATTTTCCTCAATGAACTTTTTAAGGCTTGTAAAAGATGAAATGACATAAATCAGCACTCTGGCACAATTATGCTATTCTAAAGGTCATTCAGAACCTTCTCCCATCAGTAGTTTTTTAATGGGGATTCCTTGAGTTGGTTCCTGGATGATCTGTAGCCTTGTCTTTAATATCAAACAATCTCTTTTCGAAAGAGGAGGCACTTTGAAACTGACAACCATTTTAACTTACTGATCAAATTGTGCCATGGATTGTTCCCAATCACCATATCTTCATCTATGACCACTGACTTCCGAAACATATTTCCTAATGCAGCAGTCAAATTGGCTTCAACGCTGGACATAGGCCAACTACCTCTGGCTTTGCTCCTCTGATGGCTTCTATCAAAGGGCTTTGAGCAGTTTTTGTCCGCACTTTGGCGTCTTTCTCAATACAACAGAAGAGAAAGGCGATCATGTACAAATAATTCTACTTATTTAAAAGTACCAAGTTAACTACTTCCTAAGCCAAGGAATCCTATTATATGAATGCTATATATAAAATATTTTTTAGATATTGAAAAGTGATTCAAATGAAAAATTACATGTTTCTGGATAAAAATAGACTTTTAAAATTGAATGGGCCAGGCACCATGGCTTACGCCTGTAATTCAAGCACTTTGGGAGGTTGAGGCAGGCAGATCTCTTGAGTTCACGAGTTTGAGACCAGCCTAGGCAACATGGCGAAACCCGATCTCTACAAAAAATATGAAATATTAGCCAAGTGTGGTTGTGTGTACCTGTAGTCCCAGCTACTTAAGAGGCTCAGGTGGAGGATCCCTTTAGCCTGGGAGGTGGAGATTGCAGTGAGCCGAGATAGCAACACTGCACTTCAGCGTGGGTGACAGAGACAGACCCTGTCTCAAAAAATTAATTAATTAATTAATGGCTTTATATTTAAATTATTCGAAGGCCTATGTAAAAATCCACAAAAATTCTCAATGGTGCTTCTATTGACATTTTTATTTGCAGGTTATTTGTTTATTATTTTGACTGATGGTTGCTTTTCCCATAAGCAGTTGTCAATATCCATATCAGCATTAAAAACACATCAATTAGCTTTTAGGAAAAGCAAAATAAAAATCACATATTAATTTTTCAGAATTAGAAGAGCAATCAAAAATGACACAAGCTGATGCACTTAAAGCCTCTAATAAGGAAAATGAACAACTGATAATAAGCTTGTTCATTTGTTATTGTTATAGCAAAACAACAGAGGTGATTTGCAGGCATATTTCACAGATCTGCTGATGCTTTATATATACTTACCAAAGTAAACACAGATGAACATGTAGATACTCTACCACTGTCTGTAACAAATGACCAAGACATATATTCTGTTTTTACATAGATTTTAAATGCACACTGATATATATGGATGAGACTAATGAGCTTCAAGATCCAAATAAATGTAATCACTCAAGACCAAGTAGTGGTCTTCTGGAGGGCCATCCTAACTTTCAAAGTGATCATGTATGATAATAAAATTATTTTTTTGGGAAAAAGTCACCATAAAAAGTAAAATCTGTGGTTAAATGACTTTTTGAACTTAAATTCATTCAAGCTTTCTTTTTAAGTTTCTAAAAATTCTATCATAGTTCATTGACTGAAACATTTTTGTCAAAAGTTATATGTTTTAGCCAAATCTACAAGACAAATAATAATACAAAAGGTGGCCTTTAGTTTTTGTTATGAACTGCATACTTTTATTATCTGACTGTTCACCACCCCTAATATGATGGTATTTCGAGAGATAATTGAAGAGTTATGCACTTTGGGAGGTAATTAGGATTACATGAGGTCAGGAGGGTGGGGTCTTCACAACAGGATTAGTATAATTTTAAGAATAGACATTAAAGAGCTTGCCCTTTCTCTCTCTCTGAATATATACCATAGAAAGGCCATGTGAGCATACAGCAAGGAGTTGATCACGTGCAAGCCCAGGAGAGTACCCCCACCAGGGACTAAATTGGCTTTCATTTTGATCTTGGAATTTCCATCATGCAGAGCTGAGAAAACTAGAGTTCTGTTGTTTAAGCCATCCAGTCCATGGCGTCTTGTAATGGGAGCTCAAACTAACACAGTTTTTTAAAAATTAATACTATTCAATTGACAAATATTAATTGTATACATTTATGGAGTATAAGTTGATTTTTTTTTTCAGCGACAGGGAGTTGCTCTGTCACCCAGGCTGGAGTGTAGTGGCATGGTCACGGCTCACTGCAGCTTTGACCTCCTGGGCCCGAGCGATCCTGGTGCTTCAGATGCCAAGTAGCTAGGACAATAGTTGCACACCACCACACCTGGCTAATCACTGTATTTTTTGTAGAGACAGCGTTTCACCAGGTTTTCCAGACTGGTTTCAAACTCCTGAGCTCAGGCAATCTGCCTGCTTTGGCCTCCCAAAAGAGAAATTATAGGAGTGAGCCACCATGCCCAGCCATGATGCTTTGATATATGTAAATAATGTGAAGTGACTAAGTCAAGTAAATTAACATATCCATCACTTTGTTTACCTATCATTTTTATGGTGAGATATTTGAAATATCTTCTCAGTTATGTTGAACTATACATTATTATTGACTATAATCACCCTCCCATGTAATAGATCCCAAACTTATTGCTTCTCTCTGAAATTTTGTACCCTTTGGCCAACTCCCCATTTTTCCCCTTCCCGCCTCCCTGCCTAGTCTCTAATAACTATCATTCTTTCATTCTGTGAGTTAAACCTTTTTAGATTCCACATATTCTAAGAAATATAGAAAAATAAGCATTTTTCTTTTGATTTCCTTTGTTTATTAATCAACAGTGAGTAACTCCTTAAAAGATTATTTTAATAAAATTCCATGGAATAATACTCCATGAAAAACTCCATAGCTTGTTGTGGTAAGAACAAATTGGCATTTTAAAGATGAATGCTGATTACAGATATCTTTAAGAAGCAATAGAATAAATTGATAGTAATTGCTGTACTTCAGATACTGTACTATCTAAATATATATGTTTAACCCTTAACTCCTAAATATGGCTCTTTTTAGCAATGAAGAAACTAAAACTTAAAGAGTTAGGGTAGCTTGTAAAACCATAGGCCTAATAAACAAGAACAGGTAGTAGAATTTATAGTATCTAAAACCCCATGTTCTTTCCACCAAGCCATATTAACTCTCATATCATGAAGACTCTTTATTAGTTCTCAATCTATTAAGTAGTTAAGAGACTGTGGGGCTTAAGGTCTTATCCTTCTCTGAAACCAACACTAGGTTAAGATGCTCCAGAATATTACTTTTCAAGTTTTATTGCATTGATTCTCAATGATTGCAAGTTGATATTTTCTGACTTAATAGGAAACTCCATTATTAGTAATGTCAATTAATGTAATAGTTAAGAATAAAAACTGATATGGTTCTATCCAGTTGAAGTCTCAACTCTATTTAAATAATATTTTATGTCTCTGGTACCACATTTATAAAACAAGTCAAATAATAGTACATAATTTGTAGAGTTACTGTAAGGATTAAGGGAGGCAATATATCTAAAGTATTTAAAAGTGTGCCTTGTTGGCACTTTGTAGGTACTACATAATGACAATTAATTTTTGTGATTATAAATGAAGCAAATGATGTTTCCTCTTCTTCTGGGAAAAAAAAGAAAAATACATTATTTAGAAGTGTAAGTGTTAGAAAATTAGTGACTGTATTTTGGTCTGAGATTCTTAGACTGGTTGGGGAAAACATTCTTCGTAAGAAGAAGATGGCATGCTCGTGCACTGAACTCATCCATTGTTAATTTTGTTGTTTCATAAAACAAGAAAAAGGACTTTATTTTATTCACTGTTTTATTTCCAGGGCCTCAAAAAGTGCCTGGTATATATGTATTTGTTGAATTAATTCTGAATAAAAAGTTTGTTTTTCTTCCTTATAGACAGTATAGATTTGTATATGTGTTTCTGGGGGCAGAGGATAACTTGAACATAATTCGAATAGGTCTCAGAAGTCATGTATCCTAAAAATGACTTTTCTTTTTCCTTTCTGTCTGTTTTTTAAGCAAGAGGTTTAATTCTCTTAGCATCAGTTTTTCTATCTCTAAGACAGAAACGATATTTATCTCCTGCTCTAAACACATCCCAGGTTTGTATTTATAACTAATTGAGAACTAAATGCACTTAAGAAATGATAAAAGGATATGCAAATATCAGTTGCCAAACAAATATGTATTGAACTAAATCCCTAATCAAGAATGTATATTATGATCTCTTTACATATATAAGGCAAAAACAATGACTTCTGAGAATTTTTTTAACATATTAAGCATCAAACCTCACCAAAGTTTTGCGATAGCAAGTCTTTATTACTAAGGTCATAACAATGTTTAATTATTTTTTAAAAAACTAATAATTCTAAAGTGTAAGGTAAAACTTACTCTTTTTAGGTGGACAGTTTAATGATTCTTGACAAATATATAAAATAATGTAATCTCTACCACAGTCAAGATATAGAATATTTCCATCACCACAAAAAGGTCCGCTACTGTGTAATTTGTCCTCTCCACCATCCCTAGCCTCTATCCTCAATTCTGGGCCAGAACTTCTCGGCCTCAGGGGACACATTTTCTGTGTTTCAGGT
Organism: Theropithecus gelada; assembly: GCF_003255815.1. Lineage (NCBI taxonomy): Eukaryota > Metazoa > Chordata > Mammalia > Primates > Cercopithecidae > Theropithecus > Theropithecus gelada. Next base: position 125,321,063 of record NC_037689.1, read on the forward strand.
CTCTTTGGAAGAGCTTATATCGCTTTAGAATTCAGACTGCTTTGACCTATTTGCCCTGCTTTCCCTGAAACATTAACGATTTGATTGGCTCAAGAAAGTAAATTATTTTTTAGATTATCTGACATTTTCTTATTTCTACTGTGGTACCAATGTTCCTGCTTTCATCTTGCATAAAAATATTTTATACGTGGTTTATATATCCTTCTTGGAAATTAAACTATGATGCTTTTTTGGACATATATTACCATGCTCAAAAGTCAGAAACAATTCTAATGTATCATTTCATCTCCAAAAAGTAATCATAATCAACCCAATAATTTTCTTTATTTTGGTTGTCCTATTTCTATCATGCCCTCCAATTCCAAATTTTCTTTTTTTTTTTTTTTTTTTTGGCATATCAAAATATTTGTGGGTTTTCTTGTCTCTTTATACACTTGTAGATTTGGAATGCTATTTCACGTTTAAAGACACTGTAGGAAAGTGCCAAATTTCCTTGATATCTTCAAGCCTGAAAGAAAGATATAGAAAATCTCCTTTAAAAATCCCAGTATGACCTACTAAATTTTCAAAGAAAGAAAAAGGAGGAGACAGAAAAGGAAAGAGAGAAAAGGAAGGTGGGGAGTGGGGAGCACTGATTATAGCCAAAATGTCTACTCACCAGGTAGTAAATGGAAGTTATTTTTCTAGATATCACCTTTGCATAAGTTTAGTCTTTTTAGAAGTTGATGAATATGTGCATTGCATGCCCTTTTAATACTTATTTTAAAATTTGCAATAGATACATCCTACTCCTTAGAAGAATACTTTCTATTTTTACGGTCAATTAAGCTGGTGTATAATTTAGAACAATATTTGACCATAACAAAAGTACTAAGAAAATTGCTGCATAAAATTACTGCCCCTACACAACAAATTTATTGTGAGCCCCTTTATATAAACTCCATTAATTTGGGTTGTGAAAAAAAGAAGTTACAAAGGTGTTTCTTTCAGGAAATGATAAAATTCTTTGGCAAGCTACTTTCCCAACATATGAACATATGGTTCTCTTTCATATTAATCCTTTGTCATTAATCAAGATTATGGTATCATATTCTAAACATAAATGATCTACATGTTTTCTCAGCATTTTTATATTAATCAGTGTCATTGTGAGAATTCATTGAGTAACTATGCATTACATTAAATTGTGGACTTGATTTATATTCTTGTTTAATGACAGGCTACAGTTAAATCACATAGTTGATGTAGTCTAATTTTGAGCCACATGCAATGGAAGAAATATGTACTTCTTTACTGAAATATGAAATTCTTCATATGGAACCAAAAAAGAGCCTGAATAAGCAAAGAAATCCTAAGCAAAAATAACAAATTTAGAGGCATCACATTACCTGACTTCAAACTATACTACAAGAGTACAATAACCCAAACAGCATGGAACTAGTATAAAAGTAGACACATAGACCAATGGAACAGAATATAGAAGACAGAAATAAAGCCAGATACTTATGACCAACTTATCTTTGACAAAGAATACAAAAACATAAACTGTAGAAAAGACATCCTATTCAATAAATGACGCTGGGAAAATTGGATATCCCCAATTAGAAGAATAAAACTGGATCCCTATCTCTCAGTATATATACAAATTAACTCAAGGTAGAATAAACACTTACATCTAAGACCTGAGACCATAGAAATTATAAAAGAAAACATGGCAAAAACTCTTTTGGACACTGGCCTAGGCAAATAATTGATGATGAAGATCCCAAAAGCGAATGCAACAAAAGCAAAAATAAATAAATGGAACCTAATTAAACTAAAAAGCTTCGGTACATCAAAATAAATAATCTTCAGAGTAAAAAGAAAACCTACAGACTAAGACAATTTTTGCAAATTATGCATTTGACAAAGAACTATATTCAGAATCTACAAGAAACTCAAACCAGCAAGAAGAATCCAAATAATCCCATTAAAATTGGGCAAATGGCATGAATTGACACTTCTCAAAAGAAAATATACAAATGGTCAACAAACATATTTAAAAATGCTCAACATCACTGTATTAGTTCATTTTCACACTGCTGATAAAGACATACCTGAAACTGGAAACAAAAAGAGGTTTAATTGAACCACATGCCTGGGGAGGCCTCAGAATCATGCCAGGAGGGAAAGGGCACTACTTACAAGGCAGCAGCAAGAGAAAAATGAGGAAGAAGCAAAAGCAGAAACCTTTGTTAACCCCATCACATCACCTGAGACTTATTCACTATCATGAGAACAGCATGGGAAAGACTGGTCCCCATGATTCAATTACCTCCCACTGAGTCTCTCCCACAACATGTGGGAATTTTGGAAGATATAATTCAAGTTGAGATTTGGGTGAGGACAAAGCCAAACCATATCACTCTGCCCCTGGCCCCTCGAAATCTCATGTCTTCATATTGCAAAACCAATCATGCCTTTCCAACAGTCCCCCAGAGTCTTGACTCATTTCAGCATTAACCCAAAAGTCCACAGTCCACAGTCTCATCTGAGACAAGGAAAGTCCCTTTCTCCTATGAGCCTGTAAAATCAAAAGTAAGCTAGTTACTTCATAAATACAATGGGGGTGCAGGCACTGGTAAATACAGCCACTCCAAATGGGAGAAGTTGACCAAAACAAAGGGGTTACAGGATACATGCAAATCGAAAATCCAGTGGGGGAATCAAATTATAAAACTCCAATGATCTCCTTTAACTCCAGGTCTCACATCCAAGTCATGCTGATGCAAAAGGTAGTTTCCTATGGTTTTGGGCAGCTCCGCCCCTGTGGCTTTGTAGGGTACAGCTTCCCTCCTGGCTGCTTTCACTGGCTGGCATTGAGTGTCTGTGGCTTTTCCAGGTGCACGGTGCAGGCGGTCGCTGGATCTACCATTCTGGGGTCTGGAGGACGGTGGCCCTCTTCTCACAGTTCCAGTAGGCAGTGCCCCATTAGGGACTCCATGTGGGGGCTCCGACCTCACATTTTCCTTCTGCACTACCCTAGCAGAGGTACTCCATGAGAGCCCCATCCCTCCAGCAAACTTTTGCTTGGGCAGCCAGGCATTTCCATACATATTCTGAAATCTAGGCAGAGGTTCCCAAACCTCAATTCTTGTCTTCTGTGCACCTGCAGACTCAACATCACGTGGAAGCTGCCAAATCTTGGGGTTTCCTCCCACCGAATCCACAGCCCAAGCTCTATGTTTGGCCCTTTCAGCCACAGCTGGAGCAGCTGGGACACAGGGCCCCAAGTACCTAGGCTCCACACAGCACGGGGACCCTGGGCCTGGCCCAAAAACCACTTTTTCCTCCTGGGTGTTGGGACTTGTGATGGGAGGGACTGCCGTGAAGGTCTCCGATATGGCCTGGAGAAATTGTCCCCATGGTCTTGAGGATTAACATCAGGCTCCTTGCTACTTATGCAAATTTCTGCAGCCAGATTGACTTTTTCCTCAAAACAATGGGTTTTTCTTTTCTACTGCATTGTCAGGCTGCAAATTTTCTGAACTTTTATACTCTGTTTCCCTTTTAAAATGGAATGCTTTTAACAGCACCCAAGTCACCTTTTGAATGCTTTGCTACTTAGAAATTTCTCCCACTAGGTACCCTAAATTATCTCTCTCAAGTTCAAAGTTCCACAAATCTAGGGCAGGGGCTGGGGCTAAATGCTGCCAGGCTCTTTGCTAAAACATAACAAGAGTCACCTTTGCCCCAGTTCCCAACAAGTTTCTCATCTCCATCTGAGACCACCTCAGACTGGACCTTATTGTTCATATCACGCTATCAGCATTTTTGCCAAAGCCATTCAACAAATTTCTAGGAGGATCCAAACTTTCCCACATTTTCCTGTCTTCTTCTGAGCCCTCCAAACTGTTCCAACCTCTGTCTGTTACCCAGTTCCAAAGTCGCTTCCAGGTTTTCGGGTATCTTTTCAACACCTCTACTGGTACCAATTTACCATATTATTTTGTTTTCATGCTGCTGATAAGGATATATCCGAAACTGGGACCAAAAAAAAAAGGTTTAATTGAACTTACAGTTCCATGTGGCTAGGGTGGCCTCAGAATCATGGCAGGAAGCAAAAGGTATTTCTTACATGGCGGTGGCAAGAGAAAAATGAGGAAAAAGCAAAAGCAGAAACCCCTGATAAACCCATCAGATCTCGCGAGGTTTATTCACTATCATGAGAACAGCATGGGAAAGATGGGCCCCAATGATTCAATTCTACTGAATCATGAGTCCCTCCTGAGTCCCTCCCACAACACATGGGGATTTTGGAAGATACAATTTAAGTTGAGATTTGGGACACAGCCAAACCATATCAACCGCTAATCATCAAGGAAATACAAATTAAAACTGCAACGAGGTACCACATTAAGGCAACCAGAATGGCCATTATTAACAAGTCATTAAGCAATAGATGTTGGGATGGATGTGATTAAAAGGGAACACTTACACACTGCTGGTGGGAATATAAATTAGCACAACTTCTATGGAAAACAGTATGGAAGTTTCTCAAATAACTAAAAGTAAATCTACCATTCAATCCAGAAATCCTACTACCCAAAGGAAAAAGAAAAGTTCCTATTTCAAAAAGACACCTGCACATGTATATTTATCACAGGACTATTCATAATTGGAGTTCACTACTATAAAATTCATCCATGTAACTAAAAAAAAATCCACTTGTATTCCTAACCCTATTGAAATAAAAAAATTAAAAGAACAAAATGAAATTTTATAAAGTAAAAATAAATAATAAATTCTAATGCTTATGTCATTTTATAGATTTTTATGATCATTGCTCATCAACCTATCTTTCCTTCTCTAGTTTTCATTATGAAGTTTATTCAATATGTTTATCTTTAACTATACAAGAAGCATAGAAAACATATGTTTAATTATAAAATATTAAAATGTGAGCTTTATGATACTGCTATAAGACTATCCTTCTCATTTTGTTTAAAAAGCCATTTATTTTTTATGACAACTTTCCATGTTATTATTCATGGGTGCTAAATATTAAAACAATTGAAATCATGGAGATAGACAACAGAATAATGGTTCCCAGAGGCTAGGAAGGACTATTGGTGGAGGCAGTGGTGAGGGGAAGTAGGGATGGACAATAGTTACAACAAAAAGCAGTTAGAAAGAATGAATAAGATCTAGTATATGGTAGCACAACAGAGTGACTATAGTCAATAATAATTTAATTGCTCATTGAAAAATAACTAAAAGGGTATAACTCAATTGTTCATAACTCAAAAGATAAATTCTGGAGGTGATGGATACCTCGTTTACCCTCATGTGATTATTAATATCGCATCCCTGTATCAAAATATCTCATATACCCCTAAATATATATACCATTTTTCCATAATCAAAAATTTAAAAAATAAAAATTAGAAAAAAAGTTAAAAATGTTGTTTATTTCAGCAACCCCTATGGTTGACTAATGAAGATTAAAATATAATTTGGCTAAACTTAAGTTCCCACTATTGAATTTAGGACTCACAAATTAGCATGTAATTTTGAACTGTAAACACATTTTCTGGCTGTGACAACTGGACAAATAACTTCCTCCTTAGGGATTCACTATTGTCATCTTCAACATGAAAATTTGAAACTCGATTATTTCTTCAGAAGCATTATCCCTAACAATTCTTAGACTTAATCTAAGGACTTCATTTTAATTCTGTGAGTTTATCTGTAAAATAAAGAATAACTCATTGATTTGCCATTTTTAATTTAATGTTATAGTACATATTTGATTTTTAGGCATAATGTGTGGTGAGAACAATTTTAACAACTCTACCTGCCACCCCTCTATTTTGCAATATTCAGGAGGCTTCAAATAAAAATCATTGAATTGAGGCTCGTAGCACTCCCCTAAGGATATGGGGAAGTTTGTATGACACTTTTCTGATTACTTCAGGCAAAGAAGATATTTCCTAGGTCTGTAAGAGACCCACATTTACTTCAAGACAGAACCAAAATCTTGTTTATAGGATTATTATTTTTTTCAACATGGATTTTGACTGCGCTATTTCTGATGACAAGAAATTAATGTCTTACTTTCAGAAATGTGAATATTTAATAAACCAAGTAATGAGACACCTTTCAGGCTAAGAATTTCCACTGCTTGGATATTGAAAATTAAATTAACATTAAAGAATCCCAGAATGAGGCAATACTAATGGTCACACAGCTGAAGCCATACAAGTCTTCTGAGGTTACTATTCAAACAAGCAACTGTAGGACTCTGTAAGAATCCAGAGATGAAGACTCAGCTTATTTTAACTTGTAAAAAGGGGTACAATATTCTCAAGGGTGGAGATAGTATATGTGATAGAAAGGAGGCTTTAAACATAGGCATAAAATTGAAGGTAGGAGAACCACAGTTTGAGTGGAGGGAATCCATGAGGAAAGCTCTTTGTGAGAAAGTTCAAATCATTAAATGCCTTTCCGATGAACTTACGGGGAAGCTCAATTTACCTAGCATTTTAATTTTTCTCCTTATCCCACCATAATTTTGTATTAAAATTTCATACATCTTTACCAAAGAAGTTTAAATAAGCCCACACATTTTTGTACATTAGTGTTATATAGGCCGAAAGGTCACTGCATCAGAAGAAAGGGATCTTGTCATACCGAGTTCCAATTAAGCTTCAGCTGCGAAAAGCAATCTTCCCATAAGGTTGTCTGCTACTTACAATTTCAGCTGGTAATAGAGCCCTTCAATAATCTTAAGAAACTCTGGCTACTTCCATTTTTGAGGCTCATATGAAACCATGATTCTTTCTTAAATTTTATTTTTAATTGACAAATTAAGATTGTTCATATTCATGATATATGACATGATGTTTTGCCATACAGTCACGTGTCACTAAATGACGGAAATTCGGTTTCTATAGGCTTGATTCCAATCAGGTTAATGGGCTGATGAATATACACTTAGTTATTTTCTAGGTTTCCTCTTTAGATTTGTTGCATGTCTTTGCTTTCTTGTCTCTATGCCTCTGTCAGCCTAAGACTTTGTGCGAAACATACTATGGTGAAAGAGCCAAACCTTTTTAGTTATGCATCACTTTATGACTGATACATTCTGAGAAATGCATTAGTAGATGATTTAATCACTGTAGAAACATCATAGACTGCACTTACACAAACCTAAATGGTATAGACTACCACACACCTAGACTGTACGATATAGCCTATTGCTCCTAGGCTATAAAATCATACATCCTCACACTGACCTGAATACTGTAGGAAATTGTAACACAATGAGAAGTATTTGTGTACAGTAAAAATACAGTATTATAATCTTACAGAAGCATCATTATATAATTCAGTCTATTGCTGACCAAAATGTTTTTATGTAGCATATCACTGTGCATGTACATTGTGGAATAGATAAATCACAAAGAAAATGATACTTAAATAACCATAAGTTAGCTAAAGTTTATTTCCTAAGGATGGAAGGAGTAGCCTCTGAATCATTATGCTTGATGCTTTTTTGAGAAGAAACTAAAAGACCTTGATGTTGACCCAGAACTACCAAGAGTAGTAATCCTTTGTTGTTCTTTTTTGGCTTCCCACTGACTCTCTACATGTGGGAATGTTCTTCATTAATGATGCAGAATTTTCTCTCATTACAAAGACTTAAAATGCCAGATATTCACGCTCTTAGATTCCCTTGAAGCTAAGATGCAAGGACATGACTCACTTTTGAAAAATGGTATTCACTGACTCGGATTTTGACCATATACCCCTGGCTAGAAGAAGCAGGGCCATGCAGAACTCCCTGTGACGATGGGATTGTCATGGCAGTTGATACTTCCAATGTCTCCAAGTTGGAGTGATATCACTTGTAGCAATATCATTAAGCTGTACTCACAATAAGCAAGTTGGGGTGTCTGTGACCATTAGCAATCATAATGTTATCTTTATAAACCTAATACCGTGGCATTATTTGGGGCATATTTTCTGGCACCCCAGACACAAGGCTTGGTTATACCGTCTTCCTAGAAATCCTTCGAGCTTTCAAATATTCCCAAAAGATAGTTTCTGCTCAATAATCAGAAGTGGTTTCTGCTGCTTAAACCCCCAAAACCCCGATGGATACACAAATTAGGAAGTAGAATAATCTGCTTTTAGTCCATATATAACATATTGATGGTGCCTAAAGCAACTCTGACTACTTACTTAAATATAACATGTTGAATTGAGCCTTATAGTGTAAACGTTAATTGAATCTCTGCTTTTAGCCACTCCTTAAAATATTTCCTAAGGAATGACATGCATGAATTGCATGTTAGATTAAGCATCATAGACTAAAAAGAATAAAGCCTATTAGTTAAATTTTAGTATTATTAATAATACTGATACTATCAGGGAAATGGGTTAAGTCTCTTTAGATGTCTGGCAGCAAATCTTATCCCTCTTTCTCTCTTTTTCTGTCCAAACTATCTCTCTTTCTCTGATATTCCAAATTGTCCAGTTTTTTAATCACATAAGTACCAAATAATTCTATAAGCTTTCTGGGCTTATGCTGAATTTTTGTAGTTCCACACAGTCAGGCATATAGAAAGATAGATAGGTAAGTAGTCGATAGGTAGGTAGGTAGGTAGATAGGTAGATAGATAGATAGATAGATAGATAGATAGATAGATAGATAGATAGATAATCTCCAGGTAAATTATTGAATATAACTGAAAATAAGTTTATAACAAGAGCATGCTTGTAGGAACTTAAGATGTGGTACAATCATAAAAATATCAAGTTTCTGTTATACTCCTAAGAATTACAATTAAACTTAATTTCTTGAGTGATTTCAGCATCTTAAGTAGAGATAAGTTTCACAATAAAATCACTAGCATTTAAACTAAGGAAATAATGTTTCTGTGTCAATTCTTCTCTAACATTAAAGAAACAAGTAAGGAAGAAAAATATTACAGATAAAATATTTTTGCTTAAACACAAATTTAATATTCCCAATTACACAGGTACATTAAGGGCTTCCTTGTGAATCTAAAAATACTCACTTCATCTATTGGCAATGGCCTCTTCTCATAACTTTTTTCTTATCAGTCTTTCTAAAAGAAGTATTATCATATATTACTGGTTCTAATTTTTTTCTCATTATATTAAAAACACAACATAAAATCTACCCTCTTAACAAATATTTATGTACAAATATAATATTGTTAACTATACAAACAATATTGTACGGCAGATCTTTAGAATCTGTTTGTCTTGTACAACTTAAACTTTATATTAGTCTAACAGCAACTTTCCAAGTCCCACTGCCCCCATCCTCCAGCAAACACCATTTTGTTCATTTAAGTTTGACTATTTAAGGTATCACATATAACTGGAATCATGCAGTATTTGTACTATTGTGACTGGATTATTTCACTTAGAATAATTTGCTCCAAGCTAATTAATCCATCACACGTGTCAGAATTTTCTAAGTGTGAAGAAAATTCCGTTGTATGCATATATCATATTTTCTTTGTCCATTCATTTATCAATAAACATTAAGTTTCTTTCCATATCTTGGCTATTATCAATAATGTTACAATGAACATAGGAGTACAGATACACATGTCTAATTTTGATTTTGTTATTTGTCGTTTTGGTGTCATATCCAAGAAATCATTGACTAGAATAATGTCGAGTAGTCTTTCCCTTATGTTTTCTTCTAGCTGTTTTACAATTTCAGATCATATGTTTAAATCTTTAATCCATTTTGTGTAAATGTTTGTGCAGGTGCAAGATAAAAGTCCAATTTCCTCCTTTTGCATGTGGATATTTGGTTTTCCTAGCATCATTTGTTGAAGAGACTACCCTTTCCCCCTTTTGTATTTTCAGAACCCTTGTTTAGGATAAGTTGTGTACATGACAGTTTATTTCTGGGCAGTCTATTCTGTTCCATTTGTCCATATATATGCTTTTATGCTTCTATCATTTTTAAATACTACAGATGTATAATATTCTGAAATCACAAAGTGTGATGCCTCCAGCTTTGTTCTTTCAAGATTGCTGTGTTATTCATGGTCTTTAGCGTAAAATTATCCATATGAATTTTAGAACTGTTTTAGTATTTCTATTTAAAAAATGACATTGAGACATTTTATAGAGACTGCGTTAAATCCATAGATTTCCTTGGGTAGTGTAGACATTTTAACAATATTAAGGCTTCCATTCATGAACAAAGGATGTCTCCATTTCTGTCCTCTTTAATTTATTTAATGTTTTTTTTTTTAATTTTCAGTGTACAAATTTTTCACTTCTTCGGTTAATTTTATTCCTCAGTGTTTTATTATTATTGGTGTTACAAATAGTATTCTTTTATTGTTTTCTTGATTTCTTTTCTAAATAGTGTCTTGATGAATTTTGTGTTGCTGTGAAGTAATACCTGAGGATGGCTAGTTTATAAAGAAAATATGTTTATTAGGCTCAAAATTCTGCAGGCTGTAAGAAGTATGGCACTGACATCTGTTGAGGATTTTTGTGCTCCATCAAAACGTGGCAGAGAATGTCAAGGGGGAAGCAGGCATGTGCAAAGAGGGACCAAACAGGAGGAAAACCCTCACTTTATAACAAACCAGAACTAATCTATTCCCATGATAACTAATTTCATCTTTCCTGGAGAATATCTCACTTCTGGGAGAACAGTACCAAGACTTTCATGAGGGACCTACCTCCAGGAGCCAAACACCTCCTAATAGCCCCAACACCATCACATTAGGGGCCAAATTTCAACGTAAGTTTTGGGAGGACAAACCAACAATACCAAAGTAATAACAAAGACCTTATCATTAATGTATAAAAACAGAACTGATTTTTATATGTTGATTTGGTATCCTGCCACTTTCCTAAATTCATTCACTAGTTTTCATTTTTTAAAGTGCCTTTAAGGTTTTCTACATATAAGGTCATGTCATGTACAAAAAGAGACAATTGTGCTTCTTCCTTTCCGAAGTGGGTGCCTTTCGTTTACTTTTTTTCCTAATTGCTCTGGTTAAGTCTTCTAGTACTATGTGGAATACAAGTGGTGAGAAATAGGAAAATTCACAAATGTGTAAAAAATAAATAACACATTCTTGAAACCAATAAGTCATTTTAAAAAATAGAGAAATTAGAAAATATCTAAGGACAAATGAAAACGCACCACACCAAACTTATGAGATGCAGCAAAAGAAGTAATAATTTGGAAGTTTCTAGCAATAAACAACTTTATTAAAAAAGAAATAGGTCAAATATGCAACCTAACTTTAATCCTCAATGAATTAGGGAAAAAAAAGACCAAAGATAGCAGAAGGAAAAAAATAATAAAGACTGGAGCAGAAATAAGCAAAATAGAAAGTAGAAACACAACAGAAAAAATAAAATCAACAAAATTAAGAGCTGCTTTTTTGAAAAGATAAACAATATTAACTAACAAACCTCTAGCTAGACTAAGAAAAAAGAAGAGACAAGACTCAAGTAAATAAAATTAGAAATGAAAGAGGACACATTACAACTGACAGCACAGAAACAAAAAGAATCATAACAGACTAAACAATTATATGCAAATGAATTGGATAACCTAAATAACTGATACATTTCTAGAGATGCAACTTACCATGATTGAATTGTGAAAAACAGAAAATATCAATAGATCAGTAACAAACAAGGAGATTGAATCTATAATCAGAAACCTCCCAACAAATGTTAATCCAGAACTAAATGGCTTCACTGGTAAATTTTACCAAACATCTAGAGAATAATTAATGTCACCCCTTCTCAAACACTTCCAAAATGTTGAACATACATGAACCCTGAAAATTTGAGACAGGTGTCAGTTAATTTAGAAAGTTTACTTTGCCAAGGTTGAGGACATGCACCCATGAGAAACCTCAGGAGGTCCTGACTACATGTGCCCAAGATAGTCACAGCACAGTTTGGTTTTATACATCTTAGGAAGACATGAAACATCAATTAACATATGTAAGATGAACATTGGTTTAGTCAAAAATGCGGGACAACGTGAAGCACAAACTGGAGGGCTCAAAGGGGAGGGGGCTTCTTCCAGGTCATAGGTAGATAAGAGACAAATGGTTGCATTTTTTCGAGTTTCTGACTAGCCTCTCCAAAGGAGGAAATCAGATATGCATTTATCTCAGTGAACAGAGGGGGGACTTTGAGTAAAATGGGAGGCAGGTTTGCCCTAAGCAGTCCCAGCTTGATATCTTCCTTTAGCTTAGTAATTTGGGGGCCCCAAGATATTTACTTTTCACACATCCCACAATCATATGTGCAGTATGTTTAATTTGGAACACTTCTGACTCAGCTATGGTTAAAAAAAAAAAATCAATGCACCTTATCTGTTTTTGGTGAGCTTTTAGTTGATAATTTTTGTTATTGTTTAGAAGTAGCAATTTGCTAATCACAATTTTCGAAGCCTCCACAAATCTAAATAGTTTTACCCACATATATTTTATGGCCAATTTTTAACCTACTCCTATATACAAATTATACAGTTGTGACTTAATTAATTCTATTACCTAAGACTTAGATCCTCTTCCTACATACTATCATCTGCTTACGTAAATTGTAGTATTTATTATATATCATATATAGATTTGATTATCATGATGGCTGTTTTATATACTATTGAGTGATCATGAGATAAAATGAACTAGCAATTATGCTTATGCTAATAGATGTCTCACAAAAAGAGATGAGATTTCTACTAAATTACTGGCAAAAATAGTGAAAAGAAATGGTTAGGAATAGAATGAAGATTTGAGTAGGTAGAGTAATTACTGAAAATAACAGAGATCAGTAGCATAATTAAGAAAATGCAAACAAGATTGTAAATGATAGCCCTTACGCTTGTATAAAAACCCCAGCAAAAGAGATATAAAACTGAAAGCATAAGCTCTGGGTTGGGGAGTAGTTTGATGAGTACATTTAATTGAGTCTAAAGGCACACAGGTCACACAAAAGCAAAAGAAATTATAAAAATGTCAAATGTGAATAATTAGAAAATCATATTAAGTATTATTAAATTTTCTATCAAACAGCCAGGAAAAGAAATCTTCTTTCAGACATTCCATTAAACCTACATTGAAAACTACCTCCTGCTTCCCTACAACTAAATTTTGCCACCGTTAATTAACTATCCTTACTCTGGAGTATCTGTAAATGATAGAAGAATTTTCTATGTAATTGGATAAGTGCTCATGAATAAAATAGAGTTATTAATAATTTATGAGTCTATTAAAAGTCAAAAACAATGCACAATGCACGTTGATAATTTTCACTAAACCCTTTCCCCTGAATCCTCTATTTCTAAAAATTATTGTTTTTCTCTTTGATATGTAAAGGTAAGGAAAAGGGCAAGGTGATATCTTAGGGTTTCTTGTAGTGCCATAATTTTATACTATATAATCCAAGATTTTTGAATATATGTCTTGTATTAGTCAATAACCAAAAAACCAACATCTGTAAACATCATTTCTAGAATTCATAAAATGAGGGAAAAAAAAAGACTCAATACATTGGAATGTTTCCCAGAATAACTCTGATAGTTTGCCAAGGTTGATTAGGAAATTTTCTGTCATAAGTAAATATAAACATATCATTTTTATTATTCATATTACCATCTAGTCTAAAGTCTTGATACAACATTAGACCAAATTTTGTCATTGCAGACTATTTAAAAATTATCCCAGTAGATTTATTAAATAATTCAGATAAATTATATCAAGCAATGTTGGTATTTATTAACTAAAAAACAATTTCACAAGCCCCAATTCTTCTAATTATTTTTTACTTCCTTGCCTAATGTCATATAAATTTTTGAATAATTCAGTGTTACTCCCTCCTTTCTTGTCAGAATTTCAAAATCATTTTGAAGACAAAATGAAAAAAATTCCTTAGGCTTTTGCACAAAAAAACTCAAAGTAGGCATTCCACTTTTCCACAGAACAGTAAGGAGGCAGCATATGTCTTAGCATGTGTAAAAGCAATCTACAGAGGTGATTGGTGTCTCTCTGCCAAAAAATATGGAGAAATATTTGATAGGTGATATAGATTTATAAAAAGGTATGCTGCATTTCTGTAATGTATTTGTGGGATGTGATGGAAGACCTAAGAAATTTGTCAAATATCCCGACCTGTAATCTCAGCACTTTGGGAGGCCGAGGCAGGCGGATCACCTGAGGACTGCAGTTCAAGGCCAGCCTGACCAACATGGTGAAAACCCATCTCTACTATATAAAAAGTACAAAAATTAGCTGGGCGTGGTGGCGTGTGCCTGTAATCTCAGCTACCCAGGAGGCTGAGAGGAGAATCACTGGAAGTCGGGGGGCAGAGGCTGCAAAGAGTCAAGATTGTGCCACTGCACTCCAGCCTGGGCACAGAGTAAGACTCCATCTCAAAAAAATAAAAATAAAAAAAAATCTGAACTGCTTCTCAGTCTTGTGAATTCAGGTAGGCTAAACATTACCTCCAGATGAACCCTAAAAAATACCTTTAAGGACAATTTCAAAAACTACAATTGACTGATCTGTTATAAAATTCAAATCTTACTCTAGTTTAAAAAGAAAATATAGTCTCATGAAGTCATTACTGCTGAGATTTTCTGAGTCTAACAGAAATACTTTAATTTCTAGATATACTATATAACCATACATTAAATTTTGTTCAGAAAACAAACTTACATGTTAATGAAGAAATTAGGAGGAAACAGCAATGATATGTCTTCAGTTGATGTTTATGGTAAGTGTGACCTCGCCAGCAGAACACAGGTCAAAGTATCAATTCCACATAAAATAGGATTACGTACAAAACACAAAGAAATCAAGCATACCACCCCCATCTCTTTTAGGAAGATGGATCACAGTTTTTATGACATCTGAGTAACGGATTCTTTAGACAGGAATTAACACCAGATATGCATATGTCTGTTGAGTGACTTGCTGGTATTACCAAAAAGAATGCAAGCTAAAAAGGGAGGTGAAAGAATAGGAATGCTGAGATAAAATTGGAAGTGCTACAGTGGAAGTCATTCAGGTATGATTTGAAGATGATAATTAAACTAGGAAGGTTATTTATTGGACTTCAGATGAGAAAGATACCATGGAGAAGAACTGAAAAACGATCTGGAAACTCCTGCATGAAAAAACAGTATTCAGGAAAATTCACTTTAGGCTTTACCATGAAAACATACATATAATTCCCATGGAGATTATAAAGATTTACTAAGATGCAATATAGGACTGAAATTTGTCTGTGGAAGGGAAACATTGCTCAATAAACACAGACTTGTCAGAACTAAAGTATCAGGTATCACTGTATGTGTCTATTTGCATAGATATCTAAAATTCTAAGAATGGAACATATCTAAAAATTAGTTACATGAGGATTAATGTAGAGAAGAGAACAACTTACAAAGTTGTGGGCATACAATTCCTGATAACACAGTGAGATAAAAAGTAGATAATGCAATACTGACTCAGAAAGGTGGCACAAGGGCAAAATATAGAATTAAGAGACAATTTCAAAAATGGAGATATCTACTAGAAGTCATATTGAGCTAAAATCAGAATTGTGATAAATTCTTTAATTTACTGATAATTTAATAGAAAAAAATAACAAAAATAATAAATATAGATCTAATTCTGACTATCAAATTAATATTAGTTGATTAAATTGAAATGAGAATTTGGTGGAAACAACAAGCACAGGTAAAGATGGAGTAAAGTAAAATACTCAAATATTTATCTGAATCTTTGAAGAGGCAGATTGCAAATTTCATGATCTATAGGTTGTGATTCTTAGAAGTAAATATAGTTTAAGAAAACTAAGAATCATAATGCTAAGTATATAGTTATAAATGACATGTGAAGAAAAGTTAGTCTCTAAAACATGAATACAATTTTATATAGAGCCACTCAGTGCATTCATTTCTAGAAAAATACATTTTAAAAAGTGTAAAGGTTCTTGATTAATGGATCAGAGATAAACTGATAATAACGATGTTATGATTTTGCTGGTATAGTCTGTTGAAAGTCTCAAAGTAAAATGTGACTCAAAATTTACCTAGAAAAGATAAGCTATTTTTTATTTATATCCAGAACAACTAGTAGAATGAATAATACATATTTTCTTTTCGGAGATGGTGAAGTTATTAAAATGAATGACAGAAATAACACAAAACTGCTCAATCTTAATATAATGCACAACTATATTTAGAATACTATTGTTCAGGCTGAAAACTGTGGAACAAACACTGGCAAGAATAAACTAAATCCTAAAGTATTTGGCATTGATGTCAAGAGGTCATGTAATTGCTTTACATAAATCCAAGATTGCAGTCTACCAAAAAAGTTCCCAGATGATATTGCCAAAGCACTGTTTACAATCCTGTATAAATAATGGGATTCAGAAGAAGTGACAACAAATTTAGGCAGACAAATGCAACCCTATTTTTTTAAAGGTGGAAGAAATTGCATTCTGCAATGACTCAGTGAGTTTGATGTTACCGACAAAAAATATGGCAGTGTATATAGATAAAATAATGGTTTATAAGTATTTAACACAATAAAAACTCTATATTAGAAGTCAATTATGCCATTAAAACAACATCTACATATGTCTGGATGCCAGTAGAAAACCATCAGAGAGAAAGGAAGGTGGACCGATTTACTCTCTAGGTCTGATCTCTAAGAGAGGTGTTGCACATTCCATTCAGAAAAGAATCTAGAGAATTCAAGCGTATTCTGAACTGGCATAAATACCAGAAATTTTCAGTGATAATAAATTAAGGAGTCTAGTCCCTGGATAAAAACCTGTGTGTGATTTTTCAGATATGATCACAGACAGTTTCAAAGGCTGTACCTGGCAGGCCTGATGGGGGAAAGCTGCCCTCCCTACACCTACAATAGACTTTCTAAACAGCCAGTGCATGGGCATCTCTAAAAGGACTTAAGACAAGGACTCAGAGCTTTTCCTCAGGCACCTCTATTGAGTCCTTATTATGAGATGGAGGGTGGAGAGGAAAACTAATTAAAGATGCTTTTTCCTACTCTGACTTGGTACCAAGTAGCTTTTTTTATTTTAATTTTTATTTTAAGTTCTGGGTTACATGCACACGATGTACAGGTTTGTTACACAAGTAAACATGTGCCACGGTGATTTGCTGTACCTGTCAACCCATCACCTAGGTTTTGAGCCCAGCATGCATTAGCTATTTTTCCTAATGCTCTCCTTCCCCCTATACCAACCCTCAACAGTCGGTAGTGTGTGTTGTTCTCCTACCTTGATCCATGTGGACTCATCGTTCAGCTCCCACTTATTAGTGAGAACATGCAGTGTTTGGTTTTGGTTCCAACATTAGTTTGCTGGGGCTAATGGCTTCCAGCACCATCCATGTTCCTGAAAAGGACATGAGCACATTTCTTTTTATGGCTGCATAGTATTCCATGGTGTATATGTACCACATTTTCCTTATCCAATCTATCATTGATGGGCATTTGGGTTGATTCATGTCTTTGCTATTGTGAATACATATGTGTGCACGTGTCTTTATAGTAGAATGATTTTATATTCCTTTAGGTATATACCCAGTAATGGGATTCCTGAGTAAACGGTATTTCTGGTTCTAGAACCTTGAGGAATCGCCACAGTTTTCAACGATGGTTGAATTAATTTATACTCCCACCAACAGTGTAAAAGTGTTGCTATTTCTCCACTTCCTCTCCAGCATCTGTTGTTTCCTGACTTTTTAATGATCGCCATACTAACTGGTGTGAGATGATATCTCATTGTAGTTTTTATTTGCATTTTTCTGATGACGAGTGATGAGCTTTTTTTCATATGTTTCTTGGCTGCATAAATGTCTTTTGAGAAGTGTCTGTTCATTTCTTTTGCCTGCTTTGTAATGGGGTTTTTTCTTTTTCTTGTAAATTTAAGTTCCTTGTAGATTCTTGATATTAGATATTTGTCAGATGCATAAATTGCAAAACTTTTCTCCAACTCTGTAGCTTGCCTATTCGCTCTGATATTAGATTCATTTTTGCTGTGCAGAAGCTCTTTAGTTTAATTAGATCCCATTTGTCAATTTTTGCTTTTGTTGCAATTGCTTTTGGTGTTTTCATCATGAAATATTTGCCCATGTCTTTGTCCTGAATGGTATTGCCTATCTTTTCTTCTAGGGTTTTTATAGTTGTAGATTTTACATTTAAGCCTTCAATCTGTCTTGAATTAATTTTTGTATAGGTGTAAGGAACGGGTCTGGTTTCAATTTTTTCCATATGGCTAGACATTTCTCCCAGCACCATTTATTTAACAGGGAATCCTTTCCCCATTATTTGTTTTTGTCAGGTTTGTTGATGATCAGATGGTTGTAGATATGTGATCTTATTTCTGAGTTCTCTATTCTGTTCCATTGGTCTATGTGTCTGTTTTCGTACCAATACCATGTTGTTTTGGGAACTGTAGGCTTGTAGTATAGTTTGAAGTCTGATAGAGTGATGCCTTCAACTTTGTTCTTTTCGCATAGGATTATCTTGGCTATACAAGCTCTGTTTTGGTTCCATATGAATTTTAAAATAGTTTCATCTAATTCTGTGAAGAATGTCAATGGTAGTTTAATGGCAATAGCATTGAATCTATAATAATTACTTTGGGCAGTATGTCCATTTTCATGATATTGATTATATCCATGAGCATGAAATGTTTTTACATTTGTTTGTGTCCTCTCTGATTTCCTTGAGCAGTGGTTTGTAGTACTTGTAGTTCTTCAGTTCCCTTGTTAGCTATATTCCTAGGTATTTTATTCTTTTTGTAGCAAATGTGAATAGGAGCTCATTCATGATTTGGCTCCCTGCTTGCCTGTTGTTGTTTAGGAATGCTTGTGACTTTTTTCACATTGATGTATCTTAAGACTTTGCTGAAGTTGCTTATCAGCTTAAGAAACTTTTGGGCTGAGATGATGGGGTTTTCTAGATATAGAATCATGTCATCTGCAAACAAAGACAATTGGACTTCTCTCTTCCTATTTGAATACTTTTATTTCTTTCTCTTGCCTCATTGCCCTAGCCAGAACTTCCAATAGTATGTTGAATAGAAGTAGTGAGAGAGGGCATCCTTTTCTTGTGCTGGTTTTCAAAGGGAATGCATCCAGCTTTTGCCCACTCAGTATGATATTGGCTGTGCTTTGTCATAAATGGTTCTTGTTATATTGAGGCATGTTCCTTCAATACCTAGTTAATTGAGAGTTTTTAACATGAAGGGATGTTGAATTTTAAGGAAGGCCTTTTCTGAGTCTATCAAAATAATCACATGCCTTTTGTCTTTAGATCTCTTTATGTGATGAATTACACTTGCTGATTTGTGTATGTTGAACCAGCCTTGCATCCCGTGGATGAAGCCAACTTGAGCATGGTACCAAGTAAATTTTAATCCTAGTCCTCCCTGCTTATTTCTCCCCAGCCCCAGGGCTCATAAAAATGTCAGTACCCTTTGTTTGAAATTGTATTATAGGCTAAATTTTTCCCCTCAATATTCGTATGTTGAAGCTTTAACCCTCAGTACCTAAGAATGTAACTGTATTTGGAGACAAGGGCTTTAAAGAGGTAATTAAGGTAAAATTAGGTTATATGAGACAGGGGGTGTGCTAATTCAATCTTATTGTTCTTCTTATAAGAAGAGATTATGTGGACACCAATACTCATAGACGGAAGAACACATGAAGCCATCTCAGGAAGACAGCAATTCACTAGCCAAGGACAGAGGCCTTAAGATAAATAAACCCCAGCAATGTCTAGACCTTAGAATTCTAGGCTTTGAGGACCATGAGAAAATAAATTTCTTGTTTAAGTCACCTAGTCTGTGGAACTTTCTTATGACAGGTATATTAGTTTTATAGGACTTCCATAACAAAATACCACAGACTGGGTAACTTAAAGGAGAGAAACTAATTTTTTTTTTCAGAGTTCTAGAGGCTGGAATTCCAAAATCAAGGTGCCAACCAGTTTGGTTTCTCCTAAGGCCTCACTTCTTGGTTTGCAGATAGCCACCTTCTCTTTGTCCTTACAAAACCTTTTTTACTTTGTGTGCAAATCCCTGCTGTCTTTTGTGTGCCCTAATCTTCTTTTCATATAAAGACAACCGTCAGATTGGATTAGAGTCTACTTTAATGACTTCATGCGAATAAATCACCCATTTAAAGATCCTATTTTCCAAATATAGTCACATTCAGAGGCACTGGGGATTAGAGCTTCATCATATGAATTTTGGGAGTGCACAATTTGTTCCATAACATCAGCCTAATTAAACGAATACAGGCACTCTGAACAGTGAGATGATCCACATGTCTACATCAATCCATGTGAACGTCTATCAGCACACTGTTACATGAGGGAAAATGAAATATGACGAGCTGACATTTTCTTCAGTCTTAGCATCATGTTCCTATTATTGCAGTAAGTGGTTAAATATTTGATTGTTGTTTTCATTTTTGACTTGTTGCTTTAATCAGTTACTGGACATCTCAGTTCACTCTCTAGCTCAGCAGAGTGCCTGACATAAATACACTAGTTGAAAAAGATCCTAGATGATGACTGGGAGTATACGAAGAATGCTCAATGTCCAGCTCCTCACTAAAAAGAGCCTGAAGTAAATTAAGATGTTCAGAGACACAGTCAAGTAGGTGGGGACTCAGTGGTGAAACAGAATGAAGCAAATAAGACATAAGCCCAGGGACCAGCAATAGCTACATTCACCAGTAACATGGAGAGACAAATACCAGTGCAAATAAGTGTTGAGATTTGTTCATAAAAGCCACTCCCCATTTCATGCCACAAAGGTTAATTCCAGAACCTACTCTCTTTTGTTGACTTCTCAAAATTTTCACATATTGTCATGGGTGTGGTGAAGGAGAACACAGTTGTGAAGAAAATGTCTGACACTGATATTTATTAAGAAAATAATACATTCCACGGTTAAAGATTTAGATGTAATAAGTCAAACTAAAAGAATCCTAAAAGATCTCATTCATTTTCCCTATTTTTGTACCAAATTTAATTGTATATTTTAAAATAACTAAAGGAGTATAACCGATTGTTTGTAATACAAAGGATAAATGCTTGAGTTAATGGATACCCCATTTACTCTGATATGATTATTATGCATTGCAAGCCTGTATCAAAATATTTCATGTAACCCACAAATATATACGCTGACTGTAAACCCACAAAAATAAAAAATAAAGGAATCCTAGAAGAAAATCTAGGAAATATCTTTCTGGACATCACCCTTGGGAAATAATTTATGACTAAGTCTGCAAAAGCAATTGCAGTAAAAGCAAAAATTGACAAGCGAGACCTAATTAAACTAAAGAGTTTGTGCACAGCAAAAGAAACTATCTACAGAGTAAACAGATAACCTACAGAATGGGAGAAAATATTGGCAAACTATTCATCTGATGAAAGTCTAATATGCAGAATATGTAAGAGCTTAAACAATTCAACAAGAAAAAAACAGATAACCTCATTAAAAAGTGGGTGAAAGAGATGAAGAGACACTTTCAAAACAAGATATACAAGCAGCCAACAAACATGAAAAATGCTCCACATCACTAATCATCAGAGAAATGCAAACCAAAACCACAGTGAGATACCATCTAACATCAGTAAGAATGTAAGAATGCCTATTATTAAAAAGTCAGAAAAAAACAGATGCTGGCAAGGCTATGGATAAAAGGGAATGCTTACAC
Source organism: Theropithecus gelada (assembly GCF_003255815.1). Lineage (NCBI taxonomy): Eukaryota > Metazoa > Chordata > Mammalia > Primates > Cercopithecidae > Theropithecus > Theropithecus gelada. The sequence continues at coordinate 125,342,856 of NC_037689.1, forward strand.
ACAGTTTGTCAAAATGTAAATTATTTCAGCCACTGTGGAAAGCAGTTTGGAGATTTTTCAAAAAAACTTGAAACAGAACTACCATTTGATCTAGTAATCCCATTACTGAGTACATACCCAAAAGAAAATAAATAATTCTACCAAAAAGACACATCAACCTATATGTTCATCACAGCACTATTCACAATAGTAAAGACATGGAATCAATATAGTTGCCTGTCAATCGTGAATTGGAGAAAGAAAATGTGATAAATATACACCATTGAATACTACATAGCCATTAAAAAAATCAGAATAAGATTTTTGCAGCAACATGGATGTAGCTAGATGCCATTATCTCAAGCAAATTAACATAAGAACAGAAAAGCAAATTCCACATGTTCTCACTTATAAGTGGGAGCTAAACATTAATATGCATAGGCATAAAGACGGAAACAACAGACACTGGCCACTAGAAGAGGGGGAAGGGAAGAATGAGGGGAGGAGTTGAAAAACTAACTATTGTATAGTATGATCACTATGTGATGGAATCAATCATAACCCAAACATCAGCATTACACAATACTTCCATGTAACAAACCTGCACATGTGCACCAAGAATCTAAAATAAATGTTGAAATTATTTACAAATATATAGCAAGGTTGTATATTAGTGGAATGTAAAACTCAGCATAGAGTTTTTTTTTTTTAATTATATTTTATTAAGTAGATAGATGACAAGTCACAGCTAACTTACACATATATTTCAATAAATAGATATATGCTGAGGCACAGAGAACCAACATACACATTTCATTTTTTAAGAAATATTTCAGTTTATTGTTAAATCAGTTTTTTTGAGAAGAAAACACTCTTCATTAAGAATTTTAGAGTTTTTATTTTATTTTTTTTCATTTTTTTTAACTTTAATATCTACGTCCAGAATGGTATTTCTAGATTATCTTGCAAGGTTTTTGTAGTTTTAGTTTTTATAACTGAGTATTCCATCTCAAATTGATTGTTTTATGTGATGGAAGGAAGGGGTCCAGTTTCAGTCTTCTGCATATGGCTGCTACCCAGTTATCCCACCATTATTTATTAAATAGGGAATCTTTTTTCCATTGCTTTTGTTAACTTTGTCGAAGGTCAGATGGTAGTAGGTATGTGACTTTATTTCTGGGATTTTTATTCTGTTCTATTGGTCTATGCATCTGTTTTTGTATCAATACAATGCTGATTTCATCACTGTAGTCTAGTAGTATAGTTTGAAGTACTGTAATGTGATGTCTCTAGCTTTCTTCTTTTTTCTTAGAATTGAATTAGCTATTCTATTTTTGGTTCCATATGAATTTTAAAATAGTTTTTTTCTAGTTCTATGAAAAATGTCACTGATAGTTTGATAAGCATAGCATTAAACCTATGAATTGCCTTGGGCTGTATGGCCATTTTAATGATATTGATTATTCCTATCTATGAGCATGGAATGGTTTACCATTTGTTTGTGTCATTTCTGATTTTTTGAGCAATGTTTTATAATTATCATTGTAGTGACCTTTAACCTCCCCAACTAGCTGTATTCTAAAATATTTTATTATTTTTTTGTGGCAATTGCAAATAGGATTGCGTTCTTGATTTGGCTTTCAACTTGGACACTGTTGATGTATAGAAATGCTACTGATGTTTATATATTGATTTTGTATCCTGCAACTTTGCTAAAGTTGTTTATCAGGTCTTAGAGCTTTTGGCCAGAGAACACGGGGTTTTCTAGGTATAGAATCATATCATATGCAAACAGAGATATTTTGATTTCCTCTCTTCCCATTTGGATACATTTTACATCTTTTAGAACAATTTTTATACAATTACAAAATGTCATTAAATTTAATAAATTTATTATTAATAAAAAGAAAATAATACACCCCTAACAAATTCAATTTGCTTTGATGAGAGTGCCTATTGTGCTGAACCATATCAATGTGTAAAAAAAATCACATACCTGCATTTATGCAATGATTGCATTCAAACATTTCATGATAAACACATGGAAATGATTTTATTATTTAGCAAAGTGAGAAAAAGAAACTGTTTAGAATTACAATGAGAAGTGCTCTTTGTTTTATGAGGGAGTTATGTTCTAATAAGCCCATTGTGAGTTTAAAATAGTGTAAATCAAAAATGCATTTAATACACAACCTACTGAACATCATAGCTTAGCCAAGCCTTCCCTAAAGATACACAGAACAGTCACTTTGGTCTAAAGTTGGGCAAAATCTTTAACACAAAGCCTATCTTGTAATAAAGCATTTAGTATCTATTGAATTCTGTACTTAAAGTGAAAACATGAATTATTGTATGGGTAACCAAATATGATTTCTACTGAATGCATACCATGTTTGCAACATCATGAAATTAAAAAATTGTAAGTCAGAGATCATATGTAGTTGAATGTCCATAAATAAAAGCTTCTGGTTAAGGGATAACTATAAAAATGGAGGGATTTTTAAATAATTTTACTGTCAGCTATATACTATTAAATATTTGTATTAGTGATATAAACAAGGACATTAATTACTTGCTAATAAAATTTGTGGAAAACCTGAACCAAGAAAGAAAAATTGACATGTTGAACACTAGGATGAAACTCTATAAAGATCTAATGGGGCAATATCTAACAAGATAAAATTTAACAGAAGTAAAAGTAAAGTTATGCATTTCAGTCTAAAACTTGGACAAACTAAAAGAAACGTGGCCTAACTGGTTTACATGATTAAGAATTTTGCAGATATTCCTTCAAAGAAATGTATTTATGGAGGAGGACGTCAAGATGACTGACTATAGGTATCTAGTACTCACCTCCTCCAAAACTAAGAACTGAAATGGCAAGAAGGTAATTACATTTCAAATAAATCATCTAAGATAAAATACTGGAATTCAGCAGAGAAGTCACAGGAAATTCCTAACACAAGGAAGGAGAGTGAAACAAGGCAGCCTGATTTTCTGGGATCCTGTAGAGCCTTCCCAATGCAGGGAAAGGGTAAGTAAGTCACCCCCAGAAGTCTACATTCTCACCATGGACTCCAGATAGTCCAGCCATGGGAGAGCTCCTCAACCCATAAGAGCCCCAAACTAACATTAAGAGCTGCCTGGAGACCAGTCGATGGCATTGCTCTAGAGAGAGAGTACATGTTGGGTTTCACTCACATCCAAAATTCTAAGCAGTTGCTGCAAGGTAACATTTTAAGTGCCTAGGCATCACCAGACTGCACCCTGCCCTGGGGCTCAACAATCCCTTAATTTTCACATCCCTGGAATCCCAGTGATATGCTCTGTCCACATCTGGGAACTGCTGCTGGCTGTAGCTGTCAAGGCTGAAGTATGAACAATTGGCTGTGCTCTCACTACCCCAAGTAGCAGGGCCACTGTGCATTTTAAATTGCCCAGAGAAAAGGCTACTCCACTTAGAGCTGCCACCTGGAGTCCCAGTTGCCTGTTTATGGCTGTTGCCACTGAAAGCCATCCCGCCAGGGAGCAGCAGGGATGCAGTACAGCCACTGCTGCCCCAACCCAAGCATTCTTGTAGAGGTTTGAGAATTTTGTCATCAATGACTACCACAGTCAGTGCCAACATATTCCACAGAGAAGCTCAGGATAGTCCTGCCCAGCACAACACAATCTCCTCAGTGCCCAGGCACACTGTCTGATGTCCTGGAGATCACTCTGTCCCATCTACTACTGCACCTGAGTACTCCTCTAGGGTCTTGAGGATGGGCCCAAACAAACTCCTACTATGCCCACAGCTGGACTTACCCACACGCATCCCCTGTAGGCCCGAGGACTGACCCACACAGTCATGACCATCACCACTGTGGACCACTTGGAAGCCGGAGGATTGTCCTGTCACTATTACTGCCATTGCCCATGACAAACTGCTGCCCAGGGGCACAAAAACATGTGCCCACCATTGCAATTCCTGGCACCCAACCAAGCTGCATGGAGGCCCAAAAATCAGCCCACCTGGACCTGCTAACAATGGTGCCAGTATATGCTGCCCTGGGACACAAGGATAGGCACATTCAGTCCACAACTGCCACCACTGAAGAGTGGTCCACCTGATATCACCATCTCCAGGAAAATATCATCACAGCCTGCATTAAAAACCACACACTAAGCCAATAAAGAAATCAAAGACACTACTGATGCTGTTTAACATTGAAAAGATCATATGGTGACTACACTTCATGCACCTAGAATAAAAGCCAAATAGCCCTACCCAACCAACATGGCAAAAATATCTTCAGGAAAAAGTTCTTCCCCAAAAATATATTTTTTAAAATTTGAGGAATCCAACTATTACACCAAATGCACAGATAACAACAGAAGGACACAAGAAACATAAATAAACAATAAAAATTTCACCTCCAAAAGAACACAATACTTCTCTAGTAACACTCCAATGAAGACACGAAATCTCAAAAAAAGAATACAAAATAATTATATTAATAAAGTCAATGAGATACAAGAAATCTCAGAAAAACAATAAAAAGAAATAAGAAAATTAAAAAAAAAAATCAGGATATGAATGAGAAATTTACCAAAGAGACAGATATTTTAAAAAAGAACAAAAATATCAGAAACCAAAAAGTTCATTGAAAGAAACACAAAACACATTTGAAAACTTCAAGAATACAGTACATCAAGCAGAAGAAAGAAATCAGAACTAGAACACAAGTCTTTTGAAATAATCCAGTCAGACAAAAATAAAGAAAAAAATTTTAGAACTGTTGCGAGAAAAAGTAAAATAACTAGGAATATACTTATCCAAGAAGAGAAAGATCTTTACAAGGAAATCTGCAAGACACTGCTGAAAGAAATTGTAGGTGACACAAACAAATGGAACTGCATTCCATGCTCATGAATGGGAAGAATCAATAGTGTAAGAATTATACTATTGCCCAAAACAATCTATAGATTCAATGTGATTCCCATCAAATACCATCATTATTCTTCACAGAACTAACAAAAAAAGCAATCCTAAAAGTTATTTGAGATCAAAAAAGAGCCCACATAACCAAATAAATACTAAGCAAAAAGAAAAAATATCTGGAGGCTCACATTACCTAACTTCAAATAATACTACAAGACTATACTTACCAAAACATTATGGTACTAACATAAAAGTAGGCATATAGATCAATGGAACAGAATGGAGAAGCCAGAAGTAAAGCCAAATACTTACAGCCAACTGATGATCAACAGAGCATGCAAAAACTCAAATTGACAAAAAGACACCCTATTCCACAAATGGTGCTGGGAAAACTGGCAAGCCACATGCAGAAGAATGAAGCTGGAACATCATATTGCACTATATAGAAAAATCAACTCAAGATGGATCAAAGACTAAAATCTAACAGCTGAAAGCATAACAATTCTAGATGATACCATTGGAAACACTCTTCTGGACATTGGCTTAGGTAAATAATTCATGGCTAAGACCCCAAAAGCAAATCAACAAACATATAATAACAACTGTAACCTAATTAAACTACAGAGCTTCTGCCCAGCAAAATAATAATAATAGTAATCGTCATTATCACACCAGCAGAGTAAACAGACAACCACAAAGTGGGAGAAAATATTCACAAAATATGCATCCAACAAAGGACTAGTGTCAGCAATCTACAAAAAACTCAAGCAAATCAGCAAGAGAAAAACAATTCCATCAACAAGTGGAAATGAATTGACATTTCTCAAAAGAAGATATACAAGCAGTCAACAAATGTATGAAAAAATGCTTAATATCACTAATCATCAAGGAAATGCAAATTAAAACCACAATGAGATAGCACCGCACTCCTGCAAGAATGGCCATAATTAAAGTTAAAAAATAATAGATGTTGACATGAATGTGGTGGAAAAGAAAAACTTATAGACCACTGTTGGGAATGAAAATTAGTACAACCACTATGGAAAACAGTATGGATATTCCTTAAAGAACTAAAAGTAGAACTACCATTTGATCCAGCAATCCCACTACTGGGTATCTATCCAAAAAAAAAAGAAGTCATTATATGAAAAAGAAACATGAACATAAATGTTTATAGCAACACAATTCACGACAGCAAAGATATGGAACCAATCTAAGTGTCCATCACCCAATGAATGAATAAAGGAAATGTGGTATATATATACTATGGGATACTTCTCAGCTGTAAAAGGAATGAAATAATGTATTTTGCAGCAACATGAATGGAGCTGGAGCCCCTTATTCTAAGTGAAGTTACTCAGAATGGAAAACCGAATAGTGTATGTTCTCACTTATAAGTGGGAGCTGAGCTATGAGCACACAGAAGCATAAGAATGATATAATGGAATTTGGGGACTTAGAGATGTTTTGGAAGGGTGAGGAATAAGACACTATACATTAGGTACAGTGTACACTTCATGTGTGACAGATGCACTAAAATATGAGAAATCACTACTTAAGGCCGGGCGCAGTGGATCACACCTGTTATCCCAGCACTTTGGGAGGCCAAGGTAGGTGGATCACGAGGTCAGGAGATCGAGACCATCCTGGCTAATGAGGTGAAAGCCCATCTCTACTAAAAGTACAAAGAAGTATCCAGGTGTGGTGATGGGCGCCTGTAGTCCCAGCTACCTGGGAGGCTGAGGCAGGAGAATGACATGAACCCAGGCTGAGGCAGGAGAATGACATGAACCCAGGAGGCAGAGGTTGCAGTGAGTTGAGATGGCGCCACTGCATGGGTGACAGTGCAAGATGAAAGGAAAGGAGGAAGGAGGAAGGAGGGAGGAGAGGAGAGGAGAGGTGAGGAAAGGAGACTACTAAAGAACTTATCCATGTAACCAAAAACCAACTGTACCCCAAAAACTATGGAAATAAAAATATTTTAAAATAATATTCAAAGGCTACTTAACATATGAGACAGCATAAAGTGACAAAATATTCAATTTTTTGATGTCCGAGAAGCTGAAGAGGAAATAAAAGAAATGGGAAGTCTATTTAATAAAATAATAGCTGAAAACTTCCAAATCTAACAAAACATTTAGACATCAAGATGTAGAAGGCTCAGAGGTCTCCAAGAAGATACAATTCAAAAATATCTTCACAGCACATTATAGTTAAACTACCTAAAGTCTAAATCAAAGAGATAATTATAAAACCAGTAATGAAAAAAAAAATAGTAGTCACTTTTAAGTGTATCTCCATCATACCAACACCAGATATATCAGCAGAAACATTATAGGCCAGGACAGAATAGAATAATATAGTTAAAGTGCTTAAAAAAAAATAGCTGTTAGGGAACAATACTATGGACAGCAAAGTTATCATTTATAAATAAAGAAGAAATGAAGACTTTCCCCAAAAAAGTAATCTTGGTTGGAAGCTGTTTTTTTCTTTCAGCACTTTGACTATATTATCGAGTTCATCACCACGACATGGGTCCACAAGAAACGCTTAAGGGATCCTACATGTGGAAGCAAAAGGATGATATTTACAGTCATGAAAATACACAAAAGTACTAAACACAGGGGTAGAGCAAACACACAAATGAGGAAGAGAAAGGATTTAAGTATTACCACTATGGAAAACCACTAAACCAAAATAATAGAAAATAAAACATAAAGAAAGGGGCAAAACATATTTAATAAAAGAAATGAATTAATAAAACGACAAGTATAAGCCCTCACATATCTATAATACCCTTGCATATAAACAGATTAAACTGTCTACTTAAAGGTTATAGACTGATTGAATAACACAACTGATCCAACTATATGCTGCATAAAAAACCTCATTTCACTTCTAAATACACATATCGACTGAAAGCACGGAGATTGAAAATGATATTCCATGTAAATGGAAACCAAAAATAAACAGCAGTATTTTGAATTATGTCCTTTTTGTGCCTGGTTTGTTAAGAGTATTTATCATGAAGGGATGTTGAACTTTATCAAATGTTTTTTCTTTATCTATTGAGAAAATCATGTTGTTTTCTCTTTATTTGATTGATACATCACATTTATTGATTTGTATATATTGAATCATTCTTAACACATGTAGTATAAAACTCACCTGATATGATTTTGATTTTTAAAAATGTGTTTATACTTTGTTTTTGTCCTAGTATATGGTTTATCTTGGAGAATATTCCATGTGCTGATGAGAAGAATGTATATTCTATTGCAATTGGAATGGTATGTAAATAATTGCAGCTGACCAGCACTGGTGCCATAGCCCCAATAGCGGCCACAGTTCAGGTGCCTGAGAGTAGTAAGATTGTTTCACCCACTCTTGCTGGTCAGGGCTCAGCTCCAGTTTCCAGCCAGTAGTTCTGCTTCAGCCCAAACTTGACCAGCCACTTCACCCACCCCTGCAACTGGTAGCCAAGCAGAAGTGCTTGCTTGAGCTTCCAGCCCAGTGGTCCCATTTTTCTGTAAACTCGGTTGAAGGGCACAACCTCCTGATGTCCTATGAAACACCTGGATGGCAGGATGTAGAACCTATCCTACTCTGCCACTGATAGCCAGGAGCACAACACTTGCTAGAGCCTCTGGTAAAACATACCCACTTCTGTGTAAACTCAGCTGGAGGGCAAAGCTTCCTATTTTCCTGGGAAACACCCAGATGGCAGAGTGCATGACTCCACCTGCTCCTGACACTGCTAGCCAGGCAAGCAATGCCTGCTAAAGCCTCTGGCTCAGTGGCTCCACTTCTGTGTGAACTCAGCTAGAGGGTGCATCTTCCTTTTGTCTCAGGAATAGTTGGATGACAGAGTGTAAGACACTCCACCTACCCCCATTCACTGGTAGCCAGGTAGGCAACAAATGCAAAAGCTTCTGATCAAACAGACCTGCTTCTGTGTAAAGTCAGCTGACAGACAAAGCCTCCTGTTGCTGCCCCGGGAAGCACCTGGACAGAATGTCAGGCATCCCCACCCACTTCCATCACTGACAGCCAAGCAAGCCATGCCTGCTAGAGAATCTGGCCCACTGGTCCTTTTCCACCTGAATTTGCCAAGGGGTACAGCCTCCTGCTGCCCTGGAAACACCTGAATGTCAGGGTGGGCAACCCTACTCATGCTTGCCTCCAATAGCTATAACGGCTACACCCACTAGAGCTTCAAACCCACTGGGGTCCTGCTTCTGTCTGAAATCTACAGGCAAGTGAAATCCCGTGTTTTCCCAGGATGCACATTGGCATTTCCCAGGACGCAGATTAAGGCTGATCTGGAAAGGATACAGCTTGTCTGCCAACGGTGGCCCTTGCCTGAGGGAGCCCCATGGAGCAGAACACCAAACAAAAGAAATGCAGTCACAGAGACAGTAATTGGTGCGGACTCTTCCAAGATGAAGGATGGACTAGAATCACAGTTAGTCAACTGAATCCATTTTATACCATAATCAAAACCTCAAAGACCTCAAGAAAGAAAGCAAAAAAAAAAAAAAAAAAAAAAAAATTCTATCCAAATGATGGCAGCATCAAAGATTGAAGGAACATCAGCCTACAAAATGAGAAAGAACCCACACAAGACCTTTGGCAACTCAAAAAGCTAGAGTGCTTACTTTTCCAAATGATCACCCGAGTTATCCAGCAAGCATTCTTAATCAGGCTGAAATGGCTGAAATGACTTAAATGGAATGCAGAATGTACATAAAAATGAAGATCATCAGGATTCAGTAGAACATCAAAATTCAATCCATGGAAGCTAAGACTCACAATAAAATGATGCAGTAGCTGACAGATAAGAGCCATTATAAAAAAAAAAGAACCAACCAAATATGATAGAGCTGAAAAGCACACAACAAGAATTGCATAATTCAGTCACAACTATTAACAGCCGAATAGACCAAGCTGAGGAAATAATCTCAGAGCCTGAAGACTGAGATTCTAGCTCTCCAAAATAACTCAGTCACACAATAATAAAAAAAAATAATAATAATAAAGAATGAACAGAGCCACCAAAAAATAAAGGATTATGTAAAGAGAACAAATCTATGACTCATTGACATCCCTGAAAAAGATGAGGAGAAAGCAAGTGACCTGAAAACATATTTCAGGTTATCATCCATGAAAATTTCCCCAACCTTGCTAGAGAGGCCAAGATTCAAATTCAGAAAATACAGAGATATTATGCAAAAATACCATCCACAACACATGTTAACATCATATTCTCTAAAGCTGAAATACAAGAAAAAATTTTGAAGGAAGCAGGACAGAAGGGGCAGGTCACCTACAAAGGCAACCCCATCAGGCTAACAGTGGACCGGTCAGCAGAAACTCTATAAGCCAGAAGAGATCGGGGTCTATATTCAGCATTCTTCTTCATCGTCTTTTTTTTTTTTTTTTTTTGTGAGACGGAGTCTTGCACTGTCACCCAGGCTGGAGTGCAACGGTGCGATCTCGGCTCACTGCAAACTTCGCCTCCTGGGTTCAAGTGATTCTCCTGCCTCAGCCTCCAGAGTAGCTGGGATTACAGACATGCACCTCCACGTCCAGTTAATTCTTATATTTTTAGTAGTAACGGGGTTTTACAATGCCGGCCAAGCTGGTCTCAAACTCCTGACCTCATGATCCAACCGCCTTGGCCTCCCTAAGTGCTGGGATTACACGTGTGAGCCACTGTGCCTGGCCCCAGCATTCTTATAGAAAATAATTTCCAACCAATAATTTTATATGCAGACAAACTAAGCTTTGTAAGTGAAGGAGAAAGAATAATCCTTTTCAGACAAGTAAATTGTGAGGAAATTTGTTACCACTAGACCTGCCTTACAAGAGGTCCTGAAAGAAGTGCTAAACATGGAAAAGAAAGACTTTTACCAGCCACTAAAAAACATACTTAAGTACCCAGACCAGTGAAACTATAAAGTAACCACACAAAAAAGTCTGCGTAATAACCAGCTAACAACAAAATGACAGCATCAAATTCACACACATCCATATTAGCCTTGAATGGAAATGGTCTAAATGCCAGAGTTAAAAGGCACAGAGTGGCAAGGTGGATAAAGAAGCAAGACTAAATGGTATGCAGTCTTCAAGAGACCATCTCATATGCAATGTCATTCATAGGCTCAAAATAAAAGGATGGAGAAAAAATATACCAGGTAAATGGAAATAAGAAAAAAGCAGGGTTTGCAATCCTAATTATAGACAAAATACACTTTAAACCAACAAAGATCAGAAACGATGAAGAAGGGCACTATATAATGATAAAAGGTTCAATTCAACAAGAGGAGCCAACTATCCTGAATACATAGGCATCCACCCAACACAAGAACATTGAGATCAATAAAGCAAGTTCTTAGAGACCTACAGATGTAGATTCCCACAAAATACTAGTGTAAGACTTCAACATCCCATTGACAGTATTAGATCATTCAGGCTGAAAATTACAAAGATATCCAGGACCTCAACTCAGCATTCAACCAAACGGACCTTTAGGCATCTACATAATTGTCCACTGCAAAACAAAAGAACATACCTTTTTCTAATCACCACATAGCACATACTCCAAAATTGACCACACAATTGTACATAAAATACTCAGCAAATTAAAAACAAATACAAATCATATCAACCATACTCCCAGACCACAGCACAATAAAATAGAAATCAATATGAAGAAAATCACTCAAAACCATACAATTACATAGAAATTAAACAATGTGCTCCTGAATGACTTTTGGGTAAATAGTAAAATTAAGGCAGAAATCAAGAAATTATTTGAGACTAATGAGAACAAGGGTAACACATATCAAAACTTCTGGGACACAAGGAAGTATTAAGTGGGAAGATGCATACAGTGATCAACACTGATATCAAAAAGATAGATCTCAAATTAACAACCTAACATCATAACTAGAAGAACTTGGGAAGCAAGAGCAAACCAATCCCAAATCTAGAAGACAAGAAACAACCAAAATTAGAGCTGAAGTGCACAAGACTCTCTTTCTTTCTCTCTCTCTCTCACACACACACACACACACACACACACTGTGCAAAAGATCAACAAATCCATGAATTGGTTATTTGAAAAAATTAATAAGACAGATAGACTGCTAGCTATATTAATAAAGAAAAAAAGAGATGTATTAGTCTGTTCGTGCATTGTTATAAATAAATACTTGAGACTGGGTAATTTATAAAGGAAAGAATTTGAATTGTCTTATGGTTCCATAGGCTGTACAGGAAGCATGGTGATGGCATGTGTTCAGCTTCTAGAGGGGCCTCAGGAATCTTAAAATCATGCTAGAGTTAAAGTGGGAGCAGGCCCTTCACATGGCTAAAGATAGAGGAAGAGAGAGTAAGGGGAGGTGCTACACACTTTTAAACAAGCAGATTTTACAGTAACTCACTCATTCACTATCATAAGAACAGCACCAAGGGGATGGTGCTAAAGTATTTATGAGAAACTGTCCCCATGATCCAATCACCTCCCACCATGCCCCACCTCCCACACAGGGGATTATAATTCAACATGATATTTGGTGGGGGCTCCAGTCCAAAGCATATAAACATACGTGTTTTTAATTTTTATGTCTTCTTTTTGACACATAGACCAATGGAACAAAACAGAAAGGCCAGAAATAATGCCATATACCTAAAACCATCTGATCTTTGACAAAGCTGACAAAAACCAACAGTGGGAAAAGAATTCCTCATTCAATAAATGGCGCTGGGGTAACTGGTTAGTCATATGCAAAAGATTGAAACTAGACTGCTTCCTTACACCATATACAATGATCAACTTAAGATGTATTAAACATTTAAATAAAAAACCTAAAACTGTAAAAAACCGGGAAGATAACCTAGCAAATATCATTCTGGACATAGGATCTGGCAAAAATTTCATGAAGAAGATATCAAAAGCAATTGCAACAAACACAAAAATTGACATCATGGGATCTAATTAAATTAAAGAGCTTCTCAACAACAAAAGAAACTTTCAACAGACTAAATAGACAACCAACAGAATGGGAGAAACTATTTGCAAACTATGCATCTAACAAAGGTCTAATATCTAAAACCTATAAGAAACTTAAACAAGTTAACAAGTCCCAAAAGTGACATGACACAGAAGACATGAAGGGACACTTTTGAAAAGAAGACATACAGGCAGCCAAAAGGCATATAAAAAATGCACGATATTACTAATTGCTTTCGTCTGTTTTCACACTGCTACAAAGAACTTCCATAAGACTGGGTAATTTCTAAAAGAACGAGGTTTAATTGACCCATAGTTCCTCATAGCTGTGGAAGCCTCTGGAAACTTACAATAATGGTGGAAGTGTTGGAAGAGAAAGCAGGCACCTTCTTTGCAAGGTGACAGGAGAGACAGAAGGAGCACAGGGGAGCCTGCTCTTAATAAAACCATGAGATCTCTTGAGACTTTTTCAATATCATGGGAAGATCATGAGGAAAACTGCCCTCATGATACAATCACCTGTCAGGCCCCTCCCTTCACGCATGGGGAGTACAAGTCAAGGTGAGATTTGGTTGGGGACAAAGAGCCAAACCATATCACTAATTATTAGAGAAATGCAAATGAAAACCTTAATAAGATACTATCTCACACCAGGCAGAATGGCTATTATTAAAAAGGCAAAAAATAACTGATGCTGGCAAGGTTGCAGCAAAAAGGGTACACTTATATAATGCTGGTAGGAGTGTAAATTAGTTCAGCCATTGTGGAAAGCAGTGTGGGAATTCCTTGAAGAACTTAAAACAGAATTACCATGAAATCCAGCAATCTCATTATTGTGTATATACTCAAAGGAATATAAATCATTCTATCATAAAGACATATGCACGTGTATGTTCATTGCAGCACTCTTCAGAATAGCAAAGGAATGGAATCAATCTAAATGTCCATTCAACGGTAGGATAGATAATGAAAATCTAGTATATATACACTATGGAATACTATGCACACATAAAAATCCGAGATCATATTCTTTGCAGCAACATGGATGAAGCTTGTGCCATTATTCTAAGCAAACTAATGCAAGAAGAGAAAACCAAACACTGCATGTTCTCACTTATAAGTGGGAGCTAAACAATGAGTATGTATGGATACTAGAATAGGAACGAGAGACACTGGGGCCTATTTGAGGGTGGAGGTTGGGAGCAGAGAGGATCAGAAAAGAATACCCATTGGGTACTATGCTTATTACCTGGATGATGAAATTATCTGTATACCAAACTCCTGTGACACACAGTTTACTTATATAACAAACCTGCACATGTACCCCTGAACCTAAAATAAAAGTTAAAACAAATATATTACAAGACTATAGAAAGCAAAACAGTATGATATTAGTGTAACGACAGACACAGAGGTAAATTGAACAGAATAGAGAACCTGGAAATAAACCCACGTTTTTACAGCAAAGTGATTTTCAACAATTGTGCCAAGAACATGCATTAAGGGAAATGACACCTCTTCAATATATGATGCTGGAACAACTGAATAACCACATGTAGAAGAATAAAACTGGACTCTTATTTTTTAGCATATACAAAAATATCCATTCAAGATGGATTAAACGCTGAAACAAAAGCCCCAACACTATAAAACTACTAGAATATAAGACAGGGGAACCACTTCAAGACATTGTTCTAAGCAAAGATTTTAAGATTAACAACTTAAAAATATGGACAAAAAAGTGAAAATAGAGAAATGGGAATATATTAAACGAAAAATCAACAGAATGAAGAGACAACCTATTGAATGGGAGAGAATCTTTACAAAGTATTCTTCAAACAAGGGACTAATATTCAGAAAATACAAGGAGCTTGCACAACAGTAATAAAAAATATAATTCCATTAAAAAGTTGGCAAAGGACATGAATATATATTTCTCAAAAGAAGACATACAAATTGCCAACTGATGTGATAAAATGATCAGCATCACTAATCATCAGAAAAATGCAAATAAAGACCACAATGATATATCATCTTACTCCAGTTAGAATGGCTATTACCAAAAAGGTAAAAAGGTAACAGATGCTGGCAAGGATGTGCATAAAAGGAAATTCTCACACATTGTTGGGAGGAGTGAAAATAAATAAAGCCAAATGGAGAGCATGATGAAATTTTCTTAATAAGAATAGATCTACCATTATATTTAGCAATCCCACCACTAGGTATTTATTCAAGTAAGAAGAAATCAGGATGTCAAAATGATACCTGCACCTCTATGTTTTTTGTAATACTATTCACAATAGCAAAGACATGGAATTAACCTGAGTGTCCATGAATGAATGAATGCATAAAGAAAATGGGATTATATATATACACATATATATACATATATATTATATATATATATTTATACACACAATTGTTCTTATGAAAATTCTGTGTTTAGTGTTTTGAAGATTGACCACCAATATATGAAAGTTCCAGTTTCTAGGCCGGGCGCGGTGGCTTAAGCCTGTAATCCCAGCACTTTGGGAGGCCGAGACGGGCGGATCACGAGGTCAGGAGATCGAGACCATCCTGGCTAACACGGTGAAACCCCGTCTCAACTAAAAAAATACAAAAAACTAGCCGGGCGAGGTGGCGGGCGCCTGTAGTCCCAGCTACTCGGGAGGCTGAGGCAGGAGAATGGCGTAAACCCAGGAGGCGGAGCTTACAGTGAGCTGAGATCCCGCCACTGCACTCCAGCCTGGGCGACAGAGCGAGACTCCGTCTCAACAAAAAAAAAAAAAAAGAAAGAAAGTTCCAGTTTCTTTATGTGTTTCCCATAACTTGTTACTTTCCTTTTTAAATTATAGCCATTCTATATTTGTCACTTTTTATAACATTACATACAGATGAAAGTCAAACACTTATATAAATAACAGTGTTAATATAATACCATCAATAGTAGAAATACATGGAATTATTTAAGAATTATACATTTTTCTTTAAACACTAATGTTTCTCAGACTTTTCTATACATAAATTAGTGTGCAGAAAACTAGCACTATAATTATTTCTTTTCACAACATTATTATTATATCATTAAGTGGTTAGAAATAATTATAAAGTTATTACTCCTTTAAAAATTATTCCACTGTCAATGTTCTCTGACTGGCAAAAACTCTTAACATGAGTTTTTTATGTGAACATGAGTTGTTGATATGAACATTTTTCTGATCATGGATATGTATCTATTTCTTAAAAGGATGTTGAGCAACTCTCATCAGTTTCACCCTTACGTCTCATTTAAGCTCTACTAACATACCCTCCTGTATTATACCAAGTTGATAAAAGAAATGTGAAAATTAAGGCCCTTCCTTTATAATCCTCATTGTATAAGATTTGTGGTCATGGAAAACAGAATTGTTGTTCATATTAACATAAATATTACTATTTTAGTAGTGAAACACAATGTTAACATCAATGTCAGAAAGTATTAATATATAAGTTGGAATTTGGTTCATCATTCTAAAGAGCATACCATATTTTATTCCAAACTTCATATTTAAGACACATATAAAGGCAATATTTCAACCTGTCAAGCAAATCTACTTTGCACTGAAATTCAAATGAAAAAAGAATGTCATCAGGAAATGGGAATATTTATCAATTTTTCTTCAACTGCGACATTGAAATCTGTGAGGACTATAATTTCTCCTTATACTTGACAAGTAGTTTGTGTTATGATCAAATAAACTGGCCAATACATATAAAGAAAGGAGTGTATTTTCTCAAACACAGGGAATACATAAGGACAATCTCTTTTGCTAAATTTGAGATTTTGGAATCTTTGCATATACATGAGATATTTGTGATGGGGCCCAACTGTAAACAGGAAATACATTTATGTTTCATGTATACTTTATTCACATGGCCTGAAGGTAATTTTGTAAAATATTTTAAATATTTTTGCACAATGAAACAAAGTGTATATACGATAAATCATCAGAAAGCAAAGGCGACACTATCTCAGCCACTAATGTGAGCAATCTGTGGTTGTTGGCATCACCAGCATTTCTGACACTAAATGTATGTGCTACCAATAAGCAATGCTTTTCTTACATGCACACATGCCATTTTGTTGCCTTTTGTGGCCATGCTTGAGTCAGGGAATCTGAATGTGTGAAGAAAAGGTATGTCACAGTTGAAGGCAACCAGGAGGGTCCCTTTCCCTTTGAGGATGCTGAATGTACTGCATGTTATGTGCCTATGTTTTGACTGTGAACCATCACAAAAGGCCAAGTGTGAAATTTTCCACTTGTAGCATCATGACAGTGCTCAAAAATGCCCAGTTTTGGAGCATTTTGGATTTTTTGATTCAAGAATGCCCAACCTACACTTAGGAATAAATTTTTTAAAGGGTACGAAAAATCTGTAAACAGAAAACTACGAGAAAATTTTTTTAAAAAATGAAGAAGAGACAAATACATAGAACTACATCCTATGTTTATGGATTTTAAGAATTAGTATTCATACAGTGTCCATTCTACGCAATTTGATGTATAGATTGAATGAAATGCCTATCAAAATGTCAATGAATTTTTTCATAAATGTTGAAAAATCAGTCCTAATACATATGTGAAACCAAAGAAGACCTTGAATGGCCAAAATAATCTTGAGCGAGAAGAACAAAGCAGGAGGCAATAAACCACTTGATTTCAAAATATACTACAAAGATATAGTAAATAAAACAGTATGATTTTGGCATAAACAAAAATATAGACCATTGAAACAGAATAGGGATTCCAAAAAAAAAAAAAAATACACACATACACTCAAATGATCTTTGACAAAGTATCAAGAGCACACAATGGGGAAAGGGCAGTTTCTTCACTAAATTATGCTGGGAAAACTACATATTTACGTGCAGAAGAATGGAATTGTACCCCTTTCTCACACCATATAAAAACCAACTCAAAATGTATTAAATTTAAACATAAGACAAGAAGCTGTAAAACTATGAAAAGAAAATATGGGAGAAAAGCTTATTGACATTGTTTACGACAATGATTTTCTGGACACTCAAAAGCACAGACAACAAAAATAACAGATTGATTGGATTACATTTTAAAAAACATTTTCTACAGTTAAACAATCAACGGAGTGAAGGGCCAACCTATGGAATGAGAAAGTACATTTGCAAACCATAAATCTCATAAGAGATTTGTATCCAAAATATATAAGAAGAGGAAGGGGGTGGAGCAAGATGGAGGATTAGAAAGCTCTATTGATTTTCCCACACTCCTCCCTCACAAGGACAACAAGTTAAAAACAATCCAGACAGACAAAAATACTTTCATAGGAACCAAAAATCAGGTGAACACTCATAGTACTTTGTTTTAACTTTGCATCACTGAAAGAGGCACTGAACAGATTTTTTTAAAAAAAGTAAAAAAACAGTCCTGAATCACTCATGCCACCCCTCTCCCACTTACCACAGCAGTGGCATTGGCCAGAGAGCATCTCTGGGTGCTTGGGGAGGGAGAACACAACAATTGTGATGCATTGAACTCACTACTGTTCTGTTTGAGCAGAAGAGAAAACTGGACCCAACTCAGCTGATGCCCACCCATGGAGGAAGCATTTAAACCAGCTCTAGTCAGAGAGGAATCCCCAATCCCAGCACTCTAAGTCATAAGGCAGTCTAAGCCATAAAGAATGAAGCTCTTAGGTGAGGCCTAGTACTGCACTTGACCCAGAGACAGTGCACTAGGGTGGGGAAAACAACATACCGACTCACCAGCTGGCAGCCAAGGGAATGCTGACATCACCCTTCCCCTAATCCCAGGCTACACAGTTCATGTCTCCAAGAGACCCCTTCTTTCCACTTGAAGAGAGGTGAGAAAAGAGTGGGGAGGGTTTTGTGTTTATCTGGGACACAAGCTCAGCGACAGCAAGATAGGTCAATGGTCAGAGTCATGAGGCCCCCATTCCAGGCCATAGCTTCCACAAAACAATTCTAGACACATACTGATTCAGAAGGGAACCTGCTATCTTGAAGGAAAGACCCAATGCTGGTAGCATTCATCACCTGCTGAGGAGCGCCTGGGCCCTGAATAACCAGCAGCGATACCCAGGCACTACATTGATGGCCTTGGGTGAGCTTCTGAGACTTGCTGGCTTCAGTTATCACAAGGCCACAGGGGTGTAAAGCACCAAGCAGGCTCTTGGGTTCCCCTATGCCAGGACTCAACCCTTGAATGGCATTTCTGGACCTTCCCTGAGTGAATGGGGAGCCTATTGCCCTGAACGATGAGTCCCAGGCCAGGCAGCATTCACCACAAAACTAAAAAACCTTGGGACTTAAGGAAACATTGGTGGTAGTCTTGCAGTATTCCTCATGGCCTACAGTGGTAGTGGCTTCTGGGTGAGGCTCCTTTTCCTTTTGAAAATGGAGAGAAACGGAAAGAAATGCATCTTGTGATTTGAGTGACAGCTCAGCCACACTACAATAGAAAACCAGGTAGACTTCTAAGGATTTTATTTTTTTTTTCTTTTTTATTATTATTATTATACTTTAAGTTCTAGGGTACATGTGCATAACGTGCAGGTTTGTTACATATGTATACTTGTGCCATGTTGGTGTGCTGCACCCATCAACTCGTCAGCACCCATCAACTCGTCATTTACATCAGGTATAACTCCCAGTGCAATCCCTCCCCCCTCTCCCCTCCCCATGATAGGCTCCGGTGTGTGATGTTCCCCTTCCTGAGTCCAAGTGATCTCATTGTTCAGTTCCCACCTATGAGTGAGAACATGCGGTATTTGGCCTTCTGTTCTTGTGATAGTTTGCTAAGAATGATGGTTTCCAGCTGCATCCATGTCCCTACAAAGGACACAACTCTATTCCCTGACTCCTTGAAAGCACTTATGGACCCACATGGGGAATAGAAAACCTCACTGCCCTGAAGGGAAGAACACAGGCCTGGCTGGTTTTGCCACCTGCGGATTGTAGAGCCCCGGGGTCTTGAGTGAACATAGACAGTAGCCAGGCAGTAGTTACAACAGGCTTTTGGAGAGATCTAGTGCTGTGCTGGCTTAAGCCTGATTCACCACAGTCATCGTGTTGGTGGTCACAGGGATGCTTACATCATTCCACCCCTAGCTTTAGGAGTCTCAGAAGGGAGAAGAGACTGTATATGTATAGGAGAGAGTAGGAAGACAACAAAAGTCTCTGCCTGGTAATCCAGAGAATTCTCCCAGATCTGGTAAAAGACCACCTTGGTAGTACTCATATAAATCTGTAAGAACCACAACATTACTGGGCTTGAGGTGTACCCCTGATATGGTTTGGCTGTGCCCCCACACAGATCTCATCTTGAATTCCCACATGTTGTGGGAGGGACCTGGTGGAAGATAACTGAATAATGGAGGCAGGTCTTTCCCGTGCTTTACTCGTAATAGTGAATAAGTCCCATGAGATCTGATGGTTTTAAAAAGGGAATTCTCCCTGCACAAGCTCTCTTCTCGTCTCCTGCCATGTTAAATGTGCCTTTCACCTTTTGCCATGATTGTGAGGCCTCCCCAGCCACGTGGAATTGTAACTCCACTAAATCTCTTTTTTGTAAATTGCCCAGTCTCAGGTATGTCTTTATCAGCAGTGTGAAAAAGGAGTAATACAGTAAAACGGTACCAGTAGAGTAGGGCGCTGCTGCAAATATACCCCAAAATGTGGAAGTGACCTTGGAACTCGGTAACAGGCAGAGGTTGGAACAGTTTGGAGGGCTAAGAAGAAGACAGGAAAATGTGGGAAATTGTGGAACTCCCTAGAAATTTGTTGAATGGCTTTGACCAAAATGCTGATAATGATATGGACAATGAAGTACAGGCTGAGGCTGTGGCAGAAGATGATGAGAAACTTGTTAGGAACTGGAGCAAAGGGGACTCTTGTTCTGTTTTAGCAAAAAGACCAGTGGAATTTTTCCCCTGCCCTAGAGATTTGTGAACTTTGAACTTGAGGGAGATGACTTAAGGTATATAGCAGAAGAAATTTCTAAGCAGCAAAGAATTGAAGAGGTGACTTTGGTGCTGGTTAAAGGCATTCAGTTTTAAAAGGGAAACAGAGCTTAAAAGTTTGGAAAATTTGCAGCCTGACAATGCAATAGAAATTCAAGCCAGCTGTAGAAATTTGCATAAGTAATGAGGATTCCAACATTAATTCCCAAGACAATGTGGAAAATGTCTCCAGGGGATGTCAGAGGTCTTCACAGCAGCCGCTCCCATCACAGGTCCAGAGGCATAGGAGAAAACCATGGTTTCGTTGGCTGGACCCAGGGACCCCCTGCTCTGTACAGCCTAGGAACTTGGTACCCTCCGTTCCAGCCACCCCAGCCACAGCTAAAAGGGCCAAGATCCAGCTCAGGCTGTTGCTTCAGAAGGTGGGAGCCCCAAGCCTTGGCAGCTTCCATGTGATTTTGAGCCTGCAGGTGCACAGGAGTCAAAAATTGAGGTTTGGGAACCTCTACCCAGATTTCATAGGATATATGGAAATATCTGGATGCCAGGCAGAAGTTTACTGCAGTGGCAGGGCCCTCATGGAGAACCTCTGCTAGGGCAGTGAAAAAGGGAAATGTGGGGTCAGAGCCCCCACACACATAGTCCATACTGGGACAACACCTAGTGGAGCTGTGAGAAAAGTGTCACCATCCTCCAGACCTCAGAACGGTAGATCCACTGACAGCTTGCACTGTGTACCTGGAAAAGCCACAGATACTCAATGCCAGATGGTGAAAGCAGCCAGGAGGTGGGCTATTTTCTGCAAAGCCACAGGAGTGGAGCTGCCCAAGGCTGTGAGAACCCATCTCTTGCATTGGTGTGAGCTGGATGTGAGACATGGAGCCAAAGGAGATCATTTGGGAGCTTTACGATTTGACTGTCCTGCTGGATTTCAGACTTGCATGGAGCCTGTAGCCCCTTTGTTTTGGCCAATTTCTCCCATTTGGAAGGGCTGTATTTACCCAATGCCTGTATCCCCATTGTATCTAGGAAGTAACTAACTTGCTTTTGATTTTACAGGTTCAGAGGCAGAATGGACTTGCCTTGTCTCAGATAAGACTTTGGACTGTAGACTTTTGAGTTAATGCTGAAATGAGTTAAGACTTTGGGGGACTGTTGGGAAGGTATGATTTGTTTTGAAATGTGAGGACATGAGATTTGGGAGGGGCCAGGGGTGGAATGATATGGCATTTCCTGTGTCCCCACCCAAATCTCATCTTGAATTCCCACGTGTTGTGGGAGGTAACTGAATCATGGGGGCAGGTCATTCCCATGTAGTTCTTGTGATAGTGAATAAGTCTCATGAGATCTACCAGTTTTAAAAAGGGGAGTCTCCAAGAACAAGCTGTCTTCTCTTGTCTGCGTCCATGTTTGATGTGCCTTTCACCTTCTGCCATGATTGTGATGCCTCCCCAGCCAAATGGAACTGTAAGTCCAATAAGCCTCTTTCTTTTGTAAATTGCCCAGTTTCAGGTATGTCTGTATCAGCAGGGTGAAAACAGACTAATACATCTCCTAAGGCAGATACAGCTTGGATCACAACACCCAAGTCCTTTCACATATTTGGGAAGTCTCCTCAAGAAGGCCAGCTACACATAAGCCCAGAGAGTGAAGACTACAATAAATACCTAACTCTTCTTCAATGCACAGATACCAAAGAACATCTAATGGCATCAAAAATATCCCAGAAAACAGGACCTCAACAAAGCAGCTAAATAAATAACAACCAGGTTCAATCCTGGAGAAACAGAGATGTGTGACCTTTCAGACAGAATTTAAAATAGCTGTGTAGAGGAAACTCAAAGAAATTCAAGATAACAGAGAAGCAATTATGAATTATATCAGATAAATTTATCAAAGAGACTAAAATAATTAAAAAGAATAAAGCAGAAATTCTGGAGCTGCAAAATGCAATTGGCTTACTGAAGAATGCATCAGAGTCCTTTAATAACAGAATTTATAAAGCAGAAGGAATTAGTGAGCTTGAAGACAGGCTATTTGAAAATATACACTCAAATGAGACAAAAGAAAGAAAATTTAAAAAACAATAAAGCACATCTATGGGATCTAGAAAATACCCTCAAAAGAGCAAATATTAGAGTTATTGGCCTTAAAAAGGAGGTAGAGAAAGAGATAGGGGTAAAAAGTTTATTCTAAGGGATAATAACAGAGAACTTCCCATTCCTGGAGAAAGACATCAATATGCAAATAAAAGATTATAGAAAACCAAAGACATTTAAATTTAAAAAGTACTAACTAAAAGCATTTAATAATCAAACTCCCAAAGCGCAAGGATAAATAAAATATCCTAAAAGCAGCAAGAGAAATGAAACAAGTACCCAAAAATGGAGCTTCAGTATGTCTGACAACAGACTTTTCATTAAACTTATAGTCCAGGAGAGAGTGACATAACATGTTTAGTGTGCTGAAGGAAAAGAATGTTTACTCTAGAATACTGTATCTGGAAAAAAAAAAAAAATAGAATACTATATCTGGAGATAAAGACTTTCCCAGACAAACAAAATCTGAGAAATTTCATCAATACCAGACCTGTCTGACAAAAAATGCTAAATGGAGTACCTCAATTAGAAAGAAAAATAAATGAAAGAGCAATAAACAATCACCTAAAAGGTATAAAACTCACTGGTAATAGTAAGTACACAGAAAAACACAGAATATAATAACATTGGAACTGTGTTGTGTAAACTGCTTTTAAGTAGGACTAAACAATGAACCAATGAAAAATAATAGCAAATCAACTTTTCATGACATAGTACAACAGTATATAAATTGAAACAACAAAAAGTTAAAAAGCTGGGGGACAAAGCTAAGGCATAGAGTTTTTATCAATTTTCTTTTTGTTATTTGTTTATGCAAATAGTGTTAAGTTATTATCGGGTTACACTAATGGGTTATAAGATAGTATTTGCAAGCCTCAGGGTAACCTCAAACCAAAAACATACAATGTATACACACACAAAAATAAAAATAAAAAGCAAGAAACCAAACTATATCCCAAGAGAAAATCACCTTTGCCAGAGGAAGACAGAAAAGAAAGAAAATAGGAAAAGACAACACTAAAACAACCAGAAAACAAATAACAAAATGGCTGGAGTAAGGTGTTGCCTATCAATTATAACGTTGCATGTAAACAGACTAAACTTTCTAATCAAGAGACACAGACTGGCTGAATGTAAGAAAAAACAAGACCCATTAATTTGTTGCCTACAGAAAACATATTTCACATATAATGACACACATAGACTGAAAAATCAAGAGATGGAAAAAGATACTCCATTTCAACGGAAATGAAAAAAGAGCAGGGGTCACTATACTTATATAAGACAAAAGAGGTTTCAAGACAAAAACCATCAGAAGAGACAAAGAATGTTACTATATAATTGCAAAGGGATTATTTCAGAAAGAAGATGTAGCAATTTTAAATATATATGCAGCCAACACTAAAGCACCAAGATATATAAAGGGAACATTTTTGGGCTAAAGAAAGAGATTGGCCTCTATAGAATTATAAATGAAGACTTCAACACCCCATTTTCAGCAATGGACAGGTCTTCCAGAGAGAAAATCAAGAAAGAAACATCACACTTAACCTGCACTATAGGACTAATGAATTGAATAGGTATTTACAGAACATTTCATCCAACAGCTACAGAATACATATTATTTTCCTCAGCTCATGGATCATTCTTAAGGACAGATCATACGTTAGGTCACAAGACTAGTCTTAGAACATTTTAAAAAAACTGAAATAATATCAAGCACCTTCTCTAACCACAATGGAATAAAACTAGAAATTAATAAAAGGAATATTGGAAACTATACAAATAAGTAGAAATTAAACAATATACTCCTATGACTAGTCAGTCAATGAAGAAATTAAGAAGAAAAATTTAAAATTTCTTGAAAAAAATGACAATAGAAACACAAGACACCAAAGCTTATGGGATACAGCAAAAGCAGTATTAAGAGGGATGTTTATAGCTATAAGTACCTACTTCAAAAAAAGAGGTAAAACTTCATATAAATGATCTCACAATACATCTTATAGAAATAGAAAAGCAAGAGCAAACCAAACCCCAAATTAGTAGAAGAAAAGAAATAACAAAGATCAGAGAAAAAAAATATGAGATTGAAATAAAAATTATACAAAAGATTAATTTAAAAGGTTTTTTGATAAGTTAAACAAAATAGACAAACATTTAGTCAGGTTAACTAAGGGAGAGAGAAAATCCAAATAAATGAAATCAATAATGAAAAATATTACAACTGATATTGCAGAAATTCAAAGGATCATTAGTAACTAATAGGACACTGAAAAATCTAGAAGAAATGGAAGAATTCCTAAATACATACAACCTACCAAGATTGACCAGGAAAAAAATCCAAAACCTAAATACACCAATAAAAAGTAACAAGATTGAAGCCATAAAGAAAGTTTCTTACTAACAAAAAGTCTGACATCTGAAGACTTCACTGCTGAAATCTACCAAACAGTTAAATGGTACATGCCTGTAATCCCAGCATTTTAGGGAAGCAAGGCAGGTGTATTGCTTGAGCTCAGGAGTTTGACACCAGACTGGGCAACATAGCAAAATCCTGTCTCTAACCAAAAATACAAAAATGGGTGGGGCATGGTGGCATGCACCTGTAGTCCCAGCCCCTCAGGAGGCTGAGGTGGAAGGATCTCTTGATCCTTGAGGATCCTTGGCATCTCTTGAGCCAGAGAGGTTGAGGCTGCAGACTGAGACCCTGTCTCAAAAATAAATAAATAAATAAAAATACAAATACAAAAATTTAAGGACACCAATCATACTCAAACTATTCTAAAAAATAGAAGAGGATGAAATTTTTCCAAATTCATTCTACAAAGCCAGCATTTCCTTTATATCAAAACCAGACAAAGATACATCAAATAAAAGAAACCACAGGCCAATATTTCTTACGAATATTGATGTAAAAATTATCAACAGAATCCTAGCAAACTGAATTCATCAATATGTTAGAAAGATCATTCATCATGACCAAGTGAGATTGATCCTGGGCATGCAAAGATAGTTCAAGATATTCGCGTCCATCAATGTGATACAGCATATCAACAGAATGAAGGATTAAAACCATATGATCATTTCAGTTGATGCTGAAAAAGCATTTGATATAATTCAACATATTTTCATGAAAACAATTTCATAAAATGGAGGATAGAAGGAATGTAACACAATAAAAGCCATATATGACAGTCCCATAGCTGATATCATGCTGAATGGGGAAAAACTGAAAACCCTTCCTCTAAGATCTAAAACATGACATGGACGTCCACTGTCACCACCGTTATGCAACATAGTACTGGAAGTACTGGCTAGAGCAATGAGACAAGAGAAAGATATGAAGGGAATCTAAACTGCAAAGGGAAAAATCAACTTATCCTTGTTTGCAGATTACACAAACTTATATTTGGAAAAAACTAAAAGCTCCACAGGGAAACAATTAGAACTGGTAAACAAATTCAGCAAAGTTCCAGGATACAAAAATCAACATACAAAGATCAGTAGCATTTCTATATGCCAACAGTGAACAATGGGTAAAAGAAATTTAAAAAGTAATCCCACTTACAATAACCACAAATAAAATTAAATACCTAAGAATTAACCAAAGAAATGGAAACTCTCTATAATGAAAACTTTAAAACACTAATGAAAGAAATTGAAAAGGACACCAAAAATACGGAAAAATATTCCATGTAAATGGATTGGAGTAATCAATATTTTCAAAATGTCCATACGACTAAAAGCAATCTACAGATTCATTGCAATACCTATCAAAATATCAATGGACATTCTTCACAGAAATACAAAAATCATCCTAAAATTCATAAGGAACAACAAAAGACCCAGAACAGCCAAAGCTGTCATGAGCTAAAAGAACAAAACTGTAGATATTACATTACATGACCGCAAATGATACTACACAGCTATGGTAACCAAAACATCATGGTACTGGCATAAAAACAGGCACATAGACCAATGAAACAGAATAGAGAACCCAGGAAAAAAAATCCCCCTACCTACAGTGAACTCATTTTCAACAAAGCTGCCAAGAGCATATACTGTGCAAAAGATAGTCTTTTCAATAAATGGTTGGTGCTGAGAAAACTGGATAAGCATATGCAGAAGAATGAAATTAGACCCTTATTGTTCTCTATACATAAAAATCAAATCAAAACTGATTAAAGTCTTAAATCTAAGACCTCAAGCTATGAAACTGCTACAAGAAAGCATTGAGGAAAATGTTGGGGACATTAGAGTGAGCAAAGATTTATTGAGCAATACCCCACAAGCACAGCCAACTATGGAAAAAATGAGCAAATGGGATCACATCAAGTTAAAAAGCTTCTGCACAGCACAGGATACAATCAACAAAGTGAAGAGACAAGCAACAGATTGGGCGAACACATTTGCAAACTATCCAGCTGACAAGAGTTAATAACCAGAATGTATAAGGAGCTCAACACAACTGTAAGTGAAAAAACTTAGTAATCCGATCAAAAATGAGCAAAAGATTTGCATAAACATTTCTGAAATGCAGATACACAAATGGAAAACAGGCTAATGAAAAAGGTGCTCAACATCATTGATCATCATTGGAATGCAAGTCAAAACTACAATGAGATATCATCCCACTTCAGTTAAAATGACTTTTATGCAAAAGACAGACAGTAACAAATGCTGACACAGATGTAGAGAAAAGGGAAGACTTGTACACTGTTGGTGAGAATGCAAATTAGTATAACCACTATGGAGAACAGGTGGCAGTTTCCTCAAAAAACTAAAAATTGAGCTACCTTATGATCCAGCAATCCCACTGCTTGGTATATATCCAAAAGAAAGAAAATCTGTCTGGCGAAGAGATATCTGCACTCCTATGTTTGTTGCTGCACTGTTTACAATAACTAAGATTTGTTAGCAACCTAAATGTCCAGATGAATGGATAAAGAAAGAACAGACAAATGGATAAAGAAAATGTAGTACATATACACAATGGAGAAAAGAATGAGATGCAGTCATTTGAAACAACATGGAAGGAAATTGAGATTATTATGTTAAATGAAATAAGCCAATCACAGAAAGATGAATGTCACATATTATTACTTATTGTGAAATCTAAAAATGAAAACAATTAAACTCATTGACACAGAGAGTAGAAGGATGGGTAACAGAGTCAGGGAAGGGTAGTGAAGGTCTGAAGGTAGTTGGGAATTGAGTACAAAAAAATCACCAGAAAAAATAAATAAGACTTACCATTTGATAGCACAATAGGGTGACTATTATCAATAACTTAATTTTACATTCTAAAACTATATATATATGTGTGTAAATATATATGATGAAATTCAAACAAAATAGCAATGAAACAATCAGATTAAAAATTGGGAAAAGGCATGAATAGACATTTATTAAAAGAAGTCATACAAATGGCCAACCATTATATTAAAAAATGGTTAACAAGGCACATTATCAGGGAAATACAAATCAAAACCACAGTGAGATATAATCTCACAGATTTTAGAATAATTATTATCAAAAGACAAGGAAGCAAGACTACAATGCGTAATAATATAATGTACACTATGATGTCTACTTCTAGTTTTCCAAAACAATTAAAAATTTAAAAAAAGGAACAAGTGTTGGTGATGAAGTGGAGAAAAGAGAACTGCATATACGTTGGATTTGGATGTAAAATAGTGTGGCTGCTATGGAAAGCAGTATGGAGTTAACTCAAAAAATTAAACAGTACTACCATTTTTTGAAATTTAACTTTTATATTTAATTCAGTGTCACACGTACAGGTTTGTTATATAGGTAAACTCATGTCATTGTGGTTTGTTGTAGAGATTATTTCATCACCTAGGTATTAAGCCTGGTATTCATAAGTTATTTTTCCTAATTCTCTCCCTCCTCCTACCCTTACCCCTCCAACAGTGTGTGGTACTCCCCTCTATGTGTCCATATGTTCTCATCATTTAGCTTTCACTTATAAGTGAGAACATGTGGCACTTGGTTTTCTGTTCCTGCATGAGTGTGCTAAGGATAATAGACTCCAGCTTGACCCATATTTCTGCAAAGGACATAATCTTTTTCTTTTTTATGGTTGCATAGTATTCCATTGTTTAATATGTACCACATTTTCTTTATTCAGTCTACCATTGGTGGGCATTTAGGTTGATTCTATGTCTTGGCTATTGTGTATAGTGCTGCAATGAATAATATATGTGATGTGTCTTTATGATAGAACTATTTATATTCCCTTGAGTATATACCCAGTGATGGGATTGTTGGGATGAATGATATTTCTGTGTTTAGGTATTTGAGGAATTGCCACACTGTCTTTCACAATGGTTGAGCTAATTTATACTCCCACCAACAGTGTATAAACATTCCTTTTTGTCTGCAACCTTACCAGCACCTATTTTTTTGACTTTTTAGTAATAGCCATTCTGACTTGTGTGAAATGGTGTCTCATGATAGCTCTGATTTGTATTGCTCTAATAATCAATAATGTTCAGCTTTTTTCATGATTGTTGGCTGCATGTATGTCCTCTTTGGAAAAGTGTCTATTCATTTCCCTTTCCCATTTTTTAATGGGGTTGTTTATTTCTCGTAAATTTGTTTAAGTTCCTTATAGGTTCAGGATATTAGACCTTTTACAGAATCATACTTTGAAAACTTTTTCTCCCATGTTTTAGGTTGTCTATTGACTCTGTTCATAGTTTCTTTTGCTGTGCAGCAGCTCTTTAGTTTAGTTATACTCCATCTGACAATATTTGCTTTTGTTGCAATTTCTCTTGGTGACTTTGTAACGAAATCTTTGCCCATACCTATGTCCAGAATGGTATTGCCTAGGTTCTCTCCCAGGGTTTTTATAGCTTTGGGTTTTACATTTAAGTCTTTTGTTTTGTTTTGTTTTGTTTGAGATGAAGTCTCATTCTGTCACCCAGGATGGAGTGCTATGGCACAATCTCGGCTCACTGCAACCTCTGCCTCCTGGGTTCAAGTGATTCTCCTGCCTCAGCCTCCAGAGTAGCTGGGATTACAGGCATGTGCCACCACACCCAGCTAATTTTTATATTTTTAGTAGAGATGGGGTTTCACCATGTTGGCCAGGCTGGTCTCAAACTCCTGACCTCAAGTGATCTGCCCACCTCGGCCTCCCAAAATGCTGATGTTACAGACGTGAGCTACCGTGCCCAGCCTTTACATTTAAGTCTTTAATCCATCTTGAGTTAACATTTGTATATGGTGTAAGGAAGGGGTCCAGTTTCAATCTTCTGCATATAGCTAGCCAGTTAATAGAATAGTAGGCTGCTAGCTAGACTAATGAAGAAGAAAAGAGAGAAGATCCAAATAAACACAGTCAGAAATGACAAGGGGGACATTACCACCGACCTCACTGAAATAGAAATTACCATCAGAGAATATTGTGAATACATGTATCACAGAAATTAGAAAACCTAGAATAAATTGATAAACTGGACACATACATCTTCCCAAGACTGAAACAGAAAGAAATTAAATTCCTGAACAGACCAATAATGAGCTCTAAAATTGAGGCAGTAATAAATAGCCTATCAACCAAAAAAAATTTGAGGACCAGTCTTATTCACAGCTGAGTTCTACCAGATATACAAAGAAGAGCTGGTATGATTCCTACTGAAAGTATTTCAAAAAATTGAGGAGGAGGGAGTCCTCCCTAATTCATTATGAGGCCAACATCAGCCTGATACCAAAACATGGCAGAGACAAAAAGAACAGCAATAACAGCAAAAGCAACTACTTCAGGCCAGTATCCTTGATGAACATCAATGTGAAAATCCTTAACAAAATACTAGCAAACAGAATCCAGCAGCATATCATAAAGCTGATGCACCACAATCAAGTAGCCTTTATCCCTG
This sequence comes from Theropithecus gelada, assembly GCF_003255815.1. Taxonomy (NCBI): domain Eukaryota; kingdom Metazoa; phylum Chordata; class Mammalia; order Primates; family Cercopithecidae; genus Theropithecus; species Theropithecus gelada. Next base: position 125,373,780 of record NC_037689.1, read on the forward strand.
GGACGCATGGTGTGTTCAACCTACACAAATAAATAAATGTGATTCATCACATAAACAGAACTAAAGACAAAACCACATGATAATTTCAATAGATGTAGAAAAGACTTTTGATAAAATTCAATACTCCTTCATGTTAAAAATTCTCAATAAAATAGGGGTTGAAGGAACATATCTCAAAAAAATAAGAGCCATCTATGAGAAACCCACAACCAACATCATTCTGAATGGGCAAATGCTGGAAGCATTCCCCCTGAAAACCAGCACAAGACAAGGATGCCCTCCCTCACCAATCCTATTCAACGAAGTATTGGAAGTCCTGGCCAGAGCAATCAGGCAAGAGAAAGAAATAAAGTGCATCTAAGTAGAAGAGAGGAAGTCAAATGATTCCAGTTTGCAGACAACATGATCTTATGTCTAGAAAATCCCATAGTCTCAGCCAAAAAGCTTGTTAAGCTGATAAACAACTTCAGCAAAGTATCAGGATATAAAATCTACATGCAAAAATTGCTAGCATTCCTATATACCAAGAATAAAGCCGGAAGGCAATCCCATTCACAATTGACACAAAATATAATAAAAATCTAGGAACAAATTTAATCAGCGAGGTGAAAGATCTCTACAAGGAGAATCATAAAACACTGCTCAAAGATATCAGAGATGACACAAACAAATGGAAAACCATTTTCATTTTATGCTAATGGATAGGAAGAATCAATATCATTAAAATGGCCATACAGCCCAAAGCAATTTACAGGTTCAATACTGTTCCTATTAAACTACCAATGACTTTCTTCACATAACTAGAAAAAAAACTATTTTAAAATTATCTGGAACCAAAACGGAGCCTGAATAGCCAAGGTAATCCTAAGCAAACAGGACAAAGCTGGAGGCATCACACTATCCAACTTCAACTATACTACACAACTACAGTAACCAAAAGAACATGGTACTGGTACAAAAACAGACATATAGACCAATGCAATTGATTATTCACAATAGCAAAGATGTGAAAACTATCTAAGCATACATAAATGGATGAATTGATATAGAAAATATGGTATACTTGTATATACAATGAGATATTCAGCCATGAAAAGAAGAAAATTCTGCCATTTGAAACAACATGGATGAAACTAGAAGATGTTATGCTAAGTGAAATAGGCCAGACATAGAAATACAAATACTTCTTGATATCACTTACTTCTGGAATCTGTTTAACATGTTGACTACAGTTAATAATACTGCATTACATACTTGAAATTTGATAAGAAAGTAGACCTTAAATATTATCACCTTAATGATACCTATGTGTGGTGGTGGATATATTAATTACCTTGATTGTGGTAAACATTTCACAATGTATACACACATCAAAGCATCATGTGTACATCTTAAACATACAATTTTGTAGGTTATGCCTCAAAAAAGATGGAAAAATCACACACAATGAGTTGTTTCTATACACTATTAAAGTACTATGTGAAAAATAAATTAGGAAAATCATACTATTTACAATAGCACCTAAAATAATAAAACACTGAGGAATATTCTTAATTATGGTGATTAATTATACACTGAAAACTACAAAACATTGGTTGCATAAATTGAAGAAACTAAAAACAAACTGAAACACATCTTCTGTTCCTGAATGGAAAGACTTACTGTTAAATTGCTCACATAAGCCAAAACGATCTAAGTACTCAATGCCGTTCCTATCAAAATATCATTGGCTTTTTTTTAAAGAAATAGATAAAACAATCCTAAAATTCATATGGAACTACAAAAGACCCTAAATAGCTAAAGCAACCTGAGCAAAAGCAAAGCCAGAAACACCACATTTTCTGATTTCAAATTATTAACATGTTACAAAGCTATGGTTACAAAGTATTGTAGTGGAATAAAAAAAAAGGCATGTAGACAAATAGAACAGAATAGAGAGCCAAGACATTATTCCTCAAATATGTTGTCAACTGATCTTTGACAAGATGGCTATATGCAAGAATGGATCATCTCTTTAACAAATGGTGTTGGAAAACCAGATATCCAATTGTAAAAGAATGTAACGGGACCCTTATCTTGCATGATAGACAAAAATCAACACAAAATTAATTAGACTTTCTGTAAAACTCCTAAAACAGGAAAAGTCTCCATGACATTGGTTTTGGTAATGATTTCATGTATATCACAACAAAAACACAGGGAAAAACATCAAAAATAGACAAGTGAGGCTACAGCAAAATAAAAAGCATTTGCACAGCAAAGAAAATAATGAACAGAATGATTAGGCAATGCACAGAATGGGAAAATATATTTGTAAACCATATATCAAATAAAAGGTTGGTTTCCAAAATATGTATTAGAACTCCTGCAACTCCATAGCAAAAGCAAACAAAATATAAAAATTATTAATAACCTAATTAAAAATGGACTAACAATGTGAACAGACACTTCTCTAAAAAAGACATACAATGGTCAATAGTTTTTATGAAAAGATGATTAGTGTCACTAATCATGGAGGAACTTCTAATCTAAGCACAAATGATTTATTACCTCAAAACTGTTATGTTTATTTTTTAGAAAACAAAATACTTATTTCACTTGGCATAATATCCTCCAGGTTCATTCATGTTGTTATAAATGGCAGAATTTCCTTCTTTTATGGCTGAATAATATTCCAGTGGGTGTGAGTGTGTGTGCATATCCCCATTCATCCATCTACAGGCACTTTTTTTTCTATAACTTGGCTATTGTGAATAATGCTGCAATTAACATGAGAGCTCAGATAAATCTTCAAGATATTATTTTATTTCATGTGTATATGTACTCAGAAGAGGGATTACTGGACCATATATTGCTTGCATTTTTAATTTAAAAAAAAACTTCCATACACTTTTCCATAATGACTCTACCATTTTAAATTCCCACCAACAGTATACAAGCGTTCCAATTTCTCTACATTCTAGCCAACACTTCTTTAAAAAAATACTCATAACAGGATTATCTGTTAATACTGTCTATCCCAACAGATGTAAGACAATATGTCAATGTGATTTTGATCTCTATTTCCCTGATTAGTGATATGAAACACCTTTTTATGTACCTGTTGACAATTTCTAAGTCTTTTTTCAAAAAATGTCTTTTCCTTTGTCCATTTTTATTTAATTAGGTTATTTGTGGGTTTTGATATTGTTGCGTTTTCTATATATTTTGAATATTAATCCCTAATCTGATACACGATTTGCAAATATTTTCTTCCAACCCATAGGTTGCCTTTTTATTTTATTATTTCTTTGCTCTTTGCTATTTTATTGTTTCTTTGTAGTTTCATGTGGTTCCACCTGTTTAGTTTTGTTCTTGTTGACTGCTTTTTTGATGTCATAGCAAAAACTCATTACCAAGACCAATGTCAAGTAGCTATTTATCTGTATTTTCTTTTAGTGTTATTATGCTGAAACAGGCCAGATACACAAAGAAAAATACTACATGATCTCATTTATATGTGGAATCTAAAAAAGTTGAATTCATAAGAGCAGACAGCAGAATGGTGGTTAACAGGGGTCTGGGGATAAGGGAAATGAAGAGATAATGGTCAAAAGTACAAAGGTTAGGTTTGTAGGATGGGTAACTTTTACAAATCTAATGTACAGCATGATTATTACAATTAATAATACCATATTTTATACTTGGAATTTGCTAAAAGATCATATTTTAAGTGTTCTCATCACAAAAAGGTAATTATGCGAGATTAGTATGTTAATTAACATGATTATAGTAATCAGTTTACCATGATTATTATGTAGAGCAAAGCATCAAGTTGCACACCTTATATGATGCTTACTAAAAACTGAAATTGAAAACAGAACTATTAGAAAACAGAAGACGAATGTTGATGAAGATATGGCAAAATTGGAAGCCTCATACATTGTTAAAATGAATGCAAAATAGTGAAGCTGGTATGCAAAACAGTACAAAGACTCTTAAAAAAATTCAAAATACAGCTACCATATGATCTAATGCTCCTATCTCTGTGTACTCATCAAAAATTATATTAAGTATCTCTAAGAGATATTAGCATGCCCATGTTTATTGCAGCACTAATCGATATGACCATAATTTGATAAAACCTAAATGTCCATTGACAGATGAATGGATAAAGGGAATGTGGTATATACATGCAGTGTCACATTATTCACGCTTATGCAAGAAAGAAATCCTGCAATATACAACAAAATGGATGAATCCATTATGCTGAGTTCATTATACTAGTTGAAATAAGCCAGTCACAGAAGGATAAATACTGCATGATTCAAATTATATGAGGCATCTAAAAATATTCAAATTCATGAAACCAGAAAGTAGAACAGAGGTTTTCAGGACCTGGGGGCATGGAGAAGTGGGAAGTTGCTAATCCATGGGAATAAAATTTTGATTATGCAAAATTAATAACTTCTAGAGATCTGTTATACAGCATTATTCCTATAGTTATCAATATAGTATTGTAAATTTAAAATGTGTTGAGAAGGTACATCTCATGTTAATTGTGTTTTAGCACAGAAAAAATGAATTTAGCACAGAAAAAAAAATAAAAATAAAATAAAGTCCTAAGCGCAAATATCATGGAGGATTTATTATTCACTTAAATTTCAACTTGAGTGTATATATCAGATTAGTAATGAAGAACACAGAATCCTTCAGTAGTTAATGGAACCAAGATTGCAAGGGAGCAAAGTGTGGATGTAGGGGAACTTTGCAGATATTTAGCTATTTCATAATATGGTCATGGTTAAGGAGAAAAAATATATCAGGTACGACATAGTATCTTTTCTCCACTTTTTACTTAATTTCTTCTGGCTGTGGAATTTTGAGTTTCTTTGTAAACATGTATGTATATGTGCATACACATATAAATGGTTTTTGATTTCCTGCCTAAAACTTAGATTATCTTTATTGTGAGTATTAATTTCAAAATTTTGTTGACATTTTTATTTACTATTTCATTCAGAATTTTGTTAACTTTGCCATATTTGAAAGGTAGAAGAACCAAGATTAAAAAGTGAGAAAAAATAATAAGTTACTGAGCTTAGTATTTGTGAGGACATTAGTTTACTGAATTACTACAACACTAGGGTAAAACATTATTATTTTCCCCATTTTGCATATAAGGAGCTAAACTTACTGATAGTAAACAGCCTGACCAGCTCATAAGTGGGAGGTATTAGTTGAAACTGCTTTTTCCTGATTACAGAATCAAAGCACTTCAGAATTATGCTATTTAATGTGATTTTTAGCTCAATGGAGAAGAACTGCTAGGTAGTCAGAAGACTTCAAAGGAGTCCAAAGAGAGGTTATGATCCCTCTTATGTGAAAGGTTACAGCTGAGGTTTGACGGTCACTTGACAGGGATATGATGGAGATTAGAGCATTGTACAAGTGGTAATTTCTCCAAGTTGTGAGATTCTCTTCTTCTAGATATGAAACTAGGTCGCTGCATTGGGGACAGGACAAAAGATGGGAAAACTATTTACTGATTTTTTTTTTCCTCCATGACTTTATTTTTTGGACTGTATTGTTAGGTATTTCCAGAATCCATATTTAAGTGGAAGAATAAAAGTCTCTCAGGGCTAATTATAATGCGATTGGATGACATCTCTCATTTTGTGTTATCTGAACCATCGCTACCTTTCATTAATGCAGACAGTCAAAAATGAGTAAGTGAACAGTGAGAAAAAGAGTTCAAGAGCAATAAAATAGATTCATGTGGTCTATTATATCTTTTTATTACACAACTATGCTAGATAGCTTAACATTTAAATACACAAAATAGGAGACATTTATTTGCAAAAACAATTTTTCATTTAAATTTTACAAAATATGTATGCATTTTTTAACTAGAAAAAAAAAAAAGGATATCACACGGTTAATCCAATTCCAGTATCAACCACTATGTTCTCCCTACTGCTGCTTTACTTAGCTGTCACTTTGTTAAAAGCATTAATAGGCCATAATGAACTAGAAATCTAGCAGTGAATTGCATATAACGATTGGTTTCTTGGAGATAATAGTCTAAAATGTATTTTTTAAATAATGTGTTTCAAAGTAACTTCTATGTATGCCTAAAACTTACAGCAAAATAAACATTGGTTATTATCTTTTGATTTGTAAAACAGGAATACATGAAAAACTCTTATAGTCCTGTCATAAAATACACAGAATATTCTATTTTTAGTTTTATTTACATACTAAGTGGGTTAATTCTCTCTATATGCAGTGTAAGTCTCTCTATGCAGACATATAATTCAAAGTAGTTGGTCACATCTACAGACACGTTAAATTAAGATGGGTCATTAATAATAATGCAATATTTTGGCCAGGCATGGTGGCTCATGCCTGTAATCCCAGCATTTTGGGAGACCAAGGCGGGCAGATCGCTTGAGGTCAGGAGTTCGAGACCAGTCTGACTAACATAGTGAAACCTCAATCTCTACTGAAAATACAAAAATTAACCGGGCGTGATGGCACCCACCTGTAATTCCAGCTACTCAGGGACTGAGACAGAATTGCTTGAACCTAGAAGGCAGAGGTTGTAATGAGCTGAAATCACACCGCTGCACTCTAGCCTGTGTGACAGAATGAGACTCCACCTCAAAAATAATAATCGTCATCATCATACAATATTTTATTAATATAAGTTTTGTCAGGACTTAGGTTATTGTGTTTGAAATCCTACTTTTGAAAGCAGTTTCCTTATTAAGTTCAATTAAAAGGCATATTAACATAAGATAGCCACTCATTGAGAGAGGAAAAACAAAATTAACAAAATCCTAGTTATAACATTGTGACATGTACCAAAGTAATGGTAGTTTGGACCCGAAAGCAGTGGTCCCCAGCCTTTTTGGTAACGGATTGGTTCGGTGGAAGACAATTCTTCCATAGACTGGGGGTAGAGGGATGTTTGCAAGATGATTCAAGTACATTATGTTTATTGTGCACATTATTTCTATTATTATTACATTGTAATATATAATGAAATAATTATACAACTCACCATAATGTAGAATCAGTGGGAGCCCTGAGCTTGTTTTCCTGCAACTAGTTGATTCCATCTATGGCTGATGTGAGAGAGTGACAGATCATCAGGCATTAGATTCTCATAAGGAGTATGCAACCTAGATCCCTCATAAGTGCTATTCACAATAGGGTTTCTACTCTTATGAGAATCTAATACCACTGCTGATAGTACAGGAGGCAGAGCTCAGGTGGTAATGCACGCAATGGAGAGAGGCTGTAAATACAGAAGAAGCTTTGCTGGTTCACCCACCAGTCACCACCTTCTGTGTGACCTGGTTCTAACAGGCCACAAACCTACACTGGTCCATGGCCCAGGCACTGGGGACCCTTGCCCACAAGGATGGTAAAAGCTCATTGACTCTCAACCAAAGTTACATCTTGCTAACAAATACATTATTTTGTACAGTGACAAAGATAGGAAAGTTCAGATTTGCCTGCATAGATGCTACAAAGCAGTTAGGAAAAGCATTTTTTTTAAAGGAGATACAAATTTCACTCACAAACAGCATAAATGTTAACATTCTTCAATTTTTTCACTTGCATAGATAACAGTGTTACTGTTACTGTCATTCATAATTAAGAATTTTCAAAATGATATTAAAAGTAAACATTTAGTAATTTGCTATTATAGATAAAATGAGTTGGAAATTCTAAAAAATAAGTACAGTTAGTAGAGAAATAATTGTTATAACAGATTCTTCACTGGGTGTTGAAAACATTCACACTTTTTTTGGGGGGGTTGGGGGGTTGGTGACAGAGTCTCGCTCTGTCACACAGGCTGGAGTGCAGTGGCGCGATTTCAGCTCACTGCAAGCTCCACCTCCTGGGTTCACGCCCTTCTCCTGCCTCAGCCTCCTGAGTAACTGAGACTACAGGCGCCCACCATCACACCCAGCTTTTTTTTTTTTTTTTTTTTTGTATTTTTAGTAGAGACAGGGTTTCACTGTGTTAGCCAGGATGGTCTGGATCTCCTGACCTCATGATCCACTTGCCTCAGCCTCCCAAAGTGCTGGGATTACAGGTGTGAGCCACCACACCTGGCCACATTCACACTTTTTAAAGCAGGTTATAACAAAGGAAATAATGATACTGTGAATATGTTATTGCACATTGTTTCATAATATTTCTGATTCTTATTATTCTAACCAAAAGTAAAAGTATATAATTTTAGCATTATTTACTTTTAAATGCAAGCACTTGTAAAAGTAAAATTGATGTTCAATGGGTATAAGGTTGCAGTTATGCAAGATGAGTAAGTTCTAGAGATGTGCTATAAAACATTGTGCTTATAGTTACAATTACTGTATCATGCATTTAAAAATTTGTTAAAATGGCAGAACTCATGTTAAGTGCTCTTACCATAATAAAACATAGATTTTATCTATGGACTATACAAATGTACATATAACACTTATATAGTGGCTATATTTTGCAAAACACATAAATGCCTTGATTTGTTGGCATCAAAAATTCAGAGTGATTCTATTTGTACACTGTAGCAAAATTTTGAATAAATCTTGACTATTCTAGTTTGAAAGTATGACCTTGCTATTTCCCTAATGTGCTTCAGTTAATGTTTTAGAAATAGATATGTCATTTTATAAAACAAAATTTTTTCTTTGTCTACTTAGCACTAAACATGTTAATAACATTTTTATTCCTTTCAAAATCTTTTTTTGTAACTATATTGAGGTCTGATTGGTATTTTAACACTGCACGTAATTAAAGTATATAATTGGGTGAGTTTGAACATATGTACGCACTCATGTTACTCTCACCACAATCCAAGTAAAGAAACATATCTATCATCTCTAAAAGTTTCCTTATGTCCCTTTGTTTTTTGTTGGTTTTTGTGGTAAGAGCATTTAGTATGAGATCTACCCTCCTAATAAATTTTTAGGTACTCAATACCTATTATTAACTATAGGCACTATGTTATATCGCAGATCACTGGAACTTACTCATCTGGTATAACTGTAATTTTGTACATGTTGAAAAACAACTCTCCATATACTCCTCCTCCCATTTCTAGTAATCATCATTTTATTATTTACTTCTACACCTTTGATTATTTTAGATGCCTCATATAAGAAAAATCATGGTTTGTTCCTTTGTGACATACGTTTCACTTAACAGAGTGTCTTAGCATCAATATTGTTGCAAATGGTAGGATTTCCCTGTTTTTAATGCTGAATAATATTCCTTTGTGTGTGTGTGCGTATATATAGATAAAATTTTCTTTATCCATTCCTTTGTTAATGGACACTTGTGTAGTTTCCATATCTTGTCTCTTTTGAATGATGCTGCAATTGGCATGGTAGTGCAGATATCTCTTCAACATACAGATTTCAACGTCTCTGGATAGATAGTCAGAAGTGGGATTGCTGAATTTCATGGTATTTATATTTTTAATCTTTCAAGGCACATCCCTAGTGTTTTCCATAATGGCTGTACCAATTCCATTTTCACCAATAGTGTACAAGAGTTCCAATTTCTCCACAATCTCACCAACACTTGTCATTTTTTTATAATAACCATCCTAACAAGCATGAAGTGATATTTCATTGTGTTTTTTTATTTGCATTTACCTGATGATTAGTGATGCAAAAAATGTTTCATATCCCTGTTGGGCTACAGATTCAATGCAATCCCCATTAAAAACCCAAAGATATTTGCGCTGTAATAGTAAAATCAATCCTGAAGTTCATTTAGAGTCACAAAATACTCCAAATAGCCAAAGCAATTTTGAGCGAGAAGAACCAAGCTGGAAGTGTCACCCTTCCCGATTTCAATACATATTACAAACCTATAGTAAACAAAACTGTGTGACACCAGCATAAAAACAGATACCTAGACCAATATAATAGAAAGTCCAGAAATAAACCCATTTTACCAAGATGCCAAAATATGCAATGGAGAAAGGACAGCCTCCTTAATAAATGACAGGAAAATTGGATACTTACATGCCAAAGAATGTAACTGGACTGTCAGTGGTATAGCCTTAGTAAATTATTTATAAGACAAACACATATATATATGTCAAAATTAATGTTAAGAAATCTGGACAAAGCAAAGAACTATGATATATATTACTTTGTTGAACTGAACTCTGTCTTATTTAGAAAAAAATTAATGGCAGATTGTAATGTATATATTTTTAATTTTATATTTGTATATTTCTCAAGAGGTACTCAGGATTAGTCAGTATTCTAATAAAATTATGCCTGTAATTAAAAGATAACATTTTACTTATATAAATTTAATTATTTTACTAGGCTTTTTAAAAAGGATTCATACAAAAGTTCTAATAAATTCCTTGTTATCTAAGAATTTAAAAAAAACTTGTATGATACAGTGAATAAATTCAATAATGCATTCCGAATATATTATTGACTATTTTCAGTAAAAAAGGGCAAAGATCAATCTTTTGTAAGAAAAACAACATCCACTAAAGAAACACGATGGTGAAAAATATGAATAAAATATGCCCCCAAAGAGTCTAGGAAATTAAAACAATCTCAGCTTATGACGTATGTTTGAATACCCTAAACTACATTCACCTATTGTACAGAACTAAACTTATGGCAATACGTTTTACTAAAGCTAATGCAATAGTGTTCCTAAATAAACAGAGCAGCTGTTTCCATAATTGCAAAACAGATAACCCTTACTACTTCCGTACATGACTTCATGGATAAGAAACAGCTGCAATTTTGTCAGCTGCATCCTAATGTTCCACACACACTTCTGCTCAAGAAGATAGAAGTAGAGACTGTCTCCTTTTATTATATGAAGTGTCCTCTCCTTTCAAAGAAGAAATATCCTGAATGTCATTAGCAATGTTTACCAGGAACATTTTCATTCAGGGAAAGGTGTAGGGTAGATGCTAGATCTCTAGAAGTCAGCACTAGGATTTTATCACAGAAAATCATGCGTTAGAAGAATTAAAGAGGTGGCAGAAGGGACTTCCTACCTGGTACAAGTTGCTACCTTCTTTCACAACCTGAAACCCTAGTTGTTGGCTTTTAGACTTCATTGCTGAAATAACATTTTTTTTCTAACAAGAAATGGGAAAACATTAAAAAAAGAATTCTATTGGTTGTTGCCTTCTTAGAAAAGAATTATTTAATACCCTCCCAACTTCTATGTCTGTCTTTGTCCCTATTTATTTTCCCTCTCTCCCTGAAGAGTAGTTTAGAGGGAGAAAAACGGAGTGTTTATCCTGGCTCAGAGGATACACGTTTGTGTGATAACTGCTTGCTCTCTGCAGTATAGCTGGTGCAATGTGATGGGAATAGGAAAGCAGATTGCATTAGGCATATGTTAACTGAGCCAGTTTTCCAGTCACCTTTGCTATCACGGGAGTGGAATGCTTTGAAGGAAACTGGAGTATTGTAATGATGCAATGAAACAGCTCAGGGTTTTAATAATTGTGTCTGTGGCGAAAGGATTCCAAGGAAATGTTTATATCCAGTGAAAGCAGATCTGTTCTTTTACTTTTAACCCAGATATCAGTTTCACATAAATGAAGCCCTATTTTTAAGTATCACTCTTTTTTTGCACATAAGTCATTACTGACTTTTGCTTGTTGTTTCTATCTGCTGATTTTTACAAAAAACATTTTTTTTAGTTTTCCAGTAATCAACTCTCACATACAGTCTAATCCAGGAAACACTGATACTCCCTTAAGCCTCATACATAGGTAACACTTGAGATACTAGGGTAAATTATATACTCCGTTGCCTTTCTTGGACAAATGTTGATGAAAATTTAGTATGGACAAAACCCCTAACACTGGCATGTAAATAGAAAAGCCAATACATTTGTTTCAGTATTTATGTGTACATTTAAAAAAAAAATGTTAATCTTAGTTTATAAAATACCTTACTTTGTTGGCATATATCAGGTTTAGAGATATAAAATAAAGGTAATTACCATTAATATTTAAAATGCATATGGTTCAGAAGACAGCAAATGTCATACTCCTAACATATTTTAGAAAGAATGTATGATTAATATATCAAACTCAAAACAAACAGAATTATCAAAAATAGCAGGCATGAAGAATTCATTCTCATAGATTATACATACAGATGATTCACAAAATTACAGAGTAATAGATTTTTAATAATTTTACACATAAATTATACATTTATGTATAAATTATATATTGTATATATTACAAAATATTTACTATGATATAATAAATAATATATAATATATAAACATATAACTATATTCTATGTAATTATTTATATATTATAATTATAAAATATCATAAATAAATTTATAATAAGTTATAAATTTATTATAATAAATTATAAATTTATGATAATTTTTTACTAAATTTTTTATTAAAAATAATTTATTTTAAAATTTATAATAAACTATACATTTATTTATAATAATCTTACGCTTTTATAATGGGCTCAACTTATCAAATCTGACACACCATAAGACAGAAACGAACTGGTCATCAGATCAATGTACTCTACCAACATTTCATCAGAGAATTAGTCTACATCCAATAATATTCATCTTTAAATATTTCCAGAACTTCAGCACAGCACTACTTTTCTTCAAAATAAATCTCTAAACTTCAAAATCTGAAAATGCTTCATAAGATCAAATCCTTCCCATTGCAGTTGGGAAAGCATTTAGTGTTACTAATAATGTTAATCTGATAGGAAATACCAAATTTCAGTCTTACATAAGTAGAATCTAAAAATAAACACCTTTCCTCACTACTCTTTCTCATAAAGCATGTGTAATCAGTTGATGATTCACACTTGCAACTATTAAAAACAACATTCTAACCTTCACTTCAACCATTCCCTGAATCAAACCATGATCATCTTTCAGTGACTACTGACCTCATAAAGTGTTTTTTTATTTTTTGTTTTTGTTTTTAATAATAGAGTTGGTTCATCAGTGCTTGGAAATATGTTGCCATAAATGATCAGGAGACAGCACAAGTGACGCCTGAATGTCACGGTGTTTTTCACCTTTACAGTCAGATATTAGATTGAATTATAGAAAATAGCTGCAGCGGACTTGTATATTTTTTATTATTAAAATTATATAAGCCACCGAAGCCAGTGGAATCAATATTCGCAAAAGCTGACCTATAACAAAGTAAAAGGTTTTTAAATGACATTATAAATAATATTTACTTAAAGTTATGTTTCCTTTTAGAATTTTCAGAGAGACATTTAAACCTAGGATATCTCTGGGAGATTTTAAAAGCCACTTAATGTGAAAAAAAAAAAAACACAAAACACTTGAATTAGGGAAATATTTAAAAATATTGTTTTATGCCAAATTGTCATCAGTAGTTAGCAACAAAGGCTAACAATGTAAGATAAATTAATAAAAAGAAAAAATCTGTTGCAGTTATTCATGCAAATGTTATTCTTTCAGTCTTACAAAAGACTTACATTTTAAATAAAATAGAAGTAACATTTGGCTGCCAAAAATATCTTACAGGCAATGTGCCAAAGATATTATATATTAACATCAAAATGTATGATGTTCACTGTGCAGTAGTTCTTCTTGAGCTTTAACTCAGAGCCTTGATGGAGTTTTAGATGTCTTTAAACTTGGGTTATAACAGCAGAATTATGGTTTGATGAGCTACTGAAAAAATCCCTGGTATCTACAACAAACTTGGGGAAAATATCCATTAATATCAACAAATACAGAAACTTAAAACAGAATTGAAGTGACTGTTCTCATTTTTATAACAAGTTTTCTAAATCCATGAAACAGAAGTTTGCCCGTTACCCTCCCAAAAAATATGCAAAATTTACAAATGTATGACCTGGAAACTATAAAGATCATGCCATCATTATATTTGGTAAGGACAAATGAAAATGTATTCAAGGTTTGCACTTTACTTAATTAGGAATTTTATTTTATCATTTTCTCAAAAGATTGAGGATGCTCCATAATAATGCACAATTGTGTGTTATAAAATATATATATATATATATATATATATATCTCCTATGTCCCTAAGCTCTGCCTGCAGCCCAAGAACTAAATAAAATATATGTAAATAAATAATTTCAAAAATTATTGATGTATACATTTTAATCTAAGTGTTTTTCTAAAGAATATTGTTTATATTCTTAATGAAAGTAGCTTGAGGGAGAAAATTGTGATCTTACAAGAGACTGCACTGAACAATTATATACATCTTCTGGGGATATATGGTCTAATGATACTCAGTGTACATAAGGTCATCTTGGGATATTTTACAAAATGGTGATCCTTAAATTTCACCTCCAGATATTCTAATTTAGTAGATCTGGGATGTGATGCATAAATTTAAAAAATCTCAACATAATTTTCATCTATAGCCAGATTTGACATTAATCGAATTTGCCTATCACTATTAAAAAGAGTATAGAACAATACAAGACTTCAACAAAGAGATTTATATCTGTTTGTTAGGCTAGACAATAGAGCAGCAAATCAGAAATTTTAAACTGAGGACAGAAAAGGTATTTTATTACCAAGGAATTTGTGGATTAAGATATTGTTATAATCAAAGGGCATCATCACAAGAAGCTCTAGTAAATCATTCTCAATTTCACATCCAGAAACCAGAGACTAGAACATATTCTGCAGATAGATGAGGAGATCTCTAAGTATTTTATTATTTAAAGATTAACTTAACTGAGAAATTACACGAGGTATGCATTTTGGATAAGTTTATTTTCTAAGAACCAAGCTTTATATTGGACTTATTTATGGTAATTAAAAGTCAAAAAATAAACATCTACTTCTGAAAAAGGTGAAGTAACAAGGATCAGATTTATCCTCTGACTTGAAACAACCCAAAATATGCAAAATATATAAAACAAGGAATTATAATACATGAAATAGCAGGTAATGGAAGATAGTGAGACATCGGCTTACAACCTTGAGAGAGATTCCAGGTGAAAACACTGAGAGAGAGAATCCAAGTACAGCCTGATGGGTTTCATAACTTGAAGAAACTGACCTAAGAGTCTACAGAGAACAAAAAGATTAAAATTCATAGGACAGTATACAAAATAGTAAAGGGCTATGTGGGGACAGCTCCAAATATTGGCAGTAAGCCACCTCGAGTTTTCTACAGAGAACTAATCAGCACGTGGATGTAAGGAAATACCTAAGGTCCAGAAAAAAATGCCCCAGAGGATTAGAGAAAAAAGAGAAAGAACATATGAGACAAATAAAAACAATGAAAAAGATAATAGATATAAACATATCCATATCTATTATATATCAATAATCAATAATTGTTACATCAATAATCATATAAAATATATATATTTTAGTACAAGCAAGAGTTGTCAGAATGGATTTAAACATTAAGGAAAAGCAAACTATTTGCTGTCTACCAAAACATATTTTAAACATAAAGACACCAGTAGGTTAAAAATAAGGATGGAAGTTAGAAAGATATGCCATGCTGACACTAATCAAAAGAAAGAATAACTATCTTAACCTCAAGCAAAAGAGATTTCAGAGCCTAGCGTATCACCATTTGATAAAGAATGTCATTTGATAATGATAAATTGGTCAATTCAAGGGAAGTTAATAATTATAAATGTATATGCAATTAATATCATAGCTTCAAAATACATGAAGCAAAGCCTGATAGATCTGCAAAGACAAAGACAGAAATCAACATGTATTTGCAGATACTTCAATATCCATCTGTTAATAATTGATAGAACAGGCGGACAGATAAACAATAAAAAAATCAGATTAGAAAAACACTGTCAATCAAATTTTTCTAAGAAACATTGTAGAACGTTATATCTAACAACAACAGAATAGTTATTTTTCATGGGCACATGGAAGATTTATGAAGACAGATCATAGTGTGGACTGTAAAACAATTATCAACAAAATTTTCAAGATTTGGCTAATACAAAGTATGTTCTCTAACCACAATGGGATTAAATTAGAAATCATGAACAGATTTAATAAAAATCCAAAATTTTTTATGACAAACACACTTCTAAATCACCCATGCTTTTAAGAAATCAAAATAAAATATAATACATTTTGAATTAAATAGAAATGAAAACAGAACATATGTAAAATGGGGATTACCATTAATACAGTACTTGGAGGTAACTATATAGCAGTATGCAATTATATTACAAAAAAAGAAAGGTCTTAAATTTGTGAGCTCAGCTTCCACCTTAAGATATTAGAAAATAAAAAGCAGATTAAACCCAAATAAGTAGAATAAAGGAAGAAAAAATAAAATATTTGCAAACTATGCATCCAACAGGGAACTAATATCCAGAATTTATACGGAACAAATAACTCAACAACAAAAATCAAATAACCCCATTAAAAACTGTATAAATCCCATGAATATACACTTTTCAAAAGAAGACATACAAACAGATATCAAGCACATGGAAAAAAATGCTCAACATCACTAATCAGATAAATTCAAATTAAAACCACAATAAGATCTTATCCTACACGAGTGAGCGTGACTACTATTAAAAAGTCAAAAAATAATCCATCTTGGTGAGCATGTGGAGAGAAGGAAAGGCTTATACACTGTTGGTGGGAATGTAAATTACTTTGCCCTCTATGGATAACAGTATGGAGATTTCCAAAAGAAATAAGAACAGAACTACCACTTGATCCAGCTATCTCACTATTGGGTGTACACCCAAAGGGAGAGAAATCATTATGTCAAAAAGACACCTGCACTTACATATTTATCGCAGCACTACTCACAACAGCAAAGATAAGAAGTCAACCTAAGTTCCATCAATGAATGATTAGATAATGAAAATGTGGCATATGTATGCAATGAAATGCTATTCAGCCAAAAAAAAAAAAAAAGAGTAAAATCATGTTTTTCCTAGCAACACAGATGGAAGTGAAGGCCATTATCTTAGATGAATAACTTAGAAACAGAAAGTCAAATACCATATGTTCTCACTTATAAGTGGGAACTAAGTAATGTGTATACATAGATATAAAGTGTGGAATAATACACATTGGAGACACAGAAAAGTAGGAGGGTGAGATGGGGGTGAGGAATGAGAAATTACTTAATGGGTACAATACACATGATTTAGGTGATGGTTACACCAAATGCTCAGACTTCACTATTAAGCAATATATCCATGTAACAAAGCTGCACTTGAACCCCTTAAATTTATAGAAGTAAAAAAGCAGGAGAAACCAATGAAGAAGAAACCAGGAAAAATATATATATCAAAGCCAAACACTGGTTCTTTGAGATCAATAAATTGATACACAACTAGCCAGAGGTGGCATAACTACAGATTCTACAGATATTAAAAGGATAAATAGAAACTTTGTAGAACACATACCAATACATGTAACAGAAAAAATGATTGTACTTATTAGAAAACAAAAACTATTAATACTTTCTCAAGAAAAAAAATGTACAGCCTAAAGTTCTACATTTATTAAGTTAATAAAATTTATAATTAAAAATGGAATTTTAAAGAAAGTTTTAAAATACAGGTACAATATTCTCACCAGATAAAGGACTATTTGTTTTTCCTTTTTTCTTGAATTCCTTTCTTAGACTGTGATTTTCAAAGAATTGATTTATTCCACCTAGGTTTCCAAATTTATTAGCAGAAACTTTCCCTTAGTATTATCTTATTGTCATTTCAATATCTATAGGATCTACAGTGATCTCTACTCTTTCATTTATGATACTGATAATTTGTGGGTTTTCTTTTTCATTTTTCCTTGATCAGTGTTTAATGACAAAACTACAATGTAAAAGATTAAGAGTTTTAGCACTTACAGATCTTAGTGAGTACACAGCACACCTGGAGGCCACACACAAAAGGTCAGGGAGCACAAACAGGAAGAAATAGGAGAGTCTGTCAACTAGAAGTATCTATATCTATATCTACATCTGTATCTATATCTATCTATTTATATGTATATATACTTGGTTAAAGCTGTCATCTACTGGAGAGTTTGGGCCTCCAGTTGTAAACCAAAGCACCCAAGCCAGTAGTTGAGTGATAGTGTACAGCTGCACCTGACAGAATTTTGTGTTGGATGAAAGTCAAAGTGGAATAATCTAATAATATGAGTCCCAGAAGATTGTGTGTGTCCGCAATCTAGCCTCCAGCCTCTATAAAATGGAGTAAGATTAAAAATATGTAAAAATAGGTTAAAGCCTAGGGTAAACTAGAGAATTTTTGAAGTTTATTTGTTTTACTGGAATTTGAAAAGGAGTTATTTGAGTACATCATTATGTCTCAGTTAAATCAGTTATTTGAGACTTGTCAGGGACATGAAAGTTCTATTGAATGTCTCATTTAAGGGCCCAGCATGACGTACTCTTAGAAGTAAAATTATGATTTTTTTACTATTAGTACTGTCTGTAACACTGAAGGGAATAAGGAATATCTTAGCAAGGCCATGTATTGTCGTCTTAGTGTACGCGGGGATGTGTTATTTTGATTTATATTTTGAGTGTCTGTAAGGCAAGAGATTTCCCAGAGGTTTTTGTTTGTTTGTTTTCAACACTGAAGGGGACAATTTTTAGGTAATGGTTCAATACAAATAGTTCAACAGTTTATAATAAATGTGAAGATGAGATCACTTGTAGACCAGGTCATCCTGTGTTAACACGAGTGCCTGGAGTTAGGCCAAATGTATTGTTTCTTGGGTCCCATTCTTTATTAGGGACATTCAGGCTAAAAAAAAAAAAAAAAAAAAAAAAAGGAATGGAAAGCAGCACATTCGACTAAGCTCCATATTATATGGAGTGCTGTTTGCACCATTAACAAACTTTCATTATTGGTCACTCGGTTAATCCCAAGGGTTTTCTCAGGTAGTCAACGGGTCTTGGAGAGGGATGACCTTCTCCAATACCATGGCGCCTGGCAAGAGGCTGAGACAAAGGAAGCCTCTCCCTCCAGCAAATGGAATATAGAAGGGGGTTCAGGATTGACTCCATCCTGTCATTTGGAGGCCTCAGTAGCCGTGCTGAACTTTCAGGGTGCTGTTTCCATGATCCAAATCATAATGGAAAGCTGGGTATGAAAGATCACAGGCTCAAGGTCTGTGAGAGCCTCTATTTTCAAGGCAGCCCACTAGGTAGACAGTCATTTGCTATTTTAACGGTGTATAGCATAAGGCCAAAAAAAGGCAATACCCTGCACCAGAAGCCCTGGGGCAATGGTTACTACATGTGGTTACTAATGGTTTTATGAGATTATTAATAGGAGTGTCTATTGATTTCAATTTAAAACAAAAATTTGTAAATGAGAAATATGTTGCCACCAAAACCCAAAAGTACTAAGAAATATTAAACTTAAATGTTCTTAACGAATATACCAAATGAATCTCCTTGGAGGAGGGTATCCTAACGTACTGTCATACCTAGGATCCTAGAGAAGGTGGATGTCATGAAAATCTTGTCTGCAAAGATCGTGTATGATGACAAAGCTGCAGAGGTCACCCATGGGCAGCCTGGAAACGTGTATTATGTTCCTTAAGAGATGGATGCAAATTGCAGCTGAGAGCCTACTGAAATAGGCACTGAAGAAAACATGTTAGCCAAATCTATAAGAACAAAATATTTATCAGTTATTGATTGCAAATAATCAGTATTTTTAATAATATTAAGTATTAGGATTGGGGTACTAATGGATGGCACCACAGTGTTACAGTTGTAATAATTATTCAAAAGGCACCCTTCATATATATTTTTTTTCTTATATTTGAGAACAGTCAAAATTGAGCTGTTAAGTGGAGAAGTAGTGGCAGTAATCACACTTTTACTAATTAGGTTTTATATAATGAGTGCTAATTCTTAAAGGCTCCATTTTAACTTACATCGCGCCACATTAACTTTCTTACCTGGGGCTTGTGGGGTCCCATTTTACAAAACCAATTTATAAGTGCCAAAACTTACTTCAATTTTAATTTATTGCGTCAGAGCATCTATGTCTAACAGAATATTTTACAGCAAAAAGTATATGACTATACAGGTAAAGGCCACAGTTAAAATGAGGCACACTCATTTTTTCTACTTTGTATTTAATTACCTTCTCAAGATTATATGGATAGAGTGTTTAAATTTAGCAGTATCCCAGGTATAATTTGAGCCCCAGTATTGATTAAGTCCATGAATTTTTGTTAATTAGTGCATTTTAGCAAATATTAAAGTTATAATGTAAGTTGTAGAGGTACAAAAGCCAATCAGTGCCTCTTTTATAATTTTGTTATATAAATTTTTAGTATATAAATTTATACATTTTTAACTTCTAACTGAATCAAATTATGGAAAAATATCACATAAAATTTGTTATATATTTACATTTAAATATAATTTATTGAATTACACTTTATTTTACCACCATACCTAGCAGTTTGTTCATAAGTCAGTAAGTAATCTAGGGCTAGCATTATGTTTTCTTATACCTAGGATTTACTCAGTGCTTAAAGTTTAAATTTCTTTTTTTTTTTTTCTTGAACTTGTAGCCATCTAACGTAGTCTCTTTTACATTTCTTTCTCTCTTTCTAAAAATATTTTTAGCCACCTGAAACTGAGGTTCTTGGTTTCTGTCTCTAACTGATATGATAAAAAGGAGGAAAAGGGTCCACAGTCTCTGAGAAGTAGCCTCTTCCTGGAAATGCCCCCACCACAACATAATAGGGAGCTTTCAGTTATTCGTCAAGTGGCTGTACTGGACTAGAATTGGCCCAGGAAGCTGTACAAGGGTTAGCCGAGGAGATTCAGACATCCTAGAGACTTGGCTCTGGTCAGTTGTAGGATGTGCCTGGTCAGATCTTCAATAGCACCATCAAACCTGGATGTCTGTCTATTTGATTGTCAGTGGCAATGGCTTTATGGATATTCAAGGAAAGGACAAGATTTGACTTTTTGTCATTTCTACACTTTGTTATGGACCAGGTTGGGTAGTAAGAAGCTCTCCATTGGAAATATTCTTTACAAATTTCTTAATAATTCTTGTTTGTGATTTCCAAAGTAGTACTTTAAAAGTGTTTAAATTTCTTATTTTAAGAAAATCATAGAAATATGCAACTTAAAAGGCAAAGATTCTCGGTTGTCAGTTTTTGTGTTTTTGTTAAAGAAATCCGTTTTATAGGAAAAATAGATAAGAAAATAAAAGACAGTTATTGAAAATATAAAGAATAGTGGGACTGGGATTTTAACAAAGTCAATCTAATTCCAGATTCCACACTTTTAATCACTAAGGGCTGTCGTGGTAGGTAGGGCAAGCAATAGCCCTTGCTGTTCTTATTATATTCCAAAAGCACATCTTAAGCAATAACAAGTCACTCCAGAAATTATGAAATAAGAACTACCAATGTAATAAACTTGAAACATGCTTAAGAGGTATTTGTATTATATCTTTATTAAATTCTCATTTGGCTAGTTCTGAAGTTGGATAGCATGTATGTGTAACTTAAAATGAGTTGATAAGATAGCAAATCATCTTTATGATACTGTGACAGGGAAAGATTTATTAAATATCAAACAATAAGAAAAAATATGAAGAAGTTTATTTGGCACCAAAAGGTATATATTATGAACGATAAAATAATATTTTAAAGCTAAAAGACAAACTAATGATGGGAAAGAAATATTCACTCTATATGTATGCTAAAAACATTGTTCCAGAATATTTAAAGTATTGCAGAAAATCACAAGATAAAAAACAAACCAATAGAACATTGTCAAAGATATGAAAAGGTATTCCATACCATATAAAATTCAAATGGCAAATAAATATTTTAAATGCTAACCTCTACTATTTACGAGTAAAATTCAAATCAAAGCAATAATAAAAATTGACTTTTATACATATATTAATTTTGAGGTCTTATCAAGTATTGACGAGGTATGAAAAAATGGATATAGTACATACTGCTTGTAAGAGTGAAAAATGATATACTTAAGCCTGAAAAATGTGACAACATAGATTCATCCAAAATGTACCTACCATTTAATCTAGCAATTTTCATCTGGCAATCTGCCCTCCATATTTAAAAAATACTTTCACATATGCACAAAGACCTAGACAGGAAAACTCATTGTATCATTGCTTTTGATAAAAGTAAATTACTAACAATAGAAATTTGAAACAATACTGTAATGATTAACTGAAACCTAATATAGACATATGATGAAATACTGTGTTATTTTAGAGCAGTAAATTATAAATATATATATATATATATAAATGTAGATATATGGGAACAGATATAGATATAGATAGATATAAATCAGCATAGATAAAATTTGTCATAGTAATGACTGCAAAAAGGGAATTGGAGAATGCAACACATTTTTTAAAGGTAAAATTTAAAATCATACAAAATTATATATTGTTTATGTTTCTATCCAAAGGTATCACAACATCTGCCTCTGAGGATAAAACTAATTATATTTATCAAGATAGCCCAGGCTGTGGTAATTAATAGCTCTCCAGATCTTTACAGCTTAATTTAATAAAGTTCCATTTCTTGATCACACAAAGGCCAATTGCATGTCGAGTGATCCTTCCCTTTCTTGTAATTATACCACATGGACCAAAAAACCTTCAAGGTTACTGTAGCAGAAAATTAGAGAAGTAGAAGATAACAGAATAATTTTTTTAAAATTTGGCCTTATGGTGACATATATCTTCCTCCATATTCCACTATTTAGAAAAACCTAATCCCATGTATCCAACCTAACTGCAATGGAAAAATGTGCAGCTTTTTCATGAGCATTAAAAACCTCTACCACAGGAAATAGCAGATGGGGAGTTGGGGAATGCTTGTATATCCTGATAAACTGGAAGCCTGGTTATTGCAACTACCTTAAATGGTGGCTATTAATTCTCTCCCAGCCCTTTGCACCACTTGATCTGGAGTTGAGTGGGCATTACCAGGTGTTTCTATTTCTCTTTATTTCAAATGATTCATCCTTTCCTCTCCTAAAACTCTCCAACTTGGAGTCTTGCAAATAACATTATAGCATCCATAACCCCTCAATTTTTATGCTTTCTGTTGCTTAATAATGTTAGCTTCTGGATCATTGTCACTTTTTTACTTTGTTTTGAATTAACCTGTGGTAACTGCAATGCACGTGTAGACAATGCAGAAAAATACATGGTCTCTTAGTTCCTTGAACTCTTCACTGTTTGTGATATTATCCACTTTACATCAAACTCTAATATTCATAGCCATATTCATTCTACCTACCATCTTTCAATGCCTCTCATCTAATTAAAGCCCCATCTCCCATGGCAAATAATTATAGTCACTTTTTCTTTCATTTGCTCTCAATTATTGTACCCTTTTATGGCTTTATCACAACCACCCTGTAAAATCACAAGTCTAGATAATACAGCTCAGAGCTTGCATGCATGCATGAATTTGGTTGAAGAATATCACAAAACCAAGCTAAACATACCATTCTAAATTAATGGCAATATGTTTCAAGTGGATCTTTAATGTGCTAGCTTATATATTTTTTCTATTTCATTCATAGTTATAATCTCCTAGATGACTATTTTATATTTTCTTCTCACTTCTCAAAACTGCAACTGCTTCTGTCCTCACTGTCTCTCTCAATGGAAAATCTTTCTGCCTATTTTGCTCTGAAAATTGAAGCATTCAGAAGGGAGCTTCCAGAAATTCCCACCATCACATCTGTTTATATGCCACTTTCTATGCCTTCTTGCCTGTAAGATGAAATCTGTATGCTTTTATCTAAAGCTGATTTCTTTCCACTTGTACAACAGAGCTATATTCTCTTGCCTACTAAACAAAGCATTCCAATAATTTGTCTTATATCTCCTACTGTGGTAGTCAGAATAATGTCTCCCTGAAGATGTTAGCATCCTAATTGTTGGAACCTATAAAGACGTTCCCTTACATGGTAAGAGAGATTATACAGCTATGAATAAATTAAGAATCTGAGGTGAAGAGATTTTCTTGGATTATCCGTGTGGGCCCAATGTAACAAGTGTCTTTAGAAGATAGAGAGAAAGGTGGAAGAGTCAGGAAAAAGATGTGATGATAGAAGCAGAGGTTAGAGTGATGCAATTACTGGCTTAAAGATGGAGGAAGAAGCACCAACAAAGAGATACAAGTAACTTCTGAAAGCTGGAAAAGATAAGGAAATAGGTCTGGTCTGATCTGGTTTGATCCGGTTTGGTCTTGTTTGGTCTGGTCTGGTCCAGTTTAATGGTCTGGTCTGATCCGGTTTCGTCTTGTTTGGTCTGGTCCAGTTTGACCCTGTTTGGTCCGGTCTGGTCCGGTTTGATACAGTTTGGTCCAGTTTGATCCGGTTTGGTCTAGTGTGGTTTGGTCTGGTCTGATCCAGTTTGATCTTGTTTGGTCTGGTCTGGTCCGGTTTGGTACAGTTTGATGCGGTTTGAAACGGTATGATGCAGTCTGCTCCAGTTTGATGCGGTTTGATCCGGTTTGTTCTGGTCTGGTCCGGTCTGGTCCGGTTTGGTCCGGTCTAATCCAGAGTCTGGTTTGGTCTGGTCTGGTCCGGTTTGATCCGGTTTGGTCTGGTCTGATCCGGTTTGGTACAGACTGGTCCTGTTTGGTCTGGTCTGATCCGGTTTGATACGGTTTTGTCTAGTCTGGTTTGGTCTGGTCTGATCCAGTTTGATACGGTTTGGTCCTGTTTCTACCAGTTTGATCTGGTTTTGTCTGGTCTGATCCGGTTTGATCCAGTTTGGTCTGGTTTGATCCGGTTTGAGCCGGTCTGATCCGGTTTGATCCGGTTTGGTCCGGTCTGGTCCTGTTTAGTCTGGTCTGATCCAGTTTGATATGGTTTGATCCATTTTGGTCCTGTTTGATCATGTTTGATACGGTTTGGTCTAGTCTGGTTTGGTCTGGTTTGATCCATGTGGTTTGGTCCGGACTGGTCCTGCTTGGTCTGGTCTGACCCAGTTTGATCCGGTTTGGTCTAGTCTGGTTTGGTCTGGTCTGATCCGCTTTGATGCGATTTCATCCAGTTTGGTGTAGTATGCTCCGGTTTCATCCGGTTTGGTCTGGTCTGATCCGATTTTGTCTGGTTTGAGCCAGTTTGAACCGGTTTGGTCCGGTTTCGTCCAGTTTGATACGGTTTGGTCCGGTTTGGTCCGGTTTCATGTGGTTTTTAAACGGTTTGATCTGGTTTGGTCTCCTTTGATGTGGTTTGAACCAGTCTGATAAGGTTGGGTACGGTTTGATCCGGTTTCAACTGGCTTGATCCAGTTTGGTGTAGTCTGATCTAGTTTGGTCTGGTCTGATCCGATTTGATCCGGTTTGGTCCGGTTTGATCCGGTTTGAAGCAGCTTCATCCGGTTCGGTCTGACCCGATTTTATCCGGTCTGATTCGGTTTGGTCCGGTTTGGTGCACACTGGTACTGTTTGCTCTGGTCTGATGTGGTTTGATCCGGTTTGGTCTGGTATGGTCCTTATTGGTCTGGTCTGATCCGGTTTGATCCGGTTTGGTCTACTCTGGTCCTGTTTGGTCTGGTCTAGTCTAATATAGTTTGATACGGTTTCGTCTAGCCTGGTTTGGTGTAGTCTGCTCCAGTTTGATCTGGTTTGGTCTGGTCTGATCCGGTTTGATGCGGTTTGCACTAGTCTGATACGGCTTCAACCGGTTTGGTCCGGTTTGATACGCTTCGAGCCTGTTTGGTCCGGTTTAATACGGTTTGAACTAGTCTGATCCGGTTCGAACCGGTTTAGTCCAGTTTAATCCGGTTTAAACTGGTTTGATCCAGTTGGAACGGGTTTCAACTGGTCTGATCCGGTTTAAACCGGTTTGGTCCGGTTTCATCTGGTTTGAACCGGTTTCATCCGGTTTGAACTGGTGTGATACGGCTTTTAACGGTTTGGTCCGGTTTGATACGGTTCGAGTCTGTTTAGTCCGGTTCGATCCGGTTGGAACTGGTCTGGTCAGGATTGAACGAGTTTCAACTAGTCTGATCCGGTTAGAACCGGTTTGGTCCGGTTTGATCCGGTTCGACCCTGTTTCATCCGGTTTGAACTGGTCTGATCCGACTTGAACCGGTTTGGTCTGGTTTCATCCGGTTCGAACCTGTTTGGTCTGCTTTAATACGTTTGGAACTGGTCTGATCCGGTTGGAACTGGTCTAGATCCGGTTTGAAACGGTTTAGTTCGGTTTGAACCGGTCTGAATCGGTTTTAACTGCTCTTAACCAGATTGCTCTGATTTAAACTGGTCTGATACGGTTTGAACCGGTTGAATCTGGTTTGAACCGGTTTCATCCGGTTTGAACTGACCTGGTACGGCTTGAACCAGTTTGGTCCGGTTTAATACGGTTTGAACTGGTCTGATCCGGTTTGATCCGGTTTGAACTGGTCTGATCCGGCTTGAAACGCTTTGGTCTGGTTTGATCCTGTTCGAGCCTGTTTGGTCCGGTTTGAACTGGTCTTATCCGGTTTGCTCCGGTTTAAACTGGTTTCATCCGGTTTGAACCCGTTTGATCTAGCTTGAACCGGTTTCATCCGGTTTGAACTGGTCTGATCCGGTTTGAACTGGTCTGATCTGGTTTAAACCGGTTTGATCTGCTTTGAACCGGTTTCATCCGGTTTGAACTGGTCTGGTCCGATCTGAACCGGTTTAAACTGGTCTGATCCGGTTTGAACCGGTTTGGTCTGGTTCGATCCGGTTTAAACTAGTCTGGTCCAGTTTGAACCAGTATGAACTGGTCTGACCTGGTTTGGTCCAGTTTGATCCGGTTCGAGCCTGTTTGGTATGCTTTGATCTGGTATGAACTGGTCTGATCCGGTTTGAACTGGTCTGCTACGGTTTGAAACGGTTTGAACTGGTCTGGTCCCGTTTGAAACGGTTTGGTCCGGTTCGAGCCTGTTTGGTCGGGTGTGATCAGGTTTAAACTGGTCTGATCCGGTTTGAACCGGTTTGCTACAGTTCAACTGGTTTGAAACGGTTTGATCCGGTTTGAACTGGTCTGGTCCTGTTTCAAACGGTTTGAACTGGTCTGATCCGGTATGAACCGGTTTGGTCCAGTTTGATCCGGTTCGAACCTGTTTGGTCCGGTTTGGTCCGGTGTAATCCGGTTTGAACTAGTGTGAGACAGTTTCATCCAGTTTGAACTGGTCTGATACGGTCTGATCCGGTTTGAACTGGTCTGATCCGGTTCGAACCGGTTTGGTCCAGTTTGATCCGGTTCGAACCAGTTTGGTCCGGTTTGATCCGGTTTCAAACGGTTTGGTCCGGTTTGAACTAGTCTGATCCAGTTTGGTCCCTTTTCATCCGGTTCAAGCCTGTTTGGTCTGGTTTGATCCGGTAAAAACTGGTCTCTTCACGTTTAAACCGGTTTGGTCCGGCTTAAACCGGTTGGAAATGATCTGATCCGGTTTGATCCAGTTTGATCTAGTTCGAACCGGTTTCATCCGGTTTGAACTGGTCTGATTCGGTTTGAACCGGTCTGATCCAGTTTAATCTGGTTTGAACCGGTTTCCTGTGGTTTGAACTCGTCTGGTCCGGTCTGAACCGGTTTGAACTGGTCTGATGCGGTTTGAACCGGTCTGGTCCGGTTTGAACCGGTTTGGTCCAGTTTGATCCGGTTCGAGCCTGTTTGGTCGGGTTCGATCAGGTTTGAACTGGTCTGATCCGGTTTGAACCAGTTTGCTCCGATTTCATCTGCTTTGAACCGGTTTGAACTGGTCTGGTCCGGTTTCAAAAGGTTTGAACTGGTCTGATGCGGTTTGAACCGGTTTAATCCGGTTTGATCCGGTTGGAAGTGTTATGATCCGGTTTGAACTAGTCTGATCCGGTTTGATCCGGTTTGGTCCGGTTTGATCCGGTTTGAGCCAGTTTGGTCCGGTTTGATCCGGTTTGAACCGGTTTGGTCCGGTTTGAACTAGTCTGGTCCAGTTTGGTCCGGTTTCATCCGGTTCGAGCTTGTTTGGTCTGCTTTGATCTGCTATGAACTGGTCTCATCCGGTTTGAACCAGTTTGGTCCGTTTAAAACTGGTCTGATCCGGTTTCATCCGGTTTAAACAGGTCAGATATGGTTCGAACCGGTTTCATCTAGCTTAAACCGGTTGGAACCGGTTTGATCCGGTTTGATCTAGTTTGAAACGGTTTCATCCGGTTTGAACCGCTCTGAACCGGTTTGATCTGGTTTGAAACAGCTTCATCCGGTTTTAACTGCTCTGTTCCGGTCTGAACCGGTTTAAACTGGTCTGATCCGGTTTGAACCGGTTTGTTCCGGTTTGATCTGGTTTGAACCGGTTTAAACTATTCTGGTCCAGTTTGAACCGGTATGAACTGGTCTGATCCGGTTTGATCCGGTTCGAGCCTGTTTGGTCTGGTTTGATGCGGTGTGAACTAGTCTGATCCGGCTTGAACTTGTCTGATCCGGTTTGAACCGGCTTGAACTGGTCTGGTCCGGTTTGAACCGGTTTGAACTGGTCTGGTCCGGTTTGAACCGGTTTGGTACGGTTTGATCTGGTTTGAACCGGTTTGATCCGGTTTGAACTAGTCTGGTCCGGTTTGAACCAGTATGAACTGGTCTGATCCGGTTTGGTCAGGTTTGATCCCGTTCGATCCTGTTTGGACTGGTTTGATCCGGTATGAACTGGTCTGATTCGGTTTGAACTGGTCTGATGCAGTTTGAACCGGTTTGAACTGGTCTGATCCAGTTTCAACCGGTTTGCTCCGATTTGATCTAGTTTGAACAGGTTTGATCCGGTTTGAACTGGTCTGGTCCGGTTTGAACTGGTCTGATCTGGTTTGAACCGATCTGATCCGGTTTGATGTGGTTTGAAACGGTTTCATCCGGTTTGAACTGGTCTGGTGCGGTCTGAACCGGTTTAAACTGATCTCATCAGTTCAAACCGGTTTCAACTGGTTTGGTACGGTTTCATCCGATACGAGTCTGTTTCGTCGGGTTTGATCAGGTTTGAACTGCTCTGATCCGGTTTGAACCGGTTTGCTCCGATTTGATCTGGTTTGAACTGGTCTGATCCGGTTTGAACTGGTCTGGTCCGGTTTGAAACGGTTTGAACTGGTCTTATCCGGTTTAAATCGGTTTGAACTGGTCTGATCCGGTTTGAACCGCTTTGGTACGGTTTGATGCGGTTAAACCTGTTTGGTCCGGTTTGTTCCGGTTTAATCCGGTTGGAACTGGTCTGATTCGGTTTGAACTAGTCTGATCCAGTTTCATCCGGTTTGAACTGATCGGATACGGTTTGATCCCGTTTGAACTGGTCTGATCCGGTTTGAACCGCTTTGGTACGGTTTGATCTGGTTCGAACCTGTTTGGTCCGGTTTGAACCGGTTTGGTCCGGTTTCATCCGGTTGGAACTGGTATGATCCTGTTTGAACTAGTCTGATCCGGTTTTATCTGGTTTGGTCCAGTTTGATCCGGTTTGAACCTGTTTGGTCCGGTTTGATTCGGTTTGAAACGGTTTGGTCCGGTTTGAACTAGTCTGGTCCAGTTTGCTCCGGTTTCATCCGTTTCGAGCCTGTTTGGTCTGGTTTGATCCGGTAACAACTGGTCTCATCCGGTTTGAACCGGTTTGGTCCGGTTAAAACTGGTCTGATCCGGTTTCATGCGGTTTGAACAGGTCAGATCCGGTTCGTACCAGTTTCGTCCGGCTAAAACCGGTTTGAACTGGTCTGATCCGGTTTGAACCGGTCTGATCCGGTTTGATCTGGTTTGAAACGGTTTCATCCGGTTTGAACTGGTCTGGTCCGATCTGAACCGGTTGCAACTGGTCTGATCCGGTTTGAACCGGTATGAACTGGTCTGATACGGTTTGGTCCGGTTTGAACTGGTCTGATCCGGTTTACTCCAGTTGGAACTGTTCTGATCCGGACTGAACTAGTCTGACCCGGTTGAAACCGGTTTGGTCCGGTTTCATCTGGTTTGAATCGGTTTCATCCGGTTTGAACTGGTGTGATCCAGCAGGAACCGGTTTGGTCCGGTTAAAACTGGCCTGATCCGATTTCATCCGGTTTGAACAGGTCTGATCAGGTTCGAACCGGTTTGGCCGGCTTAAACCGGTTGGAACTGGTCTGTTCCAGTTTGATCTAGTTTCAACCAGTTTCAACTGGTATGAACTGGTCTGATACGGATTGGTCCGGTTTGACCCGGTTTGGTCCGGTTTGATCCGGTTCGAACCAGTCTGATCCGGTTGGAACCGGTTTGGTCCAGATTGATCCGGTTCGAACCAGTCTGATCCGGTTTGAACCGGTTTGGTCCGGTTTAATACGGTTGGAGCTGGTCTGATCCGGTTTGATCCGGTTTGATCTAGTTTGAACCGGTTTCATCTGGTTTGAACTGGTCTGATCCGGTTTGAACCGGTCTAATCCAGCTTGATCTGCTTTGAACCGTTTACATCCGGTTTGAACTGCTCTGATCCGGTCTGAACCGGTTTAAGCTGGTCTGATCCGGTTTGAACCGCTTTGGTACGGTTTGATCCGGTTCGAACCTGTTTGGTCCGGTTTGAACCGGTTTGGTCCGGTTTAATCCGCTTGGAACTGGTATGATCCGGTTTGAACTAGTCTGATCCGGTTTGATCCGGTTTGGTCCGGTTTGATCCAGTTTGATCCGTTTTGATCCAGTTTGAACCGGTTTGGTCCGGTTTGAACTAGTCTGGTCCGGTTTGAACCGGTATGAACTGGTCTGATCCGATTTGGTCCGGATTGATCCGGTTCGAGCCTGTTTGGTTTGATCCGGTATGAACTAGTCTGATCCGGCTTGAACTGGTCTGATGCGGTTTGAACCGGTTTGAACTGGTCTGGTCCGGTTTGAACCGGTTTGGTGCGGTTTCATCTGGTTTGAATCGGTTTCATCCGGTTTGAACTGGTGTGATCCAGCAGGAACCGGTTTGGTCCGGTTAAAACTGGTCTGATCCGGTTTCATCCGGTTTGAACAGGTCTGATCCGGTTCAAACCGGTTTGGTCTGGCTTAAACCGGTTGGGACTGGTCTGATCCGGTTTGATCTAGTTTCAACCGGATTCATCTGGTTTGAACTGGTCTGATCCGGTTTGGTCCGGTTTGACCCGGTTTGGTCCGGTTCGAACTGGTCTGATACGGTTTGAACCGGTTTGAACTGGTCTGGTCCGGTTAAAACTGGTCTGATCTGGTTTCATCCGGTTTAAACAGGTCTAAGCCGGTTGGAACTGGTCTGATCCGGCTTGATCCGGTTTGATCAGGTTTGAACTGGTTTCATCCGGTTTGAACTGGTCTGATCCGGTTTGAACCGGTCTGATCCAGCTTGATCTGGTTTGAACCGGTTTCATCCGGTTTGAACTGGTCTGATCCGGTTTAAACTGGTCTGATCCAGTTTGAACTGCTTTGGTACGGTTTGATCCGGTTCGAACCTGTTTGGTCCAGTTTGAACCGGTTTTGTCCGGTGTAATCCGCTTGGAACTGGTATGATCCGGTTTGAACTACTCTGATCCGGTTTGATCCGGTTTGGTCCGGTTTGATCCGGTTTGAACCTGTTTGGTCCGGTTTGATCCAGTTTGAACCGGTTTGGTCCGGTTTGAACTAGTGTGGTCCAGTTTGGTCCGGTTTCATCCGGTTCGAGCCTGTTTGGTCTGGTTTGATCCGGTAAGAAACGGTCTCATCCGGTTTGAACCAGTTTGGTCCGGTTAAAACTGGTCTGATCCGGTTTCATCCGGTTTGAACAGGTCAGATCCGGTTCGAACCGGTTTGGTCCGGCTTAAACCGGTTGGAACCGGTTTGATCCGGTTTGAACCGGTTTCATCCGGTTTGAACTGGTCTGATCCGGTTTGAACCGGTCTGACATGGTTTGATCTGGTTTGATCTTGTTTGAGCCGGTTTCATCTGGTTTGAACTGGTCTGGTCCGGTTTGAACCGTTTTGGTCTGGTTTGATCCGGTTTGAGCCTGTTTGGTCGGGTTTGATCAGGTTTGAACTCGTCTGATCCGGTTTAAACCGGTTTGCTCCGATTTGATCTGGTATGAACCGGTTTGAACTGGTCTGGTCCGGTTTGAACCGGTTTGAACTGGTGTGATCCGGTTTGAACCGGTTTGGTCCGGTTTGATCCGGTTCGAACCTCTTTGGTCCAGTTTGAACCTGTTTGGTCCGGTTTAATCCGATTGGAACTGGTCTGATCCGGTTTGAACCGGTTTGATCCGTTGTGAACCGGTTTGATCTGGTCTGAGCCGGTTTGTTCCAATGCGGTCCGGTCTGAGCCGATTTGGTCCGGTTTGATCTGGTTTGGACTGGTCTGATCCAGTTTGGTCCGGTTTGATCCGGTTTGGTTTGGTCTGGTCCGATCCGGTTTGGTCTAGTCTGGTTTGGTCTGGTCTGATCCGGTTTCATCCGGTTTGGTCTGGTCTGATACGGTGTGATCCGGTTTGTTCATGTTTGGTCTGGTCTGGTCCGGATTGATACGGTTTGATCCGGTTTGATCTGGTCTGGTGCGGTTTGATCTGGTCTGCTCTGGTCTGGTCTGGTTTTGTCCGGTCTGGGTCCAGTCCAGTCTGGTATAGTCTTGTCTGGTCTGGTTTGGTCAAGTCTGATCTGGTCTAGTCTAGTCTAGTCTCGTCTGGTATGGTCTAATCTAGCCTGGTCTCGTATGGTATGGTCACTATTCACTGATTATTTCCTGCAAGAGAAACTGTGCTGGGTAAAGTAACACAGCAGAGCCAGGCATTCCATTCCCCCAGTCTGACAGGCACTCTTGGAGGGGATAAAACTAACTAAGATCTAGGTAGTTAAAACATCTCACAACATGTCATAAGGGAGAAATTACCCATGCTCTGGGCTGTTGTCTTTTTCTTCCCTAGCTATGATTAATTTTCCTTTTCCTTTGTCACAGCATCTTGATTTTCCTGCCGAATCACCCACTCTTCCCTCCCAGGTTTTGTGGTGTAGGTGGGGCTGTCTCCACGCCCAGGTGTGGAGGGACCCACATCACATGGACTTAGCCAGTCGGAACGTCCTCCCCCTTCTATTCCCGTCGTGATGGGTTCAAGGATGGGGACGAGACTTAAGCTAGGCTGCTGAGGTGCAGTTTTGGGACATTTGTTTGAAATGTCAGGAAAGAGAAGCTCTTTTCATTGGTAGGAATGCAGGACTCAGGAAGTCACGCCTGCCACCTCTTGGTAGAGGGCTTGCTTGGGAACACAGCCAGCCCAGAAAGAGATTGTGATGTTCCTCTTGATGTATAAACACCTGGATCAAGCCAGATCTAGAGTTTCCAGTTTCTTGCGCCGACATATTTCCTGCTTTGTGGAAGTGAGTTTGAACAGAGATCCTGTCCTATACTGTAACAGATCCTGTTCAAAACAAATGCCAGGGAGGTTAAGTTGCGAGTCATTTCTTCAGTGTGAGCTCAGAAAAAACCTCACAGAAAAGGTGGTATTGGAGAGGCAGACAACCATGTTTTGATATCCGATGGAAGGAAGTAGAGCATTCCAAGGGGAAAGTAGTGTATAGCATGAGCTCAGAGGCAGGAAAAACATGGGCATGTTTGGATGGCAGATGAAGCCTAATTTGGATAAAGTATAGAGTTCTTGTAAGGTCTGCATGGAAGAGAGGTAGTAAATGAAGTTGGAGAGATGGACTGGAGCCAGAGCAGGGAGCCAGATGCACTCTAGGCTGAGTTGTGGTTCTCATGTGGGAGGTAATGTGACTGCTGGGAAGGGTGGATAGAGCTGTGCTTCCATGCAGAAAGCCAAGGTCCTTTTTAAGAAGGAACAGTGGAACTGGGAATAAACTATTTCAAGTGGCTCTTCCTGGTGTACAGGGGGCTTCCAAGGCTGGTATCAACATCCCTGGGTCCATATTTCTTTGATCATATCCATAGAGATGGGCGAGGGAAGAAGGCAGTGAATTGCAGTTAGCCACCACACCCAGCCCACTATGCCGTATAACTTAACCTAAGTATGAGAGAAAGATCCTGTATATGCACAATACTAGGGATTATGAGAAACTGTACACCAGTAGGGTGAAAATTTGAGAACCATCTTAAATTTCTGCCTACCATAGCTTTTCATAATAACATGGGATAGATAACAGAGGTACAATGATGAATAAAAGTCAGGCACAAAAATTACACAATTTTTAAATTTGTTTAAAAGTTTATTTATTACAGTTAAGTGGTACAAATACATTTATTTTTTTTTCTTCCTCCCTCTCCTCCTTTCTGTAATTCCTGGCCATTGGTACCCATCATTCTAGTCTCTATCTTCATGACATCCACTTTTTTTTGGTTTCCACATATAACTGAGAAAACACAATATTTGTTTTTTGTGTGTGTTTGGCTTATTTCACCTAACACAATGGCCTCTAGTTCCACTCATCTTACTGCAAATCATAGGATTTCCTTTTCATGGCTGAGTAATATTCAATTCGTTTTCAAAATGTAAAATATATACCATATTTTCCTCATCAATTCATCCAATATTGGGCACTTAGATTGATTCCATATTTTGGTTATTATGATTGGTGCTGCAATAAACATGAAAGTGCAGATGTTGTTTCAACATATTGATTTCCTTTCTTGGATACATACCTAGTAGTAGAATTACTGGGTTATTGGATAGCTCTATTTTTAATTTCTTGAGGAATCTTCATAGTGTTCTCTATAATGGTTGTACTAATTTACATTCCCACCAACATCATGTGACGGTTCCTCCTTCTCTGTGTCCTGACCAGCAGCATCTGTTATTCCCTGTCTTTTGATACAAGTAATTTTAACCGAGGTGAGATTATATCTCCTTGTTGTTTTTATTTGCATTTCTCTGATGATTAGAGATGTTGAACATTTTTCATAGGACTGTTGATCCTTTGTTTGCCTTCTTTTGAGAAATGTCAAATATTTCATTTTTTAAATTGGAATATTAGGGGTTTTTGTGCGATTGAGTGCTCTATATACTCTGGTTTTTGATCCATTGTCAGATGGATAGTTCGAAAATATTTTCTCCCATTCTTCAGGTTGGCGCTTTATTTTGTTGATTGTCTTCTTTGCTGTGTAACTTTCTAGCTTAATGTAATATTAATACCAATTATCTATTTTACTCTGGTTACCTGTGCTTTAGAGGTCTTACACAAAAAAAACTTTGCCCAGGTCAACATTCTAGAGCATTCCCTTAATGTTTTTTCTAGTAGTTTAATAGTTTGAGATCTTAGATTTAAGTCTTTAATCAATTTGATTAGATATTTGTGTATAGTGAGAGATGGAGGTTTACTTGCATGATACTGCCATAGTTATCCTGTTTCCCCATCACCATTTATTAATAAGACTGCCCTTTTTTCTCTTGCATGTTTTTGGTGCCATTGTCAAAGATGAGTTGGCTGCAAATGTGTGAATTTATATCTGGATTTTCTATTATGTTCCATGTGTCTATGTGTCTGTTTTCATGCCAATGCCATGATGTTTGTTTACTATTGCTCTGTAGTAAATTTTTAATTCAGATAATGTGATGCCTCCAGCTTTCTTTTAGCTCAGGATTGCTTTGGCTATTGAGTGTCTTTTGTGATTCTTTAAGAATCCTAAAATATTTTAGGATTCTTTTTTCTGTTTCTCTGAAGAACATCATTAATATTTTGATAGAGGCTGTGTGTATTAAATTTACAAATTGCTTTATGTAGCACTGTGATTTTAACAATATTTGATCTTTCAACCCATAAGTATGAAATATCTTCCCATGTTGTTGTCTTCTCATCAATTTATTTCATCCATGTTCTACAGTTTTCCTTGTATAGATCTTTCATTTGTTTGGTTCTATTGATTCCTAGGCATTTTCTATTCTTTGGAGATATTATAAATGGGACTGCTTTCTTGATTTCTTTTTCAGGTTATTTGATGTTGGTGTATATAAATATACTGCTTTTTATGTTAATTTTATATCCTGCAATGTTATTTATCAGTTTAAATAGTTTTTTGGTGTATTATTTAGGTACTTCTAGGTATAAGATCATCTCATCTTCAAACAAGGCTAATTTTACTTCTTCCTTTTCACCTTGAATGCCTTTTTTGTCTTTCTCTTGCCTAACTGCTCTATGCACTGGGGGAGAGTTTCTGTATGCTTGGTTCTGGGAAGAATTGGAGAGAAGGGCATCACACATGTGTAACTTTGATTCTCTAACCATATGATCAGAGTTTTTGTTGTTGTTGTTTTACTGATCTGTGGCCCCTTGAACTGTTTCATCTTCATATTTAAGTTCTGGCTTTGTGGCCAATATAATTTAGGTGCTATATGTTTGTTTTGGGTTTTCTGTTGGGGAAAGTGATGCCTATTTGCTTCTACAACACCATTTTGGAACCAGAAGTCCAATTCCTTTTTAAACACTACAAAGGCAGGCTACATTAATGAACAATTTTTGAAATTAAGATATTGTATATCTTTTGGAGGTAGTTACTGGAAAAAAAAAAAAGCATGTAGGAGCATTTAAGATGTTAATTATATTAATTTTCTTTACCTGGTTGATAGTTACATGATCATTGAAAAGTAAACTGAAGTTAGGATCTTCTCACCACATCTTTCAACCTGATCTGATATGACTCCCTCAGGATTACTCATATCACAGAGTGGCAACTTTCTCTTTCCAGTGGCTCAAGCCAAAAGCTTAAAACATGTTTGATTTCTTGCTTCTTCTGAGAATTCTTGTTGTAATAACTAGTACCTCTTACCTGAGCAATTTCCATAATATCTTAAGTAATTTCTGTAATACTCTACCTGGCTTCCTTGCTTCTGTCTTGGCTCTCTACTGGGGTTACCAATTATTTTGGTTTCACTGGAACTAAAGGGTTTCCCCAAATGTGGGGCTTCCAATGTCAAAACCATGACAGCCCTGGACAAAAGAGGACAAGTTGGTCAACCTCTATTCTCACCACCATGTAGCTTTTCTATTTTAAGTCCTGAAATGGCTTTCCATTACAATTAGAATAAAAGTGAATGTTTTTTAATTATTCTATAATGCTCTCCCTGGTTGAGACCCCATTATGCCTTTGACATCTTTTCCTATTCTCCTTAGGTTCACTTTCTCTGCTCTATCCACTCTGGTATTTTTGCTGTTCCTATAATATGCCAGGCATATGTCTGACTTAAATCTTTCATACTTGCTATTCACAATGTCAGAATTTCCCCCCCCCCCCAATAGATACTTGGCTAACTCCTTTGTCTCCTTCAGGTCTTATTGGGTCCATGTACTTTGAAACTTACTGTGTTTTGTTCACTGTATTTCAAATTACCATCCTCAGAATTCATGGGTCCCCCAATCTCATTTTCTAGAATACTTGTGATGGTTAATTTTATGTCAAATTGGCTGTGCCCAATGTTCAGATATTTGGTTGAGTATTATTATAGATATGTCTAAGAATGTATTTTTGGATGATACTAAAATTGAATCAGTGGTCTCTGTGTGAAGATGATTGTCCTCTATTCCATTTAGTTGAAGGCTGAGCAGAACAAGAGATTGACCTCCTCTGAGCAAGACCAAATATAACCAAATATTTGAATTGCAACACTATTTATTTCTGAAACTCCAGCCTGCTGCATTTTGGACGTGCCAGCTTCTATAATTGTATGAGTTAATGTGCTAATTTCTTATGATAGACATATCTCTCTTTCTCTCTATAAGCATACATAGATGGACATACATATTCATTGTAACATGAAACTTTCAATACCAAAACCATAAGAGTCCTGGAAAAAACAGGACAAGTTCGGCAACCTCTAGAGAAACATAATCTTAACTATGAGTTTTCTGAATTGGTACTGATATTTCTGGATTTTTCTCTTTAATCCAATTAGATTTAAAGACACTCATGACTCCATTTCCAGTAGAAAAGACAGCAGTGATTACTCATGTCATGATGTGCTGAAAAGAGATACACAAAATACCACCACTGGATACGCCAAAGGAAACACAAAAGGCAAGGGTTTGGCTAACCATGTACAATAATATCTTCAAACATTTTTGTCAACTAGCAAATATGAGATGAGATGGTTGTATCTAACATTTCAGGACAAAGTGGAAAGAGATAAGGATGAGCTCAGAGATTCAAATTCCAAGCTCAAGTACCAAATAAATTAAAGAAAAACTCTTCCTGCCTGAAATGAGGTGTTTATATCTCCTATTGCTGCCGGGCTGAGATTACTGAAAACCAAACCCAAACTATTATCTTGACAATGACTGAATTAAAGCACCAATTGGATTACCAGCCTCCCTGTGTCTCCACTGATAAAGTTAGGGTATTATTTGGGACGAAGTGTGTTCCAGAAAGTTGAAAATGGAGACATGTGGGAAGACCCAAATGAAGCTGGGAGCACTGAGCTTAAAATGTTGAAGGAAGATCCAGTCTTCTTGAGGAGCATTGTGATTACTCTTCCCTCTAGGCCAGAACATACAGTGGGAACTTCTGTCACCAAATTGGAAAACTAAGCACAATGAAAGTAATTGGATCACAGGGCAGCAGGAGATAAGTGGCAGCACTCAATGGCAAAAGGCAAGGTGGACATATTTACAACAGACAGTAAAATCAAAGCAGCAATAGTCTTATTTGAGCAGGCCTAAGACGTTGGCAAGTTGATGACAGTGTTTCTACAAGTGAAATATATAGAAAGTCTACTAAATTCTTAATTCCCTTGTATAAATAGAAAAGTTCTAGGTCAAATAAACACGTCTAAAATGAATCATAAAAATGAAAAGGCATAACCTCTCAATCAATTCCCATATTCAAACTAGCTTACAGAACCAGAACCCATAATCATATAAATATTTGGTGGTATACTAGGGTCCTTCCTCAAAGGGACCCGGCCTTCTCTTCATGAAGGACAGCCACTGGTACCCTATCGAATATTCATATTATTAAATTCTTGCAACCTTTCTCAAAGAGACTACGGACTTTTACTAGAGTGACAGAGTACTGAGGAAAAGAAAATAATCAGCCCTTTCATAGACTGGTGGTCACGAGCTCTGATCTGACACTAAATCCAGGAGACCCAAAACATCACTGTGGTCTAACAGTCAAGTAGGGGCTTATGGAGGTCAAGTGATCAATGGGATTTTAGCTCATGTTTATTTCACACTGGGCTCAGTGAATCCAAAATGTATCTTGTATTTATTTCCACATTTCCAGAATGCATAATTGGAATAGACATATTCAACAACTGACAGAATCCCCACACTGGTTTTCTGCCATGTAGCGTAAGGAATATTATGGTATTATGGCCTCTTTGGCCTGTGCAGAAGACCAGTGGATCTTCGAGAATATTAATGTGTTATAGTAAGCTTAACAAGGTAGTGACTCAAATTGTGGCTGCTTTATGAGGTATAGTTTGAGCAAATTAGCAGACAACTTGGTACTTGTTATGCAGCTATTGTTTTGTCAAATATTCTTTTATCTCCATCTCTGTTACAGACCAACAGAAGGACTTTTCTTTCAGCTGACAAAGTTGGCAATACACTTTCACTGTCTTACCTCATGGGTGTATGGACTGTAAAGCTCCGTGTTATTGTTACGGACTAAATTGTGCCCTCCCTCAACGCAATAGGTTGATGCCCTAACCCCCACAGTGACTGTACTTGAAGATAATGTCTTTAAAGAGATAATTGTGTTTAAATGAGCTTTTAAGAGTTGAGTCATAAACCAATATAAATGGTGAACTTATGAGAAGAGGAAGAGAAGATGGCCAACTAGACACAGCTATGAGAAATATCTGCCACCAAGTGACAAGGATATTAAAAAGACTGGCAAACGATGAGCAAACCTTCAGAGGGAAGGCATTGCCACCCCTAAAGCTTGCCATGCTCCCCTAGGAGACTTTAGCTTTATTAGGGTAGCTGTTGGACCTGAATGGAACAAGATGACCTTGACTGTGAGATGGGGCCAGTCTGACCTGAGCAAACCCGTTTGATGGCCTCTCCCACTGTGAATGTCCACATGGAAGATGGTGCCTCTATGCCTGCCAATGCCCCACTATAGTTCACAAGTGTGCACCTTGCAATAATGCCATTGCTGCTGGCACAAGCAAACAAGCACAGATTCCACTGACACCAGTGGAATGCGTTGGTGTCACTGCATTTTGCTAACACCACCAATTAGATTGTTGTGACCAGTGGTACGGGAAAACATTGGCCGTTCCAGCACAGCAGATTTCTAATCTTGAGGGACCAGAGAAAAAGCTAATGGCCCAAAACCAGTATCACGAAAGTAGAGCACACAGCCCAGGAGTTTTGAACTTAGCTCTGACTCCCCAAAATCTTCCAGAAATGAAGCCAGTTAACTGAACCTACCTTATACCACAACCAAACCCCCAAGGACATCAAAGAAGATAAAAGCAAAGAAAAAAAATTACAGAAAAGCAACTTCAAAGGTTGAAGGAACATCAGCCCGCAAAGATGAGAATGAACCAACACAAGAACTCTGGCAACTGAAAAAGACAGTGTCTTCTTTACTCCAAATGACTGTAATAGATTCCCAGCAATGGTTCTTAAACCAGGCTTAAATGACAGAAATAGAATCCAAAATATGGATAGGAATGAAGATCATCAAGGTTCAGAAGAAAGTCAAAACCAATTCAAGGATTCTAAGAAATACAATAAAATAGTACAGGAGATTAAAGACAAAATGGCCATTCTAAGAAAGAACCAAAGTGATCTGATAATGTTGAAATATTCACTTTAAGAATTTTAGAATAAAATCACAAGTATTAACAGCACAATCGACTAACCCAAGAAAAGAATTTCAGAGCTCAAACACCAGTTTTCTAAAATTATCAAACAAAAACAGAAAAAAATAATGAAGAAGAATGAACAAAACTTCTGAGACATATGGAATTATGTAAAGAGACCAAATCTATGATGCATTATGTTCCTGAAAGAGAAGGAAAGAATAAAAAGCAACGTGGAAAATATATTTCAGGCTTTTATCTATGAAAATTTCCCAAACGTCTCTAGAGAGGCCAACGTTCAAATTCAGGAAACACAGAGAACACCTACAAAATATCACAAAAGAAGACTATTCCGACATATAATCATTAAATTCTCCAAGGTCAAAATGAAAGAAAAAATGTTCAAGGCAGTTAGAGTGAAGAGGCAGGTCACCTACAAAGAGAACACCAGCAGGCTAGCAGCAGACCTTTCAGCAGAAACTCTACAAGCCAGAAGAGATTGCAGACCTATCCTCAGCATCTTTAAAGAAAATAATTTACAACTAAGAATTTCATATCCAGCCAAACCAAGCTTTATAAACCAAGGAGAATTAATATCCTTTCCAGATAAGCACATGCTAAGGAAATGTGGCATGCCAGACCTGACTAACAAGAGGTACTGAATGGAGTACTAAACATGGAAAGGATAGGTGACTACCAGCCACTACAGAAACACACCTAAGTACCCAGACCAGTGACACTATAAAGCAACCACACAAACAAGTCTTCATAATAATCAGCTAACAACATGATGGCAGAAAAACACACACACCTTAATACTGACCTTAAATGTAAATGGGCTAAATGCCTGAGTTAAAAGACAGAGTGGCAAGTTGGAAAAAGAAGCAAGACAGAATAATATGTTATCTTCAAGAGACCCATCTCACATGCAATAACACCCATAGGCTAAAAGTAAGGGAGAAAATTCTACCAAGCAAATAGAAAACATAAAAAGCTGAGGTTGCTATTATAATTTCAGACAAAACAGAGTTTAAACCAACAAATACCAAAAAAGACCAAGAAGGGCATAATGTAATGGTAAAGGGTTTGATATGGGTTGGCTCTGTGTACCCACCCAAATCTCATGTTGAATTATAATTCCCACTCTTAGGAGAGGGACCTGGTGGGAGGTGATTGGATCATGTGGACAGATTTCCCCCTTAGTGTTCTTGTGATAGTGAGTGGGTCGTCATGAGACCTGAGGTTTAAAAGTTCACGGCACTTCCACTTTTGCTCTTTTTTTCTCCTGATCCACCATGGTAAGATGTGCTTGCTTCCCCTTTACCTTCCACCATGATTGTAAGTATCCTAATGACTAGGGTTTTCTTTGCTTAATCAACTAAAATCATCTCTTTCCCAAAAACTGGCATTGCCCATTCTTCTGTTTTCTCTGTGTGTGTTCTGAAATGGCCAGGTGCACCCATCAGACCATCTCCCTTCAGGGAGAGTCTGCCTCTTTGGTTTCATGATGTGTGCTACCTAACTTCTTGAACACACACTCACTGTTATCTGTGCACCTGCGGCTCTCTGCAATTGTGTGGCAGCAAAGACGCGTGCTTGCTTGTGGATATCCCCTGAGATTTACATTAGTTCTTACCCTACCAGGTCGGATAACCTCCAGCCCTTCCCCTGTCTGCTGGCACATGGTCAGGACAGACACTAATTGGAACAGCAGTTCCAATTGTGATAGTTAACTAACAGCAGTTCCAATTAGTGTCAGGCTGAACTCTGCTAGCTCCTTATGACTTAGCATATGCTTTTCCTCCCTGTTATGCCCCAGGGCTGCATTTTCTCATGTCTCTTAAAGCAGATTGTTCACCTGCATAGGGCTTCATTCTGGCACTTTAAGGATCCCGCCTACCCTTTGAGAGGAGGGGAAATTCTGCCTTTGCACTTGCAAGTTCTTACCTTGAGCCCCAAATCCTCCAGAGGTTGCTATTTTATATCAAGAGGGTAAATAAATGTGGCCCTCTTCAATCCAAGGTATGCTGTTTTTGTGAGCATATCAAGGCTTTTCATGAGTATTCCTCTCACTTTCTGCCACTTCCTCCTGTAGCTTCCAGTTCTCTAATTATTTCCATGCCCTTCTCAAGATGTATCAAGATCTCCAAGGTCACATCTGAAGGGAGTAGGGAGGGAAATCCAGTCTCCTTGAGACAACTGACAAACAGGCTTTTGGTCTACTTAACATGAGAAATGGGAATCTTAAAAAAAAGAGAGAGAATCATTTTATTACTAAAATACTTTGAGTGATAGTCACCATAAGGTCATCGAGCCAAGGATATAGGCTGGCCCAAGGCTTCAAGGCCGCAGACACAGAGACCCATATGACAGAGATGAAGGGTGGTCCCACATTAACAGATTATCATTGGAAGAGAGATGAAAGGTTAGGAAGTACATGGTAAGGCAAGTTATT
Organism: Theropithecus gelada; assembly: GCF_003255815.1. NCBI lineage: Eukaryota > Metazoa > Chordata > Mammalia > Primates > Cercopithecidae > Theropithecus > Theropithecus gelada. The sequence continues at coordinate 125,416,947 of NC_037689.1, forward strand.
CTGGAACCCCAAGCATAAACAGGGGGCCCACTGTTCACTCCAATATCCCCTCTGTTCTTAAGCAGAAAGTTGTGATGAGTTGAGATCAAGGGTACACAGTAAGACGAGTTCATTCTGGAACCCAAGGACAATGGGGGATACCCCATTCAGGATAACAGGAAAAAAGGGGGGGATACCTTCTTTTTCCTTTTTTCTTATTTTTCCTCTGTTCTGTCTTCACAGGTGGCAGATGGATAATCACATCTCCATACCACAGGACATGCCCCTTGGATGCATCACCCAAAGCTGGGAAAAGTTTGATTTCCCTAAACCTTAAAAAAAAATAGTTTTCCTTTGTAATACTGTTTGTCTTCATACCCCTTTATATTACCTAAGGGACCAATTACCATTCTCTCACTGGTCCCTGGTAATGTCTAAATACCCCACACCTCTTTGGAGCAAAAGTACACTTTCCAAGATCACTGCTCACTTAATATTTACACCACCTCTGAATTCATTTTTCTCTCTAATAGCACTATTTCTCCTGGGAAAGCTACCTAAATCTTTAACCAATAACTTCAACCTGGATGGTCTTCTCTCAGGGGTTTAGAAATAGCCCACACTTATTCAGACAAGCCCTAGCAAAAATCTAACAAAGCAGTCTCTTGAGGGGGGATAACTTTTATAGTATGTAGATAACCTCTTTATTGGCTCCCCTTTTGTAAGACACACACAGCAACACGCAATACAAATCTTAACTTTCTAACAAAGGAAAATGAATTTTGTCTAATTCAAAGTTTCCATGAAAAGGAAAAAGGTGATTTTCCTTTGTGTTGCAGCTTGGTCCCCAGGGATATGGTGTAGCAAGCAGGGTGGCTAGGGCCGCTCAGGGAAACGGAACCCTGAAGCCTGGCATGCCAGAAAAAGGGTGAAAGTTTCTTACCAGCAAGACTTTGGGCTTCTCTCTCTGTAAACCAGTTGTAGGAATGGTAAAAATTACTGTCTCCTCTGCACACATTTACCTGTGTAACAAACCTGCACATCCTGCATAGACCCCAGAATAGTAGATCAATTGACAGCTTTCACCTTGCATCTGGAAAAGCTGCAGGCATTCAATGCCACCTTTAAAAGCAGTGTTGGAGGCTGTACCCTGCAGAGCTACAGTGTAGAGCTCCCCAATGCCTTTGAAGTCCATTATTTGCATCATTATGCCCTGGATTTCAGACATGGCATCAAAGGAGATTATTGAGCTTTGAGATTTAATCACTGCCCTGCTGGGTTTTGGACTTGCATGGGGCCTGCAGCCTGTTTGTTTTGGCCAATTTCCCCTTTTGGAATGGGAATATTTACCCAATGTCTGTACTCCATTGTATCTTAGAAGTAACTATAGCTCATTTTGGATTTCACAGATTCAAAGGTAGAAGGGATTTGTCTTGTCTCAGATGATACTTTGGACTTGGACTTTTGAGTTAATGATGGAATAAGACCTTGGGGGACTGTTTTTAAGGCATGATTGTGTTTTGAAATGTGAAAAGAACATAAGATTTTTGAGGGGCCAGGGCTAGAATGATATGGCTTGGCTCTGTGTCCCTGCCCAAATCTCACGTTTAATTTTAATTTCCAATATTGGGGAAGGGACCTGGTAGGAAGTGATTAGATCATGAGGGCAGATTTCCTTCTTGGTATTCTCATTATAGTGAATGAGTTCTCATGAGATCTCATGGCCTAAAAGTGTGTGACACTTTCCCCTTCACTCTCTCTTTCTCCTAATCCGACATGGTAAAATATGCTTGCTTCCCCTTTGCATTCTGCCATTATTCTAAGTTTTCTAAGGCGGCCTCAGCCATGATTCCAGTATAGCATGCAGAACTGTGAGTCAATTAAAACTCTTTTCTTCATAAATTACCAAGTCTCAGGTACGTCTGTATCAGTGTGAGAATGAACTAATAGAGTGTTTAATTCAACAAGAAGACTTAACTATTCTAAATATATGTGCACCCAACACAGGAACACCAATGTTTATAAAACAAGTTCTTAGCGACCTACAAAGAGACTTAAATAATCAAACAATAATAGTAACAGACTTCAACATCCCACTGACAGTGATAGATCATGGGGGCAGAAAGCTAATGACACTCAGGGCCTAAACTCGACTCTTGACCAATGGACCTAATATACATCTGAAGAACTCATCATCCAAAAATAACAGAGAACATATTCTTCTTATCTGCACATGGCACATACTTCAGAATTAACCTTACAATAAGACATAAGATGATCCTTGGGATATTGAAAAAAACTCAAATCATACCAAACACACTGTCACACCACAGCATACTAAAAATAGAAAGCAACACTAAGAAAATCACTCAAAATGATACAACTAAATGTAAATTACACAACCTACTTTTGAATAATGTTTGAGGAAATAATGAAATATTTACTCAAATATTTACTGAAATATTTTGATTACTCAAAATATTTGCAGAAATCAACGAATATTTTGAAACTGAGAAGAACAAAGATACAGCATACTAGACTTCTTGGTACACAGATAAAGCAGTGTTAAGAGGGAAACTTATAGCACTAAATTACCACAACGAAAATTTAGAAAGATCTCAAATTAACAATCTATCATTGCAATAAGAAGAACTAGAGAACCAAGAGAAAATCAACCCCAAAGCTAGAAGAAGAAAATAAATAACCCAAATCAGACTTGAACTGAAGAAAATTGAGACACAATAAGCCATACAAAATATTAACAAATCTTAATATTTGTACTTTGAAATGATTAATAAGATAGACCACAAGTTAGACTAATGAGGATAAAAAAGTAGAAGATCCAAATAAACACATTCAGAAATTACAAAGGGGATGTTACCACTGACCCCACAGAAATACAAAATAACCCCAGAGACTACTACAAACATCCAAATGCACATAAGCTAAAACAAACTAGAAGAAATGAATAAATTTCTGGAAACATAAAACTCTCAAAATTGGACTAGGAAGAAACTGAAACCCTGAAGAGACAAATAACAAATTCCAAAGTTGAATTAGTAATAAAAAGCCTACCAAACAGAAAAACCCAGGCATCAGATGGATTCACAGGCAAATTCTGCCAGATGTATAATGAAAAGCTGGTACCATTCCTACTGAAAGTATTCAAAAAAATTGAGGAGGGACTCCTCCCCAACTCAGTCTATGAGGCCAGCATCATCCTGATGCCAAAACCTGGCAGAGACACCACAAAAAATAAAACTACAGGCCAATATTTTTGATGAACATAGATGCAAAAATCCTCAACGAAATACTAGAAAACTAAATTCAGCAGCACATCCAAAAGCTAATTTACCACAATCAAGTAGGCTTTATTCCTGAAGTACAAGGTTGGTTTAACTACGCAAATCAATAAATGAGATTCATCACATAAAAAGAACTACAAACAAAAATTACAAGATTATCTCAATAGGTGCAGAAAATGCCTTCCATAAAATTCAATATCCCTTTATGTTAAAAACCCTCAACAAACTGTGCATTGAAGAAACATACTTCAAAATAGCAATAGCCATATATGCCAAACTCACAGATAGCATCATACTGAATGGGCAAAACCTGGAAGCATTCCCCTCGAAGTCCAGAACAAGACAAGAATGGCCTCTTTCAAATCTCCTATTAAACATAGTACTGAAAGTCCTGGCCACAGCAATCAGGCAAGAGGAAAAAAAACAAAAGGCATCCAAATAGAAAAGAAGTTAAACTATCCTTATTTGCAGATGATATGATTCTATACTTAGAACACCCCATAGTTTCTGTCTAAAGGTTTCTTGATCTAATAAACAACTTCAGCAAAGGTTCAGAATACAAAATCAATGCACAAAAATTAGTAGCATTCCTATACATCAACAACATCCAAGCTGAGAGCTAAATCAAGAACACAATCCCCATTCCCAATAGTGGTGAAAAGAATAAAACACCTATGTAGATAGCTAACCAGGGAGGAGAAATACATATACAATGAGAACTATAAAACACCACTCAAAGTGTATACACACACACACACACACACATATATATATATTTGTATATGCATCTCATTGGTTCTGTTGCTCTGTAGAATCCTTACTCATACTGAACTAATTAGTTGTTTCCATTTTGTTCCATGTAGTTTTTTGAAATACATTTGTGTAATAGCAACAGTAATAAAAGTTACTACTGATTAGTCATTTTTCTCATCTCTAGTAAGATACGATTGTATTATCCTATTTCTAAAGTCTGTTGCAGTTCTAAAATATAATTATGGTTTGATAGATATATTTTTCACTTAGTATTCAGCATATTATATTAATTTTTCTACAAGTCATCAAACTTTTCTGTTAATTTAGTTCACAGAAAAAAATATGTGAACAACACATAGATGATTGGATTTTTCAGTTTTCACTTTTCAACAGGTTGTATTTATATCATGCCAACACACTAGGAAAGAAAAATTAGTTAAAATAATTGCGTCAGGAGAAAAATAAATGGTTGCATATGTGTGTGTGGGTGTGTACGTGTGCATGTGTATATACACACACACACATATGTAATCTTAGGTCAGTTTTTTTTTCTAACTTTGATAGTGTCTTTAATACACAAACAATATGTGTTAACGGAAGACAAATTTGAAAATACTTACAATCAAAAAGATATAAAGCAGAATGAAATGAAATAGAAAAAACTGGTTTTAATTCAAACATCTGGGATAACCAGTATTGTTTTGTGTATTTTCTCTAATTTCTCTTTTTTACCGCAACCATGGCATAATATACATGCAGTTTGTATCCCATTAATTATCTCAGTGTTATATCACAATGCTTCTTATGGCAATAAAATGACATGTCATTCTTATTCATCTTCCATAAAGATTCTTTCATTTGATATATAATTATTTGTTTAATCTTGTATTTTAGTATGTTATTTTCCCATTTTTTCTTCAGTAGAATAAGGCTATAATGCATATTTTGAGAAAGCCGAAACATATATTCTAATAAGTAGCTCTTGGCTTTAAACCACTTCTATATTTCATGCAGAATCTATTCGAATATAAAATATGAGACAACTATATAGTTATAAAAATATATATGTATATGTGTGTATATATATATACACACACTAAATGACTATACTAACAAACTAGACTGGCAATTATTTGAATTCCAATTTGATATGCTTTACTCATCATATATGAAATAATTATTTTTGTCCTTTTTCTATAATCACTTTTTTGCTCAATGAATCTGTACACTCATACTTTCACTGTTATCACACACTTTTTATTATAGCTTTAAGCCAACTGAGTTTACATTGTGCAGGCAATTGCTATAATTGTTGGTGTATAGATTGCAGCAGGAAAAAATCAGCCATGACGAACTGTCTATACATGTGATATATGAGCGTCAAGTTGCGTAATGTCTTGACAGATGCACTGATACACTGCAAATCCACTTACTGTAAGTCATTTTAATGTGACATTTTTACTGACGGCCTTTGTACTGGTATGTGACTTGGGCTGCGGCTCTCAATTAAGAATGACAAGCAAGAAGAGTCTTCCTAGATATAAAAATGCAGTTCTCTAGAGAAAACTGTGATAAGTTTAAAACCCAGTGAGTCAAGAACACAGTTTTTCACTTATTTACTAATTAGATAATTATCCTTATCAAACTAAGGATAATTTGAGAAATTAAAATGCTTCAAATGGTTCATTTTGATATGAGTGTGCTCCTGATTTTGGAGTTTTATAAATGTCAAGAATATGCTCTAGTTTAGTTCAAAAGTATGATATCAAAGACATTTCAAAGTATTGAAAAAAAAAGATTATTTTTAATGTTAAAACTCCATAATTAATAATAGAACACCAGAAGATGGATAATAAAAATGGAGATATAACAATTTCATTACTTCCACTGAGCAAAAAAATGAAATGATTTGATTTGGAGACTCCAAAATGTGGGAAAGCTGGGGTGGGGAGTTGGTAAGGAAGAAAAAATTACCTATTGGATACAATGTACACTATTCGGGTGACAGGTATAAATAAAAGCCCTGACTTTGCCACTATGCAATGTATCTATGTAACAAAACTAGACTTGTACCCACAAATGTATAAAAGTAAATTTAAGAATTATATAATGATTATATATACGAGACCTAACATATAAGAGTTAGTATAAACTCAAGTTAAAGAGGTGGAAAAAATATTCCATGCAAATGAAAAGCAAAAACAAGCAGGAGTAGCTCTCCTTATATCACATAAAACACATTTTAAAGCAACAACAGTATAAAAAACCAAATAAGGTCATTATATAATTATAAAAGGATCTATCAACAGAGTAAACAGATAATCTACAGAAGAGGAGAAGATATTTGCAAACTATGCATCTGACAAAGGTCTAATATCCAGCAACTATAAGGATCTTAAACAAATTTACTAGAGAAAAAGAGCAACCCCATTAAAAAGTGGGCAAAGGACATGAACAAACACTTCTCAAAAGAAGACATACAAGCAGTCAACAAGCATATGAAAAAAAGCTCAACATCGCTGATCATTAGAGAAATGCAAATCAAAACCACAATGGCATACCATTTCATTCCAGTCAGAATGACTATTATTAAAAATTTAGAAAGTAACAGATGCTGATGAGGTTGTAGAGAAAAGGGGACACTCATACACTGTGGTAGGAGTGTAAGTTAGCTAAATCATTGTGGAAAGGAATATGATGATTCCTCAAAGAGCTAAATGCAGAATTACCATTTGACCCAGCAATCCCACTACTGAATACATATACAGAGGAATACAAATCATTCTACCATAAAGCCAAAAGCATGCAAATGTTCATTGCAGCACTACTCAGAATGGCAGACATGGAATCAACCTAAATGCCCATCAGTGACAGATTGAAAAAAGAAAACGTAGTACATAGACATCATATAATAACATAAAAAAGAACGAGATTGTGTCTTTTGTACGAATATGGATGGAGTTGGGGGCTATTATACTTAGCAAACTAACACAGGAACAGAAAATCAAATACCGCATGTTCTCTCTTATAAATGGGAGCTAAATGATGAGAACTCATAAACACAAAGAAAACACAGACACTGAGGTCTACTTGAGGGTGAAAGGTGGGAGAAGTGAGAGGAGCAGAAAAGATAACTATGAGGTACTAGGCTTCATACCTGGGTAATGAAATAATCTGTACAACAAACCTCCATAACAGGAATTTACCTATGTAACAAAGCTTCACATGCGCTCCGAAACCTAAAATAAAAGTTACGTTTTGGCTGGGCGCGGTGGCTCACGCCTGTAATCCCAGCACTTTGGGAGGCTGAGGCGGGTGGATCACGAGGTCGGGAGATCGAGACCATCCTGGCTAACACGGTGAAACCCCGTCCCTACTAAAAAAAATACAAAAAATTAGCCGGGCGTGGTGGCGGGCGCCTGTAGTCCCAGCTACTCGGGAGGCTGAGGCAGGAGAATGGCGTAAATCCGGGAGGCGGAGCTTGCAGTGAGCTGAGATCCGGCCACTGCACTCCAGCCTGGGCGACACAGCGAGATTCTGTCTCAAAAAAAAAAAAAAAAGTTACGTTTTAAAAAAAGGGCCAGATATGGTGGCTCACGCCTGTAATCCCAACACTTTAGGAGGCCGAGGCAGGTGAATCACAAGGTCAGATCGAGACTATCCTGGCCAACATGGTGAAACCCCGTCTTTAGTGAAAATACAAAAATTACCTAGGTGCGGTGGCACACACCTGTATTCCCAGCTACTCGGAAGGCTGAGACAGGAGAATTGCCTGAACCCAGGAAACAGAGGTTGCAGTGAGCCGAGATCGTGCCACTGCACTCCAGCCTGGTGTCAGAGCGAGACTGTCAAAAATAAATAAATAAATAAATAAATAAATAAATAAAAAGGAAAGAAAGAAGAAGAGAAGAGAAAGAGAGAGAGATTAGAAAAGAAAGAGAAAAGATGAATAGAAATAACAGTTGGTTTTCAAAAAAATAAACAAAATTGTCATACCTTAACTAGACTATGTAAAAAAAAAGAGAAAAGATCCAAATAAAATTGTAAATGAAAGAGGAGAGAGTTTAACCGATATTGTAGAAATACAAATGATCATAAGACATTACTATGAAGAACAGCATGTCAACAAATTGGGTTATCAACAAGAAACATAAATTTCTAGAAATACACAAGCTACCAAGAATAAATTAAGAAGACATGCAAAATCTGAATAGACAAATAATGACTAAAGAGATTGAATCAGTAATCAAAAACCTCCCCCTCAAAAAAAAGTATAGAACAAGATAGCTTCAGTGGTGAATTCTACCAAACACTTAAAGAAAAATTAATCCCAATACTTCCTAAACTTAAAAAAAAAAAATGAGGAGAGTATACTTCAGAGCTCGTTTATGAGGCCAGAATATCCTGATACCAAAATCAGGCAAGCACACTATAGTCAAAGGAAATTTCAGGTCAATATCATTGATAAACATAGGTGCAGAAATCCTCAACAAATACTAGCAAACCAAATTCAACAGCAAGTTAAAAGGATCATACCCTATGATCAAGTGGGATTTATCACTGGGACAAAAAGATGGTTCTATATATGCAAATCAATAAATGTTATATACCACATTAACATAATTAAATATAAAAGTCATATGATCATCTTAAAAGAGGCAGAAAAAACATTTGACAAAAATCAATAATTTTTGGTAGCAACTGTCAACAAATTATGTAAAGAAGGAATGTACTTCAACAAAGTAAAGACTATAACTGACAAGTGTTCAAGTAATAACACACTCCATAGTGAAAACCTGAAAGTTTTCCTCTGAGATCAGAACATTACGGGAATGTCCACTCTCAAGACTTCTATTCAATATAATACTGGAAGTTCAAGACGCAAAATTAGGCAAACATAAGAAATAAAATCATCCGGCCGGGCGCAGTGGCTCAAGCCTGTAATCCCAGCACTTTGGGAGGCCGAGACGGGCGGATCATGAGGTCAGGAGATCGAGACCATCCTGGCTAACACAGTGAAACCCCGTCTCTACTAAAAATACAAAAAATTAGCCGGGCGTGGTGGCGGCGCCTGTAGTCCCAGCTACTCAGGAGGCTGAGGCAGGAGAATGGCGGGAACCCGGGAGGCAGAGCTTGCAGTGAGCCGAGATTGCGCCACTGCACTCCAGCCTGGGTGACAGAGCGAGACTCCACCTCAAAAAAAAAAAAAAAAAAAAAGAAATAAAATCATCCAAAGCAGAAAGGAAGTAGTAAAGTTGTCTCTTTGCTAATCACATGATCTCATATGTGGAACACACTAATGACTCTATTTTTAAAATCTGTAGGAAATTTTGCAGTATATGATCAACATACAAAGTTGGTAGCATTTCTATATAGTACTAAGAGATTCTCTGGGAAAGAAATCACGAAAACAATCCCATTTACTTCCACTTAAAAAAAATAAAATACTTAAGAATAAATTTAATCAGGAAGGTGAAAGGCCTGCACACTGAAAACTCTAAAATGATAAAAGAAACTCAACAAGACACAAACAAGTGGAAACACATCTGTGTTCATAGATGGGAAGTATTAATGCTGCTTAAATGTCCATATGACTCAAAGTGATCTACAGTTTCAATGCAATCCCTATCAAAATTCCAATACAAATGTTCATGGAAATAGAAACAATAGTCCTAAAATTCATATGGAATCACAAAAGCAATCTTGAGAAAAATGAACAAACGTGGAGGCATCAAAGTACCTGATATTAAAATATTTTACAAATCTACAGTATCCAGAACAGTATGATATTGATGTAAAAACAGATATATAGACTAATGGAACAGAATAGAGTCCCAAATCAAATCTACATATTTATAGTCATTTATCTTTGACAAAGATACCAAGATCATACGACAGAAAAAAAAAAAAGTCTCTAATAAATGATGTTGGAAAACTGGTGTGAAAAATCCATACACAGAATAATGAAATGCAACCTTTATCTCATATAATATCGAAAATCAAGTAAAATGAATTAAACACTTAAATATAATAACAAACTGTAAAACTACTGGAAGAAAATATAGGATGAAAGTGTCTTGACATTGATCTGGGCTATGATTTATCAGGTATGATACTAAGAACATAGGCAGTGAAAGTTTAAGTGTATGGGATTGCACTAAACTAAAATCTTTCTTCACACCAAAGGAAACAACTAATAAAGTGGTGATACAGCATACAGAATAAGAGGAAGTATTTATAGATTATACATCTGATGATTTGAGTTAATATTTAAAACATAAAAGGAACTTAACAGCAAGAAAAACATTACCCATTTTAAATAGACATTTCTTTAAAAAAAAACATACAAATGGCCTAGATGTATACAAAAATAATGCTCAACATCACTAACCATCAGGGAAATACTAAATATTATATATCACCTTATACCTCTCAGAATGGCTATCATCAAAAAGACAAAAGGTAAGTGTGGTAAGGATGTAGAGAAAAGAGACCCTTGTATACCTATATTGGGAAAGTAAATTTTTATAGCCATTATAGAACACAATATGTTATTTCCTCAAAAAATTAAAAATAGAGCTGCCATATGATCCAACAATCTTATTTTGGAGTATATAGTCAAAAGAAATGAAATCAACATGTGAAAGACATAGCTGTACTCCCATGTTCATTGCAGCAGTATTCACAATAACCAACATAGGGAATCACCCTAAATTCCCATCAATGGATAAATGAACTAAGAATAACAGGTATACATATATGCACAATAAAATATTATTCAGCCATAAAAAGGATAAAATCTTGTCATTTGCAAAAGCATTGATGAACCAGATTATGCTAAGTGAATTAAACCAGGTACAGAAAGACAAATAAATACATATGATGTCACTGATATGCGGACTGAAGTAGAGAGTAGAATGGTTATGTCCTGGTGCTGGGGGGGCCGGGGGTAAGTGAAATGAGAAGATGTTGGTGAAAGGGTACAAAGTTTCAGTTAGGAAGGATGAAAAGGTTCTGTAAATCTAATGTACAGCATGTTGATAATAATACTGTATTGTATACTTGAAATTTGCTACAAGAGCATGTCTTAAATGTTCTCCCCACAAAAAAAAAAAAAACCATGTAAGGTGATTATATGTTAATGAGCCTTATGTTAATTATTTGATAATGTATACATATATCAAAACATCACATTATAAACTGTAAATATATACATTTGTTATTTGTTTATTATATGTCAGTAAAGCTGGAGGGAGAAAATGATTTCGCAGTGCCAACAGATTATTCTTGCATAGGAAGTTAGTAACAACTTTGTAACCATCCTTAAATATGAAGCAATAAGAATGACAGCATCTTTTCATAAAGTTTGAATAAACACTAAACAGAAGCTTCAGTTCTCTTTCTTTCACTCATTCCTTTATACCACTCTTGTCCACATATTATCTTTATTTTTCTCCATAGATTAACCCATTCTTTAGATGAATATACTTGAATCATAGCCACAGATTTTCTCAGATATACTAGTGACTATGTAAGACTGTTCTTGCAGGAAAAGAACAAAGTGATGATGAAAAAGAGCTGTACTTTATTTCATCATTCCAACAATGAATACCTATCATTGGTAATGCCTCAGTCAATTCTATTCATATAGCATGTTCTCATCAATCTTTCAGAAACAAGAGGGTATTTAAGTCACATAGGATTACAATGATCTAAATGCCATTGCACTTGTGTTGGTAACATACAAAAACATTTTATCACATTTTATGTTATTTGCATGATTTTTCCGTGTTTCTTTCTAAACAAGGACTGAAAATCTTTATGATAATTATATGAAAAAATATGATATTTCCTTCCTCTTTTACCATATTATAGTTGGGCTTCCAAAATTAACAGTTTAAGAAAATAACCATACAATTTGAACTCAGCATTTTTGCAGGTTAATGAAATAAATATAACTTGTTTCAGAAATTTTTTGATAGAAATGATAGGATGTGAGCTGTCTTTTTGAGAAAATTCTAGAGTATGTAATTTTCTCCTATTAATATGCTTTACTTAGTAACTTCCAATGGTATTCTGCATATGGCACAGATAAAAGTAAGCCTTCTGCAAATAAATATTTAATGTTTTACAGAATTGTACTCAAATTGACAGTGTTTTCATTTCTTTTCAGTTAGACCTCAGTGCACTGAGGAAACTGTAATGGGTTACCACCTAGTTTTCCAAAGCAAAGCAGCTTTTATTTAAATGCCAGTTTTATTGAAAGTGTTTGTAAAAAAGGGAAAAGTGTGTGTGCATGTATATTTGTGCACAGGCCTGTGCACATTTGTGTGCGTGCTTCTGTAGTCTATAGCTTATCTCAAGCAGATTCCTTTCTTCGGAAACAACAAAAGTAAAGCAGTGTCTATTAACTTTATCAATGGCTATCACCCTGAGCAGTACTGTCCATTGATTTCTACACAGTCTATGCTTTTTACATGAAATCAAGTGTTATTGCCCAGGATAACATAGATTATTTACCACTAGCACTGGAATAAATGCAGGCACTCTAATTAGAAAAAAAATTGTCTACTATTTCAGCTAGCCTTTTCAAAACAATGCTTAATTAACAGTCCCATTCTCTATATATTTTACTCACTACAAAAACAATACAATATACAAATATGTCTTAATTATGTAAATATAATTATGATATTTTAAGATAATAAAAAGCAATTTTCAAAATGCTAGAAATGAATATTTTCAACCTAGGGTGCAGACACACACACACACACACACACACACACACACATGCACACACACCTGTAAATCAAGAAATAGAGATAGAAAAGGAACAATCTAAGGTATTAGGAACATATGTGTTGTTTAAGGAGCGATTCTTGAGTCAAAATATAAACCAGAAATAGTTCCAATTCTGAAATTCATGATGTCTAATGGGAGAATCAAGTTTTACCTAAATAGATAAATCTATAAAAATTATAAACCTTCAACAAATCCCACTTTTTGCAGTAAAGATATATAGAGTAAGGTCAATAGAACAAGCAGAGTATAGTAATTTTTATCTAGAAAGACTATTTTAATGTTTTACTTTTAAATTTGTTCTAATATTTAACTGAAGCACAATATATATAGAAACATGTACAAAGCATAAGTATACAATTAGATATTATTTTGCAAAAAATATATATATATGTACATATATATATCCGCGTGTGTGTGTGTATATATATAATATAATATATATATTCATCAATCAGGCAAAGAAATATATATTTTAGCAGCACTGAGGCACATTCAGAATATGACTCTAACCCAAGAATGTCAACTATTCTGACTTTTAGCATTACAAATTAGTTCTCCATTGTTTCAAATTTTACATACATTTACATACATACAGTAGAATGGATACATAAGTTTTAGTACATTCAAATGATGAAAACATCAATGAGAATTACCACTCTAGAAATGAAATGGAAGTCCTAGGCTATTGAGTATACATTTGGCAATATATTGTAGCTATTGCCAAGCTATTTTCCAAAGTGAATTTACCAATTCATTCTTCCACCAGAAATATGAGCGGTTAGGTTGTATCACATCTGACCAAAACTTGATAATTTCTGCTTTTAAAATTTTAGCCATTATAATAGGTATTTAATCATTTCTCATTTTGATTATAATTTTTTTTTTTTTTGAGACAGTTTCACTCTGCCGCCCAGGGATCTCGGTTCACTGCCACCTCTGCCTCCTGGCTTCAAGCAATTCTTGTACTTCAATCTCCCAAGTAGCTGGGATTAGAGGCATGACATCATGCCCAGCTAATTTTTGCAATTTTAATAGAGAGGGGGTTTCAGCATGTGGGCCAGGCTGGTCTCCAATGCCTGGCCTGAAGTGATCCACCCACCTCATCCTCCCAAAGTGCTGTGATGATAGGTGTGAGCCACCACACCCAGCCCTCATTTTGATTTTAATTAGCATTCCCCTGGTGACTAATTGATATTGAATACACATTAACATGTTTATTCGTAATTTGGAATCATCTATAGGGAAAAACTTGTTCAAGTCACTTATCAGTCTTTTATTAAATTCATTTGAAAGAGTCATTATATACTTTGAAGGAAATCATTTCTTGGATATATGTATTGCTAATTTTTATTAGGTAGAATATTAATCTACTGCATGATTCACCTTCATACATTGTCTATCATGCTCTTGTCATATGTGCCACCAACTCTCAATTCCATTCCATCATCACATAACTATTAAATCAATCCATATTTTCTCAATTGGTTTGCATGCTTCCAGTGCTTTATTTTTTTATTCTGTGTTGTAGACCATGACAACTTGACTCCTCTTAAACCTTGTTTTCATCATTATACTTTTCAGCTTAAGAATTTATCAGAGTTGTATTATAAGGCCAAGAGATTTCATTGCAGGAGAGGACTGTAAGGATCAAAACGGGTGAGACAGGGAGCTGTAAGAGGTGGAAATAGCTGTTATCCTATACTGCATGTCTTCTGCCTATAAAATAAAGAGAATTAGCACGGAAGAATCTCAGACTGCAGCACAGTTTTAATAAAATTTGTGTCAGACTGATACAGAGTCCTAGAGTGAAAGCTGCTCTGTTAGATTATAGGGAATGGACCTGCCTTAGTATAGCCATGGATCTCTGGCTTTTGCTGAGAGCAGCCTATGGGAAGTGTAGCCTTATGCAAACACGGTGGTAGATTTACAGCATAACACTGGGGGGTATTCCATCAATCACACACACATTTGGGTTGATTTTATGTCATTATTATTGTGAATAGTGTTTTGATGAACATATGTATACAGTCTATGCCTTTTACATGAAATCAGGTGTTATTGCCCAAGAGGACACAGATGAATCAGAAGATCCAAAAGCTGCATTATTATTGTTTCCATGACAAAAAGCTCATTATAAATGATCTGAATAATCTAAAATCCTCAACACTTCACATTCTTGGCCTATTTTATAAAGCTTATAAATTGTTACTGTTTTTAACAAAATTCTTGTTTTAATCTTTACTGTGCCTTTCTCCTATGCCTCATTTCCTTAGATGTTACTTTTTAATTGTTGTAGATACATAGTAAGTGTATATATTTATGGGTATATGAGGTATTTTGATAGATTTCTTTCTGGGTCTCTATTCTGATCCATTGAACTGAACATTTTATGCCAGTACCATGCTCTTTTGCTTACTGTATCTCTGTAGTATAGTTTGAAGTCAGGTAATATGATTCCTATGGTTTTGTTCTTTTGACTCAGGATAGCTTTCCCTATTCTAGGTCTTTTGTGGTTCCATATAAATTTTAGGACTTTTTAAAAAAATTTCTGTGAAGAATGTCATTGGTGTTTTGGTAGGGATTACACTGAATCTGTAGATTGCTTTAAGGGAGGAGACCACCCCTCATATTGTCTTATGCCCAATTTCTGCCTCCAAAGAAAGAATAAGTAAAAACTGAAAGACAGAAATGAAATCCACAGGCAGATAGCCCAGCGCCGTGCCCTGGGCCTGGAAGTTAAAAATCTACCCATGACCTAGCTGCTTGTGTTATCTATAGATTCCAGACATTGCATAGAAAAGCATTGTGAAAATCCCTGTCCTGTTCTGTTCCATTCTGATTACCGGTGCATGCCGCCCCAGTCACGTACCCCCTGCTTGCTCAATCCATCACAACCCTCTCACGTGGACCCCCTTAGAGTTGTAAGCCCTTTAAAGGGACAGAAATTGCTCACTCGGGGAGCTCAGCTTTTGAGACGCAAGTCTGCTGAAGATCCTGGCCAAATTAAGCTCCTTCCTTCTTTAACCCAGTGCCTGAGGAGTTTTGTCTGCGTCTCGTCCTGCTACAGCTTTGGGTAACATGGGCATTGTTAACAATATTGATTCTGCCAATCTATGAACATGACATATCTTTCCTTTTCTGTGACTTCTTCAATGTTTTACAGTTTTTACTGTAGAGATGTTTCAATTCATTGGTTAAGTGTATTCCTATATATTACATTTTCTTTGGATCTGTTGTAAATGGAATTACTTTCTTGATTTCTTTTTTAATTTGTTCACTGTTGGCATATTAAAATGCTACTAATTTCTGTGTGTTGATTTATAATTTTGCAAAGTTACTGAATTTGTTTTTCAGTTCTAATACTTTTGCGATGTAGCCTTTAGATTTTGGAAATGCAATCCCCAGTGATTAGTGGTGGAGTCTGGTGGAAGGTGTGGATGGTGTATTGGCCATGGGGCAGATTCCTCGTGAATGACTTGGTGTCATCCTCAAATATTCCTTTAGAGCCATGTAAGCTAATTAATGCAGGCCCACCCATCCAGGCTCTCCCACCAAAGCTGGCATCTGCCTGCATGTGCCATCCGTGGGCCTGGACACTGGCCTGCCAATACCATTGCAGCCACTAATACCAGTGCACACTGCTTAGGACCATGCTGCTATTTCCATCACCCATGCTGTCCAGGGACCTGAAAACCCACCAGCTGACTTTTCCAACAAATGAAAATCTAACACAACATACCAAAACCAATGGTATATAGAAAAAACAGTACAAAGGGAAAGTTTACAGCAAAAAGCACATTCCTCACAAAAGTAGAAATATTTCAAATAAGTAACCTAATTATGTACCTCAAGGAGCTATTAAAGCAAAAATAAGCTAAGTCCAAAATTAGTAGAAGAAAAAAATAATAAAAGGAAATAGAGATTAAACAATACAAAAAGTACACAAGACAAAAATTTTTTAAGACAAACAAGATGAATAAACTCACTGTTAGACTAACCAAAAAAAGAAGGACGAAGATGCCAATAAAGTCAGGATAATGCTGGCCTCATAGAATGAGTAGGGAAGGAGTCCCTCCTGCTCAATTGTTTGGAATAATTGTAGTGGGAATGGTACCAGCTCTTCCTTATACATCTGATAGATTTTGGCTGTAAAACCATCTGGTCTTGGGCTTTTACTGATTGGTACACTTTTAATTATTGACTCAAATTTGGAACTTATTTTGGTTGGTTCAAGGATTCAAATTTCTTCTTGATTCAATTTTTGGAGATTCTGTGTTTCCAGGAATATGTTTATTTCTTCTGAGTTTTCTAGTTTGTGTGAATAGAGGTGTTCATAATAGTCTCTGAGTTATTTTTATATTTCTGTGGTAACGTCTCCGTTCATTTATGATTGTGTTTACTTGGATCTTCTCTGTCTTTTGATGTCTAGCTAGGGATGTATCCATCTTACTAATTCTTTCAAAAAACAAGCTGCTGGATTTACTAATCTTTTGTATAGTTTTTACATCTCCATTTCCTTCAGTACAGCCCTGATTTTAGTCATTTCTTGTCTTTTGCTAACCTTGGGGTTAGTTTGCTCTTGTTTTTCCAGTTCCTCTAAGTGTGATTTTAGGTTGCCAATTTCAAATCTTTCTTTTTTTTTTTTTTTTTTTTTTTTTTTTTTTTTTTTTTTTT
>NC_037689.1:125434549-125556292 GCF_003255815.1 Theropithecus gelada
TTTTTTTTTTTTTTGAGACGGAGTCTCGCTCTGCCGCCCAGGCTGGAGTGCAGTGGCTGGCTCTCCGCTCACTGCAAGCTCCGCCTCCCGGGTTTAGGCCATTCTCCTGCCTCAGCCTCCTGAGTAGCTGGGACTACAGGCGCCCGCCACCTCGCCCGGCTAGTTTTTTGTATTTTTTAGTAGAGACGGGGTTTCACCGGGTTAGCCAGGATGGTCTCGATCTCCTGACCTCGTGATCCGCCCGTCTCGGCCTCCCAAAGTGCTGGGATTACAGGCTTGAGCCACCGCGCCCGGCCCAATTTCAAATCTTTCTAACTTTTTGATGTGGGTGTTTAGTGCTGTAAACTTCCCTCTTCACACTGCTTTGGCTATGTCCTGGAGAATCTGGTATGTTGTATCTTTGTTTCCATTAGTTTCAAAGAATCTCTCGATTTCTGCCTTAATTTTATTCTTTACTCAATAGTCATTTGGGAGCATGTTGTTTAATTTCCATACAATTGTATGGTTTTTGGTGATTTTCTTACGACTGATTTTTATTTTAATTGCACTCTTGTTCGAGAATGTGGTTTGTATGATTTCAGGATTTTTTGAATTTGCAGAAGTTTGTTGTATGCCAATCATGTGGTCAATTTTAGAGTATATGGCATGTGTATATGAGAAGAATATATATTCTGCTGTTCTTGGATGGAGAGTTATTTAGATGTCTTTTAGGTCCGTTTGCTCAAGTGTCAGGTTCATGTCTTGAATATTGTTAGTTTTCTGCCTCCATTATGTGTCTAATACTGGCATGTGGCCATCTCCCACTATTATGGTGTGGTTTATCTAACACTCTTCATAAGTCTCCAGGAATTTGCTTTGTATAGCTGGGTGCTTCTCTGTTGGCTGCATATGTTAGAATAATTAAGTCCTTTTGTTGAATTGAGCCTTTTACCACTATATAATGCCCTTCTTTATACTTTTCTATCTTTGTTGGTTTACAGTCTGTTTTGTCTGAAATTAGAATAACAGCCTCTGCCTTTTTAAGTTTTTCATTTGCTTGGTAGATTTTTCTCCATTCCTTTACTTTGAGGGTATTGAGTCATTGCATGTGAGATGGATCTGCTGAAGACTGCTTATCATTTGGTTTTGCTTTTTTATCACACTTGCCACTCTGTCTTTTAATTTGGGTGGTCAACCCATTTAGTTTGAAGGTTAGTATCGATATGTGCAACTTTCTACCTGTCATCATATTGTGTGCTGGCTATTATGTAGACTTGTTTGTGTAGCTGCTTTATAGTGTCACAGGTCTATGTATTGACACCAAAACCTAGCAGAGGCACAGCAAAAAACAGAACTTCAGTCCAATATCCTTGTTGAATATACACCCCAAAATACTCAAAAAATACTAGCAAACTGAAACCAGCAGCACATCAAAAAGCTATTGCCCCATTATTAAGTAGGCTTTACCTTTGGTATCCAAGGTAGGTTGAAATATGAAGATCAGTATATGTGATTTACCACATAAACAGAACTGAAAATGAAAACCATACAATCGTCCCAATAGATGTAGAAATTGATTTAAATAAAACTCCATATTCATTTATGGTTTAAAAAAAAAAAAAAAAAAAAAAACCTTAACAAACTAGGCATTGAAAAAATATACCTCCAAATAATAAGAGCCATCTATGACAAAACCACAGTCAATGTCATACTGAATGGGCAAAAGCTGAAAACATTCCCCTAGAAAACAGGAAAAAGATAAGTATGCCCTCTCTCACAACTCCAATTCAACATAGTTCTGGCAGCACTAGCAAGAGCAATTAGGAAAGATAAATAAATAAAAGCCATCCAAATAGGACAAGAGGAGTTAAATATGTTCCTGTTTGCAGACAATGTAATTCTTTACACAGAAAACCCCACTGTCTCTGTCCAACAGTTTTTTAATCTGAGAAACAACTAGAGTAAATTTTCAAGATACAAAATCCATGCACAAAAATAAGCAGCATTTCTGTACAGCAACAACATCCAAGCTGAGAGCCAAATCAAGAATGCAATTCCATTCAAAATAACAGCAAAAATAATAAAATACTCAGGAATACAGCTAACCAAGGAGGTGAAAAACCTCTACAATAAGAGTGATAAACCACCACTCAAAGAAATCAGATATAACACAAACAAGTGGAAAAACATCCCCAGCTTATTGATAGGAAGAATAAATTTTGTGAACATGGTTATACTGCCCAAAGCAATTTACAGATTCAATGCTGTAACTATCAAACTACCAATGACGTTCATTACGGAATTAGAAAAAAAAAAAAAAACATTTTAAATTTCACATGGCACCAAAAAAGAGCCCAAATTGCCAAGGTAATCCTAAGAAGAAAAAAAAAAAAAAAGCTGGAGGCATTACATTACTCAATTTCCAACTATACTACAAAGCTGCAGTAACCAAAACAGCATGGAACTGGTACAAAAACAGACATATAGACCAATGGAACAGAACAGAGAGCCCAGAAATTATGCCACATACCTGCAACCATCTGATTTTTGACACAATTTTTAAAAATGGGAAAAGAACTCTCTATTCAATTCACGGTGCAGGAATAACTGGCAAGCCATATGCAGAAAATTGAAACTGGATTTCTTCCTTACATCATATACAAAAATAAACTTAGGATGAATTAAAGTCTTAGATGTAAAATCTCAAACTCTAAACGTTCTGGAAAACAACTTGGAAATATCATTCTGGTCATACGATCTGGGAAGGATTTCATAATGAAGACAACAAAAGCAATTACAACAAATCCAAAAACTGACAAATGGTATCTAATTAAACTAAAGAGCTTCTGCACAGCAAAATAAACTATTAACAGAGTAAGCAGACAACCTACAGAACGGTAGAAAATATTTGAAAAATATGCATCTGACAAAGGTGTAATATCCAGAATCTATAGGAAACTTAAATTTAAAAGCAAAATCAAGCAACTCCATTAAAATTGGGCAAAGCACATAATCAGACACTTTTCCAAAGAAGGCTATGTATGGCCAAAAAGCATTTGAAAAATTGCTCAACATCACTGATCATTAGACAAATGTAAATCAAAACCACAATGACATACCATCTCATGCAGTCTGAATGGCTATTATTAAAGAAGTAAAAAAAATACAGAATGATGACAAGGTTGTTGGAAAAAAGAAGTACTTATACACTGTTGGTGGGAATGTAAATTCAGCCATTGTGGAAAGCAGTTTTTGATTCCTCAAAGAACTTAAAACAGAATAACCATTCCACCCAATAATCCCACTATCAGGTATATACCCGAAAGAATATAAATTGTTCTATCATAAAGACACATGCATAGGTTCATCAAAACACTATTCACAATAGCAATGACATAAAATCCACCCAAATGCCCATTAAGAGTAGACTATATACAGAAACTGTGATATATATACACAAGGAATACTATGCAGCCATAAAAAATGAGATTATGTCCTTTTCAGCAACATGTATGAAGCTGGAGTCCCTTATCCCAAGCAAACTAACACAGGAACAAAAAACCAAATACCACATGTTCGCACCTATAGTGAGAACTAAATTTTGAGTACATCTGGACACAAAAAGAATAATAGACACAAGGGCCTACACTTGAAGGTGGAGGAAGGGAGGAAGGTCAAGATTCAAAAACTTCCTCAGATACTATGTATATTACCTAGGTGACAAAATACTCTGGACACCAAACCACTGTGACATGCAATTTACCTATATACCAAACCTGCACAGGTATCCCTGAACCTAAAATAAAAGATAAGAAAAATAAAAAAGAAGACCTTAGATTGGATGCTACAGAAAAAAGATTTTCAGAGTCTCTTATGAGCAACTATACACTAAAATGCCACAAAACCTCAAAGAAATGCATACATTCTTAGACATTTACAACTTACATAGTTTGGATTAGAAAAAAATAGAAAATTTGAGCAAGCCAATAAGAAGTAATGAGATCAAAACAGTAAGAAAAAGTTTATCAAAGTAAAAGTCCAGAACCACATAGGTTTACCAGTGACTTCTACCAATTTTTCAAATAAGAACTAATATCAATTCTCCTCAAATTAAAAAAATTGACGAGAAGGGCACTCCCTCTAACTCATTGTACAAGGTCAGCATTGTCCTTACAACAAAACCAGACAAATATGAAAGATAAAAAGAACACAATAAGCCAATATTCTTGATTAACACAGATACAAGCATCTTCAGTAAAATACTAGCAAATTGGATATAACAGCATATCAAAAAGTTATAAACCATGATCATGTGGGATTTATTTAATGGATGGTAGGATATTATAACATATTGAAATCAATAATCATAATACATCACAACAGAATGATAGACAAAAAATATGTGATCATTTCAATAGATACAGAAAAAAAAATCAACATCTGTTGATGATAAAAGCTCTTAACAAACTAAACATAGAAGAAATGCACTTCAACATAATACAGGCCACATATTAAAAACTTACTGCTAACATCATACTAAATGAAGAAAAGTTAAAAGCCTTTTCTCTAAGAAAACAAGATAATGATGCCCACTTTTATCATTCCTATTTAGCATAATACTGGAAATCTTATAGCAATCAGGCAAGAGAAGCAAATAAAAGACATGCAAATTGGAAAAGAGAAAGGTCAAATAGTCCCTGTGTCCTGATAATGTGATCTTATACATAGAAAAATCTAAAGTCTTTACTGAAAAAACTCTTATACCTAATAAATTCAGTAATGTTACACAATACAAAATCAATATAGAAAAATCAGTAATGTTTCTATACCCCAGTACTGAACTAGTTGAGAAAGACATAAATAAAGCAATTCTATTTACATTAGCTACAATAAAATAAAATGAAATGCCTATAAATGCATTTTATCAAGGAGATGAATATCTCTACAAAGAAAACTGCAAAATACTGATGAAAGCAATTAAAGGGGACACAAACAAATGGAAGGACATCCCTTGCTCAAGTCTAAGAATTAATATTGTTAAAATAACCACAATGCCTAAAACAATCTACACATTCAATACAGTCCCTATGAAAATACCAATGTCACTTTTCACATACACAGAAAAGATATTCGCCAAATTTTCATGGAACCAAAAAAGAAGCTCAAATAGCCAACAAATCCTGAGCAAAAAGAATAAAGCTGAAGGCATCACACTACCCGACCTCAAAATATATTCCAAGGCTATGGGAACCAAAACACCATGGTATAGGTATGAAAGTAGATATTTAGACCAATAAAACAGAACAGAGAATCCAGAAAAATAAATTTACATATTTGTAACCAATTGATTTTTGACAAAGTGGCCAAGAACACACATTGGGTACATAAAGAGTGCTGGAAAAATTGAATATCCATATGCAGAAGAAAACTAGACCCCTATCTTTCACCATCTACAAAAATCAACTCAAGATGAATCAAAGGTTTAAATGTAACACCAGAAACCATATAACTACTAGAAAAAAATATGGGGAAACACTTCAGGACATTGGTCTAGGCAAGTATTTTGTGGCTAAGACCTAAGTGACACAGACAACTTAACAAAAATATACAAATGGGACTATATTAAACTAAAGAGCTTATGCAGGCTGAGCATGATGGCTCATGCCTATAACCCCAGCATTTTGAGAGGCCAAGATGAGAGAATTCTTGAAGCCAGGAGTTCAAGCCCAGCCTGATTGACACAGCAAGACCCCGTCTCTACAAAAAAATGTTTTACAAAATTAGCCAAAGATGGTGGTGTACACCTGTAGTCCCTGCTCCTTGGGAGGATAACTTGAGCACAGGAATTCAAGGCTGCAGTGAGCTATTATCATGCTATGGAGAAAATATTTTCAAAATGTCAATCTGATAAGAGACTAATATCTACAATATACAAGGAACTCAAACAACAATTTTTACAAATTTCTATTAAAAAATGAAGAACATAAATTGATACTTCTCAAAAAAGAATAAAAATGGACAAGTTATATTAAAAAATGCTTAATATCACTAATCACCAGGGAAATGCAAATCAAAACTACAATGAGATACCATGCTATCTCAGAATAGCTATTATTAAAAAGTAAAAACAAAACCAACAAATGTTGATGAGGATGAAAAAAAAGGAAACTCTTATACACTGATGATGGGAAGGCAAACCAACAAAGCCACTATGAAGTATGAAGCTTACCTCAAAAAAGTAAAAATAGAACTACCATATTGTCCAGCAATCCCATTATAGGGCATTTATCCAAAGGAAAGGAAATTGGCCTATCAAAGAGACATCTACATCCTCATGCTTATTGAAGCACTATTTACAATAACCAAGATATGGAATCAACTTGAGTGCCCATCAATAGGCAAATGTATAAAGAAAATATAAAACAATGAAATACTATTAAGCCATAAAAAGGAATAAAATCATGACATTTTCAGCAACATGGGTGGAACCGGAGGTCATTATGTTAAGTGTAATAGGCCAGGCACAGAGAAACAAATATCATATAGTCTCAATCATATGTGGGAGCTAATAAAGTTGGTTTCATGGAGGCAGAGAACAGACTGATAGATACCAGAAGCTGAGAATGGTGTGCACGTGGGAGGGGGTCATGAAGAGAGGTTGGTTAATGGGTATAAACACAGAGTTAGGGAGAAGATGTAAACTGTAACGTTCAATAGCACAGTAAGGTGACTACAGTTAGCAACAATGTATTGCATATTTCAAAATAGCTAGAAAAGACTTCCAATGTCCCCAACACAGAGAAACTATAAGTACTCAAGTGATGGATATACCAAATGACCTTACTTGATTATTAACCATTCCATAAATGTAACAAATACCAACATGTACCCTATAAACATGTATAACCTTATGTATCAATTTAGAAACAGAAAATTAAAATTATTACAAATGAGTGTAAATGTAAGACCTGAAAGTATCATAGTTCAGAGTGACAGTTGGGTCTTATGCCAAGTTGACATATATCAGTATTCTAACAATTAGGCTTGGATACCAGATGTCAGAATCCAACCAATTTCAACAACCAAATCATGAGTGAGAACAGAAATTTAATCTATGTTGGAGACTTATTTTGCAGATTTCCCAATATACATTTTATTGAGTGAAGGAACTAGGCTAAAATTATAGTCATTCCCCAGAGGAAAGAAGTGGAGATATTTAGCTAGATTTGAAATAAACCAGGTAAATCTTCATGGCTCTTGTACAAAGTTTTCCAGTGTGTGTAAAAGTTAGGTCAATGCAAGTTTTTAAATGCACCAATGATCAGACACATTGCAATAATTCATAATCTATAAATTGTAATCAAATTTAGTAGTCTCAATCTTAAGTATATTTTTATTTCTAGTCATTATACAAAATTGAAAAAAAAAACAAAGATTTTACAACTCTGAAAAATAGGAGAAATGTACACAAGTACAATGTACTGCTGTATAAAAATATTTATATCTTTATAATGTGCTAATCCTGATAAGACATTAGCCATCAGTTAAATACACTATTCAGTTGATATCAACATAGGCATGATTATTCACTAATAAGTATTAATGTTGTGATTTCTAGAGGCCTGAGAGTGTGCCAGAGTAAATTATGAAAACATCTGTCTCTGAAAATATAAAACTATTTTTTCAGGAATCATTAACAAGGGCTAATAGCTACTGCCAATGAAAATAAATCCTCAGTGGCCTGTAGTAATGATTCTAATTATTTAATTTACACTTACTGTTTCTGTTCCCATTTCAGCCTTTCAACAAAATTGTGTTTTTCCCTCATTCATTGTCAGCATGCAAATGTGTTCCCTCTCAATAAATAACACTTTTAATTGTTAAAATGTAAGCCATTTTCTTATTAAACATCAGTGTCCCATCTAATGCAAAATAAAGTAGCCCAGCAATTAACCATTGTACCACAGAGCAATGCCCTGATAAACACTGAAAAGAGTATTCCAGCATTCAAAAAGTATTTTTCTCTATAGAGAACATCGAGGGAATAATTTTGCCTGACTATACTATTGCATGTGCAACTGCGGAGATATAGTAAGAAGCTCATGATGAGAACAAATTGAGAAATAGTTTACATACTATGAGTACGCATTTGAAGTTACTTTGAGTATATTTACAATGAAAAATAAACACATTAAAAAATACAGTCAAGTCAGTTGAAGTCAGGAGAAACTTTAATGATGATCCAATTGAAACTTTGAATGATTGAATTTACTCCAAATAATAATAGCAGTTGGTTCTCTAAATCCTACTTAAATTTTGAGTGTTATTAAACAAATGGCCATCCAAAGTCTTCTATTGCATTATTAAATAGCTCTAATTGACAGATATTTCTTTTTTATTTGGTATTATCTGTGCCTCTGGCCTTTTAGCTCTGATGGTACTTATGGAATACTTCTAATATGTGAAGAGAGCTAAATGTACTCTCAAACAATGAAGTCTTATTTTTAATAAAATTTACTCATTTTAACCATATTGTGCATCAATAAAATTATTGCTACAACTGTGGAACTTTACATCTTTAATAAATTTTATTTGCATAGATTCAACTAACATTCTGATGTATCTAATTTATGTTTTGGTTCTATGAAATCAAGTTTACCCTAAAGCTGTGTCTTTACATATTTTAAGTTTACATAACAGACTGTAACTGCTCTTGTGCCAATCACCAAGATTTGGCCAATCTAATGTGGCCAACTGTTTAAACAGTGTTCAAATAAGACATACAGGGCGCCATAACCACTTCAGCTGTTCACATAACTCACTTCCATTTTCTGTATATCACTTTTTTTTGGTCCATAAATATTCTTCCACCACATGGCTGCACTGAAGTCTCTGAGCCTCCTCTGGTTCAGGAGACTGCCTGATTCACGAATTGTTATTTGCCCAATTCAACTCTTTAAAATTTAATTTGGCTAAAGTTTTTCTTTTTTCTCTTTTTATTTTTTTTAAGCAGAGAGTATCAGAATTGGGATCTGAAGCAGAGCTTCTAATGAACCCCAGGAGCACAGAGTTACCAAGTGAGGTACTCACCTGGTCCATCGTGTCCATTGCTCTCTTGGAGCAGTTGTGGATCATCGTAAGTTCTCTCTCGGACTCTGAAACTCTATGGATTTGTGTTTTAAGCTGAGTTTCTTTGAGTAAATTTCTGATCCAAGTTGGGTTTGGAAGTCACAACAGAAACTAAACTGGATCCAGGACTGGATTGGATTCAGTAATTAATTGGCTTGGATCCAGTTAGAGGCCTCTTATGTTTGACTGGGTCAGAAAGAATCTGGTAGTAAATGGCAATATTGCAGGGGGTATAAAATTTGGCTTTTGGAAATTTGCAGGGATTTTTGTGTTCTACCCCTTTGTTTCATTTTTCCTGCATGCTTAGGGAGGGAAAAATATCATTGGCTAAGTTTATCAAGGGAACCCGAGAGCCAAAGCCAATATTTGAGATAAAAAATGGGATCCTTAATTTCTGAAGAAATGAGTTCTTTCTGAGTTATACATGCGTAACTATTAGGCCCCAGAAGCAGCAAAGTCTTAAAAAAACGATGAAATCTTACTGAAGATAAGTTACAGTGGAATGTTCCAAATTAACAACGCTGCACTGAAGTGCATTTGAAAATGAGTGTTCCCAGATTAGCCTCATCAAGAAATGCCTATTGATATGGAGAAGCTTCTGAAAAGATTACAATATTTTTTATTTAAAGAAAGACGGTATAAAAGACAAAAAGTTTAAGTGACTAGTTGATTTAAAAATTATATCTCTTAACCTTTTGGCTTAGTTAGTATTTCATGGGAAAACTGGAAAGAAAACTACTCTAGATAAGGTATTTATAAAAGGTAGACCCTCAGGTAAAAGAGACTTGTTTTTCAGATCTATTCACATGTTGAGTCCAGGCATACAATGCTTTGTTGGCTCTATTCTTTAATGGACTTACACCCATTACCCTAAACTCAGTAATTTTAGATAAAAAAAACAGTAAGTTAAAAACAAAAAACAAAACTCTAACTAAAATATACTTTTCTGGAATTTAATTGCCTATCTTGAAACTCTTTTGTAAAAGAAATTTACATCTATAAAGGAAATTTCCATTCTTAAGGATGTCTGCCTACATATATTAGAAACTCTTACCATTCTTTTAAATCTATATAAGTCATGAATATGTTTAAGATACTTTTCTGGCCATCGTGTCTTAAGCGAACTTTTATTTGAGTAGTTTTTTTCCCTTGGTTTGAACAAATGATGATGCAATATTTAGGCTTAAAATCTTAGCTCTGTGCATATGAAATATAACATTTTAGGGGTTCCACTTAAGAGTTGTCCCTTTAGAAATGAAAATTTGTTGCTTTTTTTAACAATTGCTTAGGGCAATTAAACTGATAATTGGATGACTCATAGAACGAATGGGGAGAAGAAAAATACATATAAAAGCCAGTAAATGAAAATCCTTTATGAGTGCTATAAGATCTGCTTCTATGTGTTTGTATCTCTATATGTGTTACATGTATGTAATTATTTGATAAATAAAGCTAGTTTTTTAAATTGTTGGTAGAATAGAAATGGTTTCAAAATCAGTTAAATACAACTAGATATTTGCTTGATTTGACTGTGAACTAATATCTTTGGTTTAGAGTCTCTGGATTCACCGGTCTGGATAGGGAGCCATAATGAGGTTAAGAGACGTGTGTTTACTGCCTAGCCCAGAAGTTACAAGTCAGAATCAAGCCTAATATGGCTCCTTATTCCTCTGCTTTCTCTGTTTTGCCTACTATTTTGGGAGAGGTTGGATCCTCCAGGTATAGTCTTCTCAGCTCTTTCGACTGTCCTTATGGACTCAGACAGGCCTTGACCTTCATAGCCCTTCTGGGTGCCATGTGGCTACTTGAGACCTAGGATTACTGGAGGACGATATTAGGAAAGCTACCTGTGTCATAGTTTCAACATTCTTTTTAGTAGTTTAAACTCTTCGAATCATGCTATGTTAAATTAAGTAATAGCTAATTATAAAATATCTGAGGCATCTGTAAGTTAAGATACTAAAATATTACTTATTAAACATGAGTTTAAGTCTATATAACTTGACATGTTATTTTTACATGGTATAGAAAAGCTAAGTATTATTAGATCTGTTAAAAAATAATAATTTGAAAAGCTTTTTGAAAAAATTATAAAATATTTTTTATCTACAAATACTGATATAGAAAATTTCAAAACAGCTTCCTAGGGTTTTCACCAGAAATTCAGATTACTAAGAATTAAAACTGCTAGATATGAGAGAAACAATTTTGTATACAGACTCTATAAAGAAAACCAAAATACACATTTGATGAGGAAAGTTATAAAGGCAAAAACATGTGTATTAACATTTTTGTCTAGTTTACTCAAATATTTCAAATTGAAGGAGTAAAACATAGATAAAACAATATATAAATATAGAAAATTGTGGAAAATGTAAAATGAAAGCTTATGAAAATCATCTGGTTAAAATATGACAGTTTTTTTATTTATAAGGCTTTATTAAAATTAGTTTTAGTATTAATAATATATTGATACAAAAGTAAAATTTGATTTTCTCCTTTGAAAATTTTGTGTAGTATTAATAAGACACAGTAAAACAATTTTTTTCACTTTTTGAGTAAATCACAAAAAAGAAAAAAGAGAAGAAAAAGATTCTGTCTCATGCTGTCTTAGGTCTTTTAATTGTTTGGAAAACTGAGTCTCCTTTATCTAAGAGTACACGTTTTTGTTTTTAAAAATCTTTTAATTATCACTTTGTTTAAATGAATGACTATTGTTTTATGTTGGCCTGTGATCTTATTTTGGTCAAGTGTTTTAAACGTTTGACATATTTGACAGTCTTCTCAAAAACAACTTTCAGCTTTAAAATTAAGTCTTTCTTGGCCTCTAACTTTGGGATGCTGCCCAAAGTCAGAGGCACCCTCTAACCCTAAGGCACTCAAAGAGAGGTAAATAGGATTATTTGATATGTTAAATTACATGGGAAATATTATCATATAAGAAATAATATTTAACTTTATTCAGGTTATATTTTAATCAATATTATTAATATATGTTCCAAAATTATATGGGATTAAAAAAATTCTAATGTCTGTGTATATGCTATGAATCATGATTACGGTTATTGTTAAGTTATTGTAGACCACAGAAATAACCAAATTTCCTTGTCAATTATGTCTTTATGACTCAAGTTATTTCCACAATTAATTATTATGCAGTTTCTGAAAATTTCACAAGCACACAAAGTTCCAGAACATGGTGTCTTTAAGATGGTTCACGAGAAGAAGGAAAGTACCCTGAAAAGAACCCTTTAATACAGATTTCTAATAACTTTGGAATCACATATTTTGGGCTGGGTAAGAATTCAAAGAACTTTAATGAAAAGACTGGTTTATAAAACTGCTAACCCAAGAAGAATAAAAATTACTTGAATACCAACAAATACTTTGCCAGATTTTCATGCTATATCAGTCAAAACTGGAAATTTTGTAGATATGAAATTTGAATGAACTCCATGGTCTAATTCAAATTACCTGTAATAATTCATCAGTTATCAGTGCTAGGCACCTAATTTGGAGAAACAACTAATATTCAAGAGGATCTAAGTTTGTTCAATGTTTAAGCATGAACTCATGGAGAACTAGGACAGTTGCTTTGTCCTTCACGAGTCCTTAAAGTTTTGTTATTAAAACTTCTCCATTCTATGACTCATCATGGAAAAAATAAAATGATCTAAATTAAATATATTATATATTGATGTGGTGACTTCTAAATTGCTAAAATAGTATATAAACAATGTTTGTCAAACCTATATTCCTGGGAAGACAATTAAAATCTCAGGTACATTATACTTTCAGATGAGCCATTTAAATATTTATAGAGGGATTTCATTCGATTGTCATTTTCAGTGCATGTTTTCTGGTTGTATAAATGTTTTCCCATGCAAGAGGGCTGATGTTATAACAGTAGCTCATTATGCCACAGTGTATTTTTACCAGGTAAAAAAAGCTTTTCATGGTTCACTGATTAAGGACAATCAACCCCTCCACAATAGACAACGCCAAAATTGGATCTTCTGAGAATGTCAGAGAAAGGCTGCCCTTGACATCCACACTGCAACAAAACTTCAGGACCTTAAACTTTGAGTTTATAATCTCACAACTCAGAAGCATCCCTACACTCTTGGAACTGTATACCCATTGGCAGCTTTAAGATAAAGCTAATTAGGAAAGTTTCTCCCAAGAAGAAGATGCATCCTTGATGTGAACAGCTTTTTGCTAAGATCATGAATGAAGACTTCTCTACTATCATGATACTCTTATTTTTGAATTTGTCCCCTTGCTTATGCAATTATGAACAACAGAAGTGAAAAGGGGTCTGTTCTATGCATTCATAGGGTATACTTTTATTTGTGAAGATTTTCACAGCCTGCCTTATACACAGATAACTTTATGCCCTGATATATGGAAAATGAAGGCCCAATGTATATGAGAAATTTTAATGATACGTTTGTTGCCTCATAATCAGTGAGAAACAGAACATTGGTCCACTCCTCTTAACCAGTCATCATGGGTTAAATAGAACATTGCCATGAGATCTAAACTCTTCTGAAGGGCACCATTTGTTAGGTCCTTTTTTCATGGTTTAGAGTAAAATGGGGCAACATTTAGAAATTCATCCTTCATGATAGGTTCTATAGCAAATTCTACTGTAAGGGCTATGGTTACCTAACAGACTTTAAATTATCTTGTGAAAGTTAAGCTCAATAATAGAATTGCTTTAGGTTACTTACTGGCTAAACAGAGAAGTAGTTTTGTAGCTGTTGGCACTTGTTGGCCATGGAGAAATATATCATATCAGGTATTACATAGATTCAGGTGTAGAGAACTAAAGAAGAGACTGCTTATTTAAAAGAAACAAACTCTTTAGCTCATTCTTTGATCTATTTCATTTTAGTTGGTTTGGTTTATGGAAACACTGGCTAATGAGCATATTCCAAACTCTTTGTATTATCCTCATGATGTTCATAATAGTATTCTCCCTGGTGCACTGTATTCTCTCAAAAATTTTAAATGTGTGCATGCAGCCATATTTAGAATGTCAAATGGTCTCTCTTCAACTAGAATGACAAGAGCTGAAATAAATGTGTGACCATGAGGGCACCATAACCTCTGAATGATGTGCTGAGACTGGAAACCCAAAGTGATAATAACTGAAAGCGGCACTAAGGCCCTAAATTTTGGTCACGTTCTCACCTAAATGAGAACGTGACCAAAAGAGTGGAATTTTTAAACAAATTAAGAAAGGCCATTGTTTTGGACTGAGCTCATGCGCCAGGTCCCAACAGACCAGACCAAACCAAAATGGAGTCACTCATACTAAATGTGGCATAATCAAACTAAGACTTTAAGGAAACACATAGATCCTAGGAGAGACCGGGTTTTGTTTTTCCTCCTGTAAACAGGACGTTCCAACATAAGGAGGTATCTTCTACTCTAACTCTTTCAAAAAGAAATTAACCTGAAGTTCTTGTTTCTACCTTACAAAACCAACTCTTCTGCTCTTTCTCAGTGGGTTTAAAGGCCAAATAAGTACATTTACAATGCTGATATTAACATCAATCATTAAAATTTTGATCAATCTCAAAATTGAGAGGATGTCCAAAAAGGGGGAACTGCTAAATCAAGTTTAGCCTAAAGTTGTCTCCTTACATATTTTAAGTTCAGCCCAAAGGTTTCTATGTTCATCATGAACTATAACCTAAAAGGGATTGTGTAAACATACGTTAGCCTACTCTTGTGCCAATCACTGAGCTTTAGGCAATGATATGTGGCCAAATGTTCAAACCATGTTCATATAAGGCACACACAGAACTATAACAAATCTGAAAGTTTCCATACCCCACTTCCATTTTACGTACATTGCTTTCCTTTTTCTGTCTATAAATCTTCCAGGAAGTGGCTGTGCTGGAGTCACTGAGCCTACTCTGGCTTAAAAGATGGCCTGAAGGCCGGGCGCAGTGGCTCAAGCCTGTAATCCCAGCACTTTGGGAGGCCGAGACGGGCGGATCAGGAGGTCAGGAGATCGAGACCATCCTGGCCGACACGGTGAAACCCCGTCTCTACTAAAAAATACAAAAAACTAGCCGGGCGAGGTGGCGGGCGCCTGTAGTCCCAGCTACTCGGGAGGCTGAGGCAGGAGAATGGCGTGAACCCGGGAGGCGGAGCTTGCAGTGAGCTGAGATCCGGCCACTGCACTCCAGCCTGGGCGACAGAGCGAGACTCCGTCTCAAAAAAAAAAAAAAAAAAAAGATGGCCTGATTTGCGAATCATTCTTTGCTCAGTTAAACTCTTTTAAATTTAATTTGGCTACTTTCCTTTTTGAACAGTTTTAACATTCTAATTTGTCTTCCAATTCTAATATCATACACAAATTATAGAATTCCATCAATATTCTACTTAAGAGCTTCCGTACATTATTAATAAGAGATGTTTGGGACATGATATTGGCAAGTATATTCTAGGTACATAAGGACCTGAACTCAGCACCATCTATGTGAAGTGAGGTGCTTCAATCAGTTAAAGATCAACCAAATATTATCATTTAGCTCAGATCTTTCCATCTTTTCCAGAAAGACACAATAAAACTGACAAAATGCAAATATAGTATATACTATTTCCCTGGTGTGTAAGTCTAGAAGCCCAGTCAAAAAATAAAGTTATTGACTAGTGTTACAAAATTAGTAAATTGTTACTGTTACAAACTGTAAAAGAGTCAACAACTAAATGATTCATCTTGTAATTGCACTAAAATCAGGAAACGTGTCACCAAAACTCCCTTCCCTTTTCATGAAAATTAGGGAAATAGTTTTCCACATTCAGCATTGACTCACATGATCACAAGGTAAAGTCCCACAGTAGTCCATCTGCAAGCTGAGGAGCAAAGAGGCCAGTTAGAGTCTCAAAATCTCAAAAGTAGGGAAGCCGACAGTGAAGACTTCAGTGTGTGGCTGAAAGCCCAAGAGCCATTGGCGAACCACTTGTGTAGGCCCAAGATCCCCTGGCAAACCACTGGTGTATGTCTGAGAGTCCAAAAACCAAAGAACATGGAGTCTGATGTTCAAGAGCTAGAAGCATCCAGCACAGGAGAAAGATAGCGATCAGAAGTCTTACCCAGTCTTCTCTTTTCATGCCTGCTTTTAGGCTGACAGCTGATTAGATGGTGCCCACCCAGATTGAGAGTGGGTCTGACTTTTCCAGTCCACTGACTCAAATGTGAACCTCCTTTGGCAACACACTCACAGACACACCCAGGAACAATACCTTGCATCCATCAGTCCAATCAAGATGAAACTCAATATTAACCATCACATGCTTTATGTCATTTTTTTCTCTGATTGCTTCAGCTAGGGCCTCTAATACTATGTTGAATAATAGTAGGTGACATTGGATATCCTGGTTTTGTTCTAGATCTTTGGGAAAGCGCTTTCTGCTTTTCCCCATTCATTATGAGACTAGCTGTGTGTCTGTCCTACATGACTTTTATTATGTTATGTTTCCTCTATACCCTATTTTTCAGGTTTTTATCATGAAGTAATGTTTAACTTTATCAAATGCTTTTCCAGCATCAATTGAAATAATACTGATTTTAATCCTTCAATCTGGTGATATGATGTATCACATTGATTAATTTGCATATGTTTAACCATCCGTGCATCCCAGGGATAAATCCTACTTGGTAATGGTGAATAAGCTTTCTAATATATTGTTGAATTCAGTTAGCTAGTATTTTGTGCAAGATGTTTGCATCAATATTTATCAGAGAAATTGGCCTGTAGTTTTTTTTTTTGTTTTTTTGTTTTTTTTTTTCTTCTTTCTCTTTGTCCGATTTTGCTATCAGGGTAATACTGGCCTCATAGTATGTTTTAAAAATTTCCTCATCCTCTATTTTTTGGAATAGTTTGAGTTAGATTGTTATTAGTTATTAGTTATTCTTTGGTGGAATTCAGCAGTGAAGCCATCAGGTCCATAGGGTTTCACCATGTTGCCCAAGCTGGTCTGGAACTCCTAGATTTAAGCAATCCACCCACTTAAGCCTCACAAAGTGCTAGGATTACAGGCATGAGCTACCAAAATGCTAGGATTACAGGCATGAGCTACTGCACCCAGCCTGAAGTTCTGATCAAGCAAAACCGCTTCCAGGAAGACTGTTCTGATAAATACCTGACCCTTAGCCATTTTCCTGTATTGGGAAAGCACTGCACTTTTTAAGCTATTTTTGAGTAACAAACATCACTTTGCAGGACCAAAACAAAGATCATAGATAGAAAAAGAAAGCTTTTCCGATTTAGCTTTTAAGAGACATTTTGGTGAAAGAGTATTCAAAACAGCCTATTTCTATTCATTCTGGACAAATTTAAAGCACAAATTTGAAAAGCGTATTTTTGTTGTTTATTTATTAGAATGAAAGAATGAGCGATTGGAACAAAGTTTGGTCATGTGATATTGGAAAAGCTGACATACTAGAAAATAAAAAGTAGGAAATGCCTCAAACATAATTAGCCAGATAAGTTGGACAGAGACCTGTGCAGTTACAAAGAGGTAGACTGAATTCAAGAAGAAAGTTGTGAAGGGATACACAAGTCATTGTTGCTTTAAGTAACATATTTCCCTTTTCTTTTAAGTGTTTTATTCTGGCATCTCTCCTGTGGTCTCAGGGTTCTTTGGAATGGCTTGGATATGGGTAGAGGTGCAGAATAAAAAGGAAGAATGAAGGAGAATCACTGCATGTAGGATTTATTATAATTTAAAACTGTACGATGCTTTAGAACAATTGAGCTACAAATGAACACAGTTCTTTCAGTGCATTTCAGCAGGAAGAAAACCCAATTTCCCTGAGGTATATTTTATATATATTTGTTTCACCATAATACGCATGGCAAGTATGCTAAATGGGTGAGGATTAGTTAACATCAGAATGAAACTTCAAAGGAAGCTTTGTATCTTCCATATTTGTTCATGAACTAATTTTGCACACTCCTCCCCACCTTACTCTTAATGGTGACTTTTGTGTGCTTTATCTATTCTTACAAAGTGTCAACTAGGGAACTGCTGATTGAATCACTTGCTTTTCAATTAGTCACTCTCTGAGATTTGCTAGATGTAATTAATTACAAAGTATCCTTCAGAAAGTCCCCTAAGAAAGAAATTAAGTATTATTTCCTTTCTAAATAGAGAATGGTCTTTGGTGTACTTAACCTCAAAGTAAATTTTAGAAAGAAAATTACAGATATTTGTAGTTATCCGAATGCAGTTTTTAATATCAGAGGACTAATAAAGTTCTGGAGTTTTGAATGACACAAACAAATAAGAAAGTCTTTCAATATACACTTATAGGGTGACCAGGTGTCTTGGTTTTTCAGGGCTGTCCCAGTTTTAGAACTGGAAGTCCTTCATTATAGGAAACTCCTGAGTCTGGGGAAAACCTGGATAGTTGGTTATCTTATTGTATGGCTAAAATGGAGAGATGTGGACTAAATGGCAGTGCAGACACATAGATTCAGAATTCACAGAACAACATATTCAATGACTGTTGTGATGCAGCATTCTACCTTTTTATCAATTTCTTGGATGTATATACTGTGTACATACTGATCAAAGATATATGTAGTTGACTGGTATTGGTAGCTCATGTCTGTAATCCCAGTGCTTTAGGAAGCCAAGGAAAGAGAATTACATGAGCTCAGGTCTTTGAGACCAGCCTGGGCAAAATAGCAAGACCCCCCTCCATCCCCGGCCAAAGCCTCTACAAAAATCTTAAAAAAAAAAAAAAAAAAAAAAAGCCAGGCATGGTGGTGCATGCCTGTGATCCCAGCTACTCAGGAGGCTGAGGCAGGAGAATCACTTGAGCCTGGGAGACTGGGGCTGCATTGAGCTGAAATCCTGCCACTGAACTTCACCCTGAGCAACACAGCAAGACTCTCTCTCCAAAAAAAAAAAAAAAAAAAAAAAGGTACATGCAGTATACATATTGAAGGGATACCGAAATAAAGCTAAAAGTAACAGGTAAAATGTTAGCTCAAGATCCCAAAATATTTACCTTTGCTCCCACTGTTAGTACTTTGTAATAAAACTTCTAGATAAAATTTAAACATTAAAAAAAAAGTTACACAATTGGATTTGTGATAAATGTGTCACGGGTTAAGAATAAACTGATCACTTACATTCAGAAATGTTCTCACTTGTCTAGTGAAATAGTGGAATGGCCTTTAGTTCCATTTGCGTGAGGCATTGGCACATCTGGAAGGCATCATAAAGGAAGAGTTAGGGCACCAAGCTTAAATCAGTTACAAAACCTTAGTTTTCAGAAATAGTGTGTGTTTCTGTGTTTCTGAGAATAGAACAGTGTTTGTTAGTTGTATTTATTTTTCACTAAGTGTTGTATTTGCCTAAATCCTATGAAGAGCTGGTAGTTTGGGAGAAGGGACTGTTAAGTAAAATTTGAAAACAATATTTCACTAAAGCACATTATAAAAGAAAGACTGCAAACTGGTAGCTGTCAGTGCAAATACAGCCCACAGATACATTTTGTTTGGCTCACATGTTTTTACAAATTGATTAAATAAATCACAGGAAGCCTTATGGTTGATGATGGGACAGTTCTGTATCTTGATCATGTGGTAGTTACAGAAATCTACACACATGAAAAAATTACATTGAATCACACACAGGCAAAGAAGTGCATGTAAAGCTAATGAAATATAAATAAGCTTTACAGATTTTCCTGGTTGTGTCAAGTTCCTACTTTTAGTATTGTATTATAGTCATGCAAAATGGTACCATTGAAGGAAACATGTCCTATATACCATAAGACCTCCCTGCACATATTTTGTAGCTTCCTATCAATGTATAATTATTTCAAAATTTTTAAAAAGTTAAGTGCCATGTTTCAGAAAAAATAACATAGTAATTGCTGTACAACTTTCACACCTCATTATTAGATTTTATATTCTATAAGCCTCTCAGCCCCCAACAAAGTTCTACAATGAGAATTGAACAAACCACTACATAAGCAAAAAAACAAAATACACAAAATTTTAACTATTAATTTCAAAATCCACTGGTCTAAGTGAGAGAAAAAGGACAATATGCATATTTACAGAATATATTCTACTCCCTGAAGATTAGATAATAAACACCAAAAACTTGAAAAGCAGTGGGAGGATCACATGGATAAAAATAATCTGAGACCAAGAAAGAATAAGCTTCAACTAACCAAGTGATTTTAATGGCCCTCCTCAGGATGCCACATAGAAAAGGAGTCAGCATCCTGTTATCTTTTTTTGTTACTATCTGTTAAAAGCCCATAACAATGTGATCTAACTAGGAGTTATGTTCCTTTTTTTCTTCAAAACTCTGCTTAATCCCCTGCTTTTCAAATGAACTATCCTGTGTTGATAACAGCTGTTTCCACTGCCTGGGGCACTATAAACCCTGTAGAATGGAGATATCGGTAACTCCTCAAAAGGTGTTGGTGATATAAACAGAAAGGAAAACATTCAGATCCCTCAAGCCAGCCCTTGTCAAGTATATCTGGAATAAAACCCAAGAGGGATTCTCTGAAGTCCCATTACAATGCTGCAACATATCAAACCTATTACAGCTAAGATTGAAAAATGTATTCATGTATTCGACAAATATTTTTGATGAATTACTGTCTGCCAGGCACTATTCTAAGCACTGGCAATAAACCAATAAACAAAAGAGACAATACTCCCCGCTCATATGGAGCTTACATTCTAATTCATCTGTTTCCAGAGGGAGAGTTGTTAGTTCAAAAACAGTCAAATCACTAAAATACATAGGCGTATTAGATCATGTTAAATATTGTTAAGAAAAAGACAAAGTATTTTTTCTTTCTTTTTTTAGAGTCTCGTTCTGTTGTCCAGGCTGGAGTGCAGTGATCTTGGCTCACTACATCCTCTGTCTCCCAGGTTCAAGTAATTGTCCTGTCTCAGCCTCCTGAGTAGCTGGGATTACAGACAGGCTCCATCACATCTGTCTAATTTTTGTATGACAAGAAGTATTTTCAGCATGGTAAAGAGGAAGGCAAGCTTAATTTTATGTAAGCTTTTAAAAATTATCAGGACAGGTCCTATGTATATAGAAATAAATATTTATGTAAAAAACGAAGATTGAGAGAGTGAGACATGATAATATGTGGGAGACGCACGTTCCTTATACAGCAAGTCCAAAGGCCCTGAAGTGTGATTTGTCTGTTGTGTGTTTCAGCTACAGTAAGAAAGATACTGTGTCTCTATCAAAGTGATGGAGACAGTAGTCAAAGATGAAAGTCAGAGTTAACGGAGGGTTTGTGAAGTTAATTGTATCTATTCAAGTCCAACTTCCAGAGAAGACAGAACATAACCACAACCCTATATCATTTTGATAATTTAGATACCAACTCCCAGCAGAACCAGAGAGATAGTCCCAACTTCTCATCTCATTTTATCCAGTGTTGCAGTGGGTCAAATGCCCAGGATGAAATAATTTTCTTCAGCCATATTTATTTTTGTTCCTTTCAGACCTAGCATTTTTATTTTTTACTATATGTAGCCAGGAACCAGTTTCTTCGCCTAATCCTATGTTGAGTCAACCAGTCAGAACTAAGATTGTTTCCCTGAAAATATTTTACTACATGTATATTTGCAGATTGTAGAAATACAATTAATTAGGTAACACTTAAAGACAAAGATTTTGTGCTTATTATTCAGATTA
Source organism: Theropithecus gelada (assembly GCF_003255815.1). Lineage (NCBI taxonomy): Eukaryota > Metazoa > Chordata > Mammalia > Primates > Cercopithecidae > Theropithecus > Theropithecus gelada. The sequence goes on from NC_037689.1 coordinate 125,456,375, forward strand.
GAAAGAAGTAAAACTATCTCTATTTCCAAATGACTGTATCTTATGAAAAACCCTAATAAAAATTATCATAATAAATAAGTTGAGCAAAGTTGCAGGACACCAGATCAATTTAGAAAAGTCAACTGTATTTCTATGTGGTTGCAAAGAACAATTCAGAAATAAAATAAATAAAAACAATTCCATTTAAAACAGAATCAAAGCAATGAAATACTTAGAAATACTTGACTTAGCCAAGTAAGAAACACAAAACCTGTAGTATGAAAACAACAAAATAGTGTTTAATGAAATTCACAAAAAATGAATAAAAGGAGCGACATCTAATGCTGAGGGATTAAAAAACTTAACGTTAAGATGTCAATACTCTCTCAAATTGACACAGAAGCAACACAGTCCTTATTATCATACAAAATAAATAATACCAAATGGACCACAGGGCAAAATGTAAAAGCTAAATACAGAAACTCAGAAGAAAATCCATGTTCATGAATATTTTGTTAGAAGTGAAAGAGATCCGAGTTACCCGGAGTTACCTGTGGCAAATCCGTGTGCATCCACAGCAGCTTCAGTCCTTGCCTCCTCAGAGGAAAGAATGTGAGAGGCATAAGGAAAAAAAAAAAAAAAGGTTTGGGGGGGAAGACTGAGGCAAATTACAGAGCAGGAGTTTGAAAGTTTATTTAAAAAAACCCTTAGTAAAAGGAAAGAAAAGAAGGTGTACTTGGAAGAGTCAAGCAAGCACATGAGGTTTAGAAAGAGGTCAACTGCCGTGTTTAACCGTGATCCTAGGACTTTTACAAGCTCACATCTTTCCCATGATTCTTCCCTTAGGGTGAGCTGCTTGCATGCGCAGAGCACTCCTTACCTTTGGGAAGTGAGCACACACAGTTTGTTTATGGAGTTATATGTAAGACCATCAGAGGCTTTCTTCGTTTATCCATTGTCACGAACCTGGAAGAGCATTCTTTGCCGTTTTGTCTCTTAATATGCACGCCCAGGAATTCGCTTCACCCTGGGGCCTGCATTCAGTTAGCAGTTTGGTGTTAACAGGTGTGGACCATCAGGAAATGGCCTCTCCCTGGCTTGCTAAAATGTCATTTTTAGAGAGGCAATGTGATAATTGCTGAAACATCACCGCACATTCTAGTGGGCTGGGGGAGAGCCCTCTCCTGCCCCCGCTCATGCCTAACTACCTAATTTGATCTTAAATTTTCTCCTATGAGTTTTATACTTTTATACTTCGTCCTTAAATTTGGATCCAAGATCCATTTGGAGTTAATAAAACTATCCTTACAAGGTTAACAAGAACTACGTGCCAGTTTCTGGGCAGAAATATAGTTATAATTAAGCATTAATTAGGTGTGGATGAAAAGAGTCAAAATCTGTAAAATATTTGAAGAGATTTATTCTGAGTCAAATATGAGGGACCAATGGCCTGAGGCACAGTTTCAAGAGTTTCCCAGAAGGTCCTACTTCACCATTTTGTTTCTTAATGTGCACACCCAGGTTGCTCCCCTCTGGCATCTATTCAATTAACACTTTGATGTTAGCAGCTGTGGATCATCAGGAGATTGGCTCTTCCTGGAGCCCTGGCTCTGGCTGTGTGATAATTGTTGAACCATCACCTGACATTCCTAGTGGGTGAGGGAGAAGAGCCTTCTCCTGCTCAGCTCATGCCCCTCTAACTACCTGTAACATACTGAATTTCTCTTTTAATCATTATACACTCACTTTCTTTGTCTTTATTGTTTTTAATTTCAGTTTGTTTTGTCTAAGTCTTGCTACTCCTCCTCATTTTTGGTTTTCATTTGTGTGCAAAACCTTTTTCCATGCCTTTACTGTGATTCTCTACGGAGCTTGGTTGCTGATATTGGCAAGTGCATCAAGCATGTGAGTATGTGGATTTTCTGGCGCCTGGGAGTGGGTGTGATGTGGGCAACGGCTGTAGCAGTGGTGAAGCAACCCACTGGACCCAAAGCAATTCATGCCGGTGTTGGCAGTGGCTGTGAAAGGCTGGGTGAGCTTTTCCTCTGGCTCACAGGTGACTTATGTGGGTGGGCACCAGCTGTTGTGGTATTGGCAGTTTTGGTAGGCCTGACCTCAGACCTTTGAAGGAATGTTCAGATGTCAGTGGTGGTGGGCTGGGCTGTGTGATCCCCAGGCTCCCGCTCAGAGTCCACAAATACTGAGGGAATACGACTGGGCTGGTAGACTTATGCTCAGCTCATCTGGTAGTGTGTTCATGTGCTGGCTATGATAGGCAGAGGTGAAGATGTCCCCAGGTCACTGGCAGAATGCTCAGGTGGGGCCAGTGGTGACTACACTGTGAGCCTGCTTCCAGGGAGTATGAGGTCACTATCAGTGGGAGCAGCACAGGCAGGCAGCTGTGGAGCTCTCAGTTTGCCCATGCCTTGTTTTTGCAGCTGCTTGAAGCTGCTGGTAGCAGCAGAAGCAGTGGGCATATTTGTCTTCAAGGCATGTGAAAGTGCTCAGCCTCCCCTTTTCCTCCTTGGCCTAGTAGCATCTGTGGCCTTGGTCCCAGGTCAGGACACAGTCCTTTGGGGCTATGCTTTCAGACTAGCACTGGCTGTAGGCCACTCAACAGGGAGGGTGGGACCATTCTCAGTGCAAGCTTCATAGACAGGCAGTTGTGAGATATGCGGGTTTCTCACATCTGAGTCCCACAACAGCCTGCCTGTCATCTTTCTCCTTTTTCATTTTTGGTGCCTTCTATCACTTCTCTATTGAATTTCAGTGTTCTCTCTTACATGACCTATTAGAAGTGTGAATATTTGCTTGCTGTGTTGGTTCCTCTCTACGGAAGGGTCACATACTACCTGCATTTAATTAACTATCTTGCCTCTTCCTCAAAATAAAGCACATGCTAATCTTATTAAGTATCCCTTTTATGTCATAGTTTTTCTATTTCTGCTTTCAAGACTTTCTGTTTATTTATCTATTACTTACGTTACTTTGGCTATGGTATGTCCAGATGGGGAAGTCTTTGAGTTTCTTCTACCTGGAGATCTTTAAGCTTCTTGCATGTGTAATAAAATGTCTCATAAAATTTGGGGAGTTTTTATACAATATTTAACTATTTTTTTCTTCCCTTTTCATTTTTCTCTTCTGGGATTCCTCTTAAACATTCGTATGCTTTATGATTTCACACAGATCTCTCAGGGTCTGCCTATTTCTCTTCATTTTTTCACTTTGCTTTTCAGACTACATAACCTTAATTTCCATTTGTTTGTTCTTTATTTGCTAGCTAATACCTGTTTCTGAGCCCTTCTAGTGAGTTTCTTATTTCAACCCCTTTCAAATAATTTCTCTTTATTTCATCTATAGTCACCACCTGTTTATTGATATTCTCTGTTTGCTAACACTTTGGTCTCATACTTTTTAGGCACAATTTTCTTTACTCTTTTGTTGGGAAAAAGCTGAGTGTTGGGAGAGAAACTGAGACAGGGCTTGCATAATGTCCTCTGGAATGTGTCTAGACTTGTTGGCTCCTGGCTTCTAGCCCTCCTAAACTCCTAGATCGATTGCATTCCCATTATCTCAAGTAGCAGAATATGTTCCTTATAATGCTAAACCGTCACAGCTGTAGATCATGCACCTGCCCTTTTGACCTCCACATTCTCACCACCTGTTTCTTTGTTGGATTACCAATAAATAGCATGGGATCCCAGAGCTCGGGGCCTTCACAGCCTCCATGATTGTGATGGCTCCCTGGTCCCACTTATCTCTCAAACTGTCTTTATCTCAGTCCTTTGACTCCGCCGGGATTCATCACCCCCATGACCTGGTGTTGAGTCTGATCACCCCAACACTCTTTTAAAAATATTTTTAATAGCCTACATAGTCTTTTGTCGACTCAGTCCACAAGCTGGACCCCTAAGGGACTTTTGCTTTTACTTATCTTTTCTTCTTTATATGTAGCATACTACCCTGTTTTTTTTCCCCATCTTTCTTAATTTTTGGCTGAAAACTTGACATTTTAGTAATTAGATGAAATATTGTTGTAAGTCCGCTATCAGCTTCTTTCACACCCACATGATTTGTGGTTGTTGCTGATTTGTTCTCATTATTGTCATCTTATTAGCATTTATCTTATTAGCAGCCTTAGTGAACTAAGTAGTTTCTGTATCCCAGCTGTTTTCTTCTTGTTTCATTTTTAAGCTTGTCTTTCTTGGTATCACGCCTGAGTCAATATAGTTTATTGCTCAGCAATGAATTTGTCAGATTTCCTTAAATACCTTGCTTTTATATCCTCCACTTTTTTTCCCCCCCCAAAGGGATATATGTAAGAAAGAACACTTTAAAACTTCAAGCAGGCCGGGCGCGGTGGCTCAAGCCTGTAATCCCAGCAGTTTGGGAGGCCAAGACGGGCGGATCACGGAGGTGACGGGCGTCTGTAGTCCCAGCTACTCCAGCGGCTGAGGTAGGAGAATGGTGTAAACCCGGGAGGCGTAGCTTGCAGTGAGCTGAGATCCGGCCACTGCACTCCAGGGTGTAGACACCCTACTGTAATATCAAACAATAGAATTTACTCTTTCTGTTTAACTGTATGTTTGTGTCCATTAGCCAACCTCTTTTTATCCCCCCAACCTTCCCAGATTTTTGAATAAATATTTAATTGACAAAAAATAATTGTGTATACATCTAGAGGACAATGTGATGTTCTGATACACATATATTATAAAAGGATTTAATCAAGCTAATTGACATATTTGTCACTTCACAAATTTCATTTGTGTTTGGTAAAGAACATCAAAAATCTGTTTTGCAATTTTGAATTAAACAATACATTATTATTAACTATGGTCATCACACTCCTTGGTATTTACCCATATGGTCTGTAAGCTTATGTCGAAACGAAAACCTGCACATGGATGTTTACAGCCCTTGTAATCGTAAAAACTTGGAAGCAACCAAGATGCTATTCAATGGGTAAATAAACATACAGAGGTAAAACCAGACAATGGAATATTAATCAGAAATGAAATGAGCCACAAATACACATGAAAGAAGCTTAAATAACTATTACTAAGTAAAACAAGCAAATCTGGAAAGGGTGCATACTCTGTGATTTCAACTATATGGCACTCTGGAAAAGGCAAAATTGTGGAGGCAGTAAAATTCAGGGGTTTCCAGGGGTTCTAGTGGGGAAATGAATTTAAGTACAGTATAGGTAATATTTAAGGCAGTAAAACTATTCTGTATGATACTATAATTATGGAAATGTATCTTTTACATTTGTCAAAACCCATAGAATGTGCAGCACCAAGAGTGAACTCTAATGTAAGCATGAGAGGGTATACACTATTCTTGTTCCTGATCATGGTGGAAAAAATTCTATTTCTTCACTACTGAGTATGATATTAGGTGTATGGCTTTTGCAGTTGCTCTTCTTCAAAGTGAGGAAGTTCCTCTATTTGTAGTTTGCTGAAGGTTGATGATGATGAATGGGTGTTGGATTTTGACAAATCCCTTTTTTGACTCTATGTGATCATGCCATTTTTCTTCTTTAGACTTTTGATGTGAAGAATTACATTACTTGATTTTTTTAATGTTGAACCAGCCTTTCAACCTGGAATAAATCCCATTTGGTCATGGTGGATAGTTGTTTTATATATTGTTAGATTTTATTTGCTAGTGTTTTGTTGAGGATTTTGGCATCTGTGTTAAAGAAAGTTATTATAGTTTTCCTATCATGTCTTTTTGCCTGGTTTGGTATCAGGATAATACTAACCTTATACAGTGAGTTTCTATTTTTATGGAAGAGATTGTATAGAAAATTGGTACACTTTGTTCCTTAAATGTTTGGTAAAATGCATCAGTGAACCCGCCTGGGCTTGGCGATTTCTGTTGTGGAAAGTTATTATTAATTCAATATGTTTAATAGATACAGACCTATTCATATTGTCTATTTCTCTTTGTATGAGTTTTGACATGTTGCATCTTTCAAGTGATTAAACCATTTCATTTCTTCTAGATTATTAAATTTGTAGACATACAGCTATGCATAATATTCCTTTATAATACTTTGAATGTCAATAGAATTTGTAGTGATGGTCCCTCTTTTATTTCTGATATTAATTTTTGTCTTTTTTTGTTATTTAACATGGGTGGAGGCAAATCACTTTTATTAATCTGTAAAAGCAATGAGCTTTTGGTTATATTGATTTTCTTTACTGAATACCTGTTTTCAGTTTTATTAATCTGTACTCTAATTTCTATTTCAATTCTTCCGCTTACTGAGGTTTTAACTTCCTCTTCTTTTTATAACTTCCTAAAGTGGAAACTGAGATTACTGATTTTAAATCTTTCCTCTTTTCTAATATATGGACTCAATGCTGTAATTTTCCTTGAAGAAATACTTTCATTTTTTGTCTGACATTTTAATAAGTTGTCTTATTATTTTCATTTAGTTCAGTATTAAAATTTTTTCATGAGACTTTTTTGACCCATGTGTTATTTACAAACGTGTTGTTTAATCTTCACGTACTTTAAGATACTCCATCTATCTTTCTTTGTATGTATTTCTTATTTAATTTCATTGTGTTCTGAGAGCATACACTGTCTAATTTTTTATTTTTAAAACTTTGTTAAAGTGTGTTTTATGACACACGATGTGATATATTTTAATGAGTTTTTTATAACTTCAGAATAATGTGTACTCTACTCTTGTAGGATGAAGTACTTTGTAGATGTCCATTACATTTAGCTGATTGATGGTGCTATTGAGTTTAACAATGCCTTACTGATTTTCTGCCTGTTGTATCTGTCTATTGCTGATTGAGGGTTGTTGAAGTCTCCAGCTATAATAATGAATTTATATGTTTCTCCATGCAGTTCTATCCATTTTTCCCTCACATATTTTGATGCTTTCACCACATTGTTTTAATTATGGTTGCTTTGTAACTAGTTTTATAGTCAAGAAACATTAGCCATCCAACTATTATTTTTCATGATTCCTTTGCTGGTCAAGGTTCTTTGTAATTCTACATAAATTTTCAGATCTTCCTCTCCATTTCTGGAGAAACAGAAGTTGAAATTTTGATAGGGATTTTATTGAATCTGTAGATTGCTTTGGGTAATATTGACATCTTAACAATATAAGGTGGTCTTCTCCAGGAGCATCCCATATTTTCAATTTATTTAGATCCTTAATTTTGTTCCACCATGTGTTTTAGTTTTCAGCATGTCTTTTATATCATCGGTTAGATCTTTTCTTTAATATTTTAGATGTTATAAATTTAAGTGGTTTTTCACATTCTTTTTCAGATTGCTTGTTACTAATGCATAGAAATGTAACTCAAATGTTGATTTTGGACCCTACAACTTTTCTAAATTTGGTTATTAGTTCTGGTATCTTTCTTGTGGATGATTTGGTAGATTTTGACCCAGAAATTCAAGAATGTTCCAACATAAGAAAATCAACCAATGTAATACAGTACAGTAATAGAATGAGACAAAAATGATCATATAAATTTATTCAAAAGGAGTGTTTGAAAAGATTCCACATCCTTTTATAATAGAATCTCTCATAGATCTAGGAACAGAGGCAAAAATTTCAACATGATTAAGTGAATTTATTTAAAAAAGAAACATTCAAGTAACATCATCCTCGATGGGGAAATACAGTGGTGAAAGAAAAAAAAAAATTCCCCTAAGATCAGAAACAAGACAAGGATGGCCACTTTCCCTTCTGCTATTTACTATTTTAATAAAAATTATTGCCATACCTATCAGACAACAAAAATAAATAAAAAACTTCAAAATAAGAAAGAGGTAAAATTATCTCTATTCACAGATGACATCATCCTGTATATAAAGAGCACAATTTGAATAGACATTAAATCAGTTCACTAAGCCTCTTTGTTTCTCACTTGGGAAGTGAAAATCATTTCTTATCATGCTTACCTCACTGGATATTTGAGATGATTAAACATGAAAAATGTGAATGTACTTAAAAACAATTAGATGCTCTTTAAGTTAATTGTGTTTGTTTGGGGGAGTAATACAGCAAGATGATGAAATAGGAAGTTATTGGCTTTTGTTCCCTCATGGAAACTGTGAAAGAAAAATAAAACCTCGGGACCCCAATTCACCCTACCCAAAGGAGGAAAAAATTAAGCCGAAAACTGCGTTATGCAAGAATCTACCTTTCCTTGTGTTCCTCAGCATATAGCTATAAGATTAAAAGTTGAATATCTCAGCAGGTAGCTAGTCAATGTTCACTTTATCTTATAGTGAATTCAAGATGAACTATCTAATTGACCATTACTCTACCTGCTTATTTTCTCTTGCAAAGTGTGGATTCAGTAATGTGAAGATATCCTCCTCCCTTCCCCTCCAGACTTCTTTTCTCATTTAATATGGAAGCCCTCAAAATTATCTTTGGAGAAAGGCATAGACCTGTCTCCTGGGTGTGAATTCTTAATGTTGGCAAAATAAACTTCTAAATTGACTGTGACATGTCCCAGATAATTTTTGGCTTACAAAACATTTGAAAACTGGCACAAGGCAGGGATTCCCTTTCTCACCACTCCTATTGAACATGATGTTGGAAGTTCTGGCCAGGGTAATCAGGCAAGAGAAAGAAATAAAGGGTATTCAATTAGGAAAACAGGAAGTCAAATTGCCCCTGTTTGCAGATGATGTGGTGGTATATTTAGAAAACCCCATTGTCTCAGCCCAAAATCTCCTTAAGCTGATAAGAAACTTCAGCAAAGTCTCAGGATACAAAAACAATGTGCAAAAAATCGCAAGCATTCTTATACACCAATAACAGACAAACAGAGAGCCAAATCATTAGTGAACTCCCATTCACAATCACTTCAAAGAGAATAAAATACCTAGGAATCCAATTTACAAGGGATGTGAAGGACCTCTTCAAGGAGAACTGCAAACCACTGCTCAACGAAATAAAAGAAGACACAAACAAATGGAAGAACAATCCATGCACATGGATAGGAAGAATCAATATCGTGAAAATGGCCATACTGCCCAAGGTAATTTATAGATTAAATGCCATCCCCATCAAGCTACCAATGAGTTTCTTCACAGAATTGGAGAAAACTACTTTCAAGTTCATATGGAACCAAAAAAGATTGCCAAGACAATCCTAATCCTAAGCCAAAAGAACAAAGCTGGAGGCATCACGCTACCTGACTTCAAACTATACTACAAAGCTGCAGTAACCAAAACAGCATGGTATTGGTACCAAAACAGAGATATAGATCAATGGAACTGAACAGAGGCCTCAGAAATAACACCACACATCTACAACCATCTGATCTTTGACAAATCTGACAAAAACAAGCAATGAGGAAAGAATTTCCTACTTAATAAATGGTGCTGGGAAAACTGGCTAGCTGTATGTAGAAAGGTGAAACTGGATCCCTTACTTACACCTTATACAAAAATTAATTCAAGATGGATTAAAGACTTAAATGTTAGACCTAAAACCATAAAAACCCTAGAAAACCTAGGCAATACCATTTAGGACATAGTCATGGGCGAGGACTTCATGACTAAAACACCAAAATCAATGGCAACAAAAGCCAAAATTGACAGATGGGATCTAATTAAACTAAAGAGCTTCTGCACAGCAAAAGAAACTACCATCAGAGTGAACAGGCAACCTACAGAATGGGAGAAAATTTTTGCAATCTACTCATGTGACAAAGGGCTAATATCCAGAACCTACAAAGAACTCAAACAAATTTACAAGAAGAAAACAAACAACCCCATCAAAAAGTGGGCAAAGGATATGAATAGACAGTTCTCAAAAGAAGACATTCATACAGCCAACAGACCCATGAAAAAATGCTCATCATCACTGGCCATCAGAGAAATGCAAATCAAAACCACAGTGAGATACCATCTCACACCAGTTAGAATGGCAATCATTACAAAGTCAGGAAACAACAAGTGCTGGAGAGGATGTGGACAAATAGGAACACTTTTACACTGTTGGTGGGATTGTAAACTAGTTCAACCATTATGGAAAACAGTATGGCGGTTCCTCACGGATCTAGAACTAGAAGTACCATATGACCCAGCCATCCCATTACTGGGTATATACCCAAAGGATTATAAATCATGCTACTATAAAGATGCATGCACACGTATGTTTATTGCAGCACTATTCATAATAGCAAAGACTTGGAACCAACCCAAATGTCCATAAAAGATTGACTGGATTAAGAAAATGTGGCACATGCACACCATGGAATACTATGCAGCCATAAAAAAGGATGAGTTCATGTCCTTTGTAGTGACATGGGAAGCTGGAAATCATCATTCTGAGCAAACTATCTCAAGGACAGAAAAACCAAACAATGCATGTTCTCACTCATAGGTGGGAATTGAACAATGAGAACACTTGGACACAGGAAGGGGAACATCACACACCGGGGCCTGTTGTGGGGTGGGGGGTGGGGGAGGGATAGAATTAGGAGAAATACCTAATGTAAATGATGAGTTAATGGGTGCAGCAAACCAACACGGCACATGTATACATATGTAACAAGCCTGCATGTTGTGCACATGTACCCTAGAACTTAAAGTATAATAATAATAATAGAAAAAAAAAACAACAAAAAACAGAGGAAAAGCTTCATGACATTGAATTTGGCAATGATTTCTTGAATGTGACTTCTAAAGCACAGACAATAAAATAAAACATAGATTAATTGGACTTAATAACAAGCACTTTTGTGTATTAAAGGATACGATTAATGGAGGGAAAAGGCTACCTACGAAGTGGAAGAATACATTTAGTATTCATATATTTGATAAGGAATCAGTATTCAGACACTATTTTCATGTGATTCAGCTATTCCGGCTTCTAGGTACACACCGGAAATAATTTGAAGTAAGGGCTCAAATCGATATTTGTACACCCATGCTCATAACCCCATTATTTATAATAGCCAAAAAGTGGAAAACAATGCATGTGTCTATAGATAGACTAATGGATAAACAAAATGTTATAAATACACTGGAATATTATTCCGTCTTAACAAGTAATTAAATTCTGATACATGCTACAGTGTTGATGAGCCTTGAAGACATTACACCAAATAAAATAAAACAGACACGAAAGGACAAATATTGTATAATGCCTTATATGAGATATCTAGATTAGTCAAATTCATAGGGACAGAAAGTAAAATGGTGGTTTCCAGTAACTGAATGGAAAGAGGTATGAGGAGCTATTGCTTAGTGGGTATAGAGTTTTAGTGTGGGAACGATAGAAACATTTCAGAATGATGGTTGCAAAATAATATACCACTAACTTATAAACTTAATTAAAGCGGTAAATTATGTTGTGTATATTTTGCCATAATAAAAATGTATTCGTTATTATGTTATCAGTAAAACAGCAGTAGGTCCACAATCGAGTTTTTACAACCTTAGTTGTCCTTACTGCTGCAGCTACTGCTGCTACTAGTACTACTACTGTTCTGTCGTGTTAGAAAAATGTGTTGATATTTATTTGTTTGGCACACAATCCAGCTTTTCTGGAATCTCACTTCTTCACAGAGTTCGGCTCCAAGGAACTGTGTGCACCATAGTCCCTCAACCATTACAGATAGGATTAGGAGTAAAGACATAATCCCATTTGGGCCAATTACATTGTCATAGTGTCAGAGCAATGATCAGTTAGAATCACCATGTCTCTGGAATCAAAATATGGAAACTGTGGGACAGACACATCCTTTCTGGTAGATGAAGAAGTAGAGAAAACTAACCTGCAGTGTAGAAAATAAATGAAATAGAAACACACAGTTTTTATATTTTTCCTTGCATTTTATTGCATATCTGCTCTTATGTGCATATGAAAAGCATATATTCCTTATCTTTTCATTTAGACTATTCCCTTTTCTGGCACCCAAAGAATAAACTGCCATGATAATATTTAAAGAGTCCTTTTAGAATAACAGTGTGACTAAGTATAAATCCAATATCCTATAAACATAGCTCTGATGAAGGTATTTGATTAACTCTTCATGAAATTTCTTTATTACTATTTTTGGCAACACCCAATTCAAAACATAAGTTAATAATAAGTGCTGTTTGGTCAAACATTTACTAGTACAAAGAGGTAAGAAAGAAAACGTCCTCCATGAGGACAGGGTTGATTTCTGCCTTATTCAATAAACAGTACTTTGTATGAGAGGCAGATGAGTAAATATTTATTCCCTGAATAATTAATGAACAGAATTATATAATTTCTGAGTGCCTTGGAGGTTTTATTACCAAAGTTCACTCTCCTATAGTCTTGATTTTCTTGTTAAATTCTAAGCTTGTTTAAAAACAAGAACTGTGTGTGTCTTGCACAACACATTATCAGAACCTGTTATACAACTGACACTCAATACATACTTGTTGAAGTAAAGAATGCATTACTTCTAAACAACAAAGTGTGTAGTGTAGATGTCACAGCACAACTTGGTGTGTATAAATTCAGTCTTTTCAGGTCATCAGAATTTGAAATGAAAATGTTAGTATTTGAGAAAAAGTAGGCTGGACATGGTGGCTCATGCCTGTAATCTCAACACTTTGGGAGGCCAAGGCAGGCTGATGGCTTGAGCCCAGGGGATTGAGATCAGCCTAGGCAACTGGTGAAAACCATCTCTACAAAACCTACAAAAATTAACCAGGTGTGGTTGCACATGACTGTGGTCCCTGCTACACAGGAGGCTGAGAGGCAGGAGGATCACTTGAGTCCCGGAGTTCCAGGCTGCAGTGGGCCCTGATCACGGCACTGCACTCTAGCCTGGGTGACAGAGAATGACCCCGTCTCAAAAACATGAAAAGAAAAGAGAAAGAGAAAAAGAAAAGAAAAAAAAAAGTAGCCAGCTGTGGTGGCTCATGCCCATAATCCCAGCACTTTGGGAAGCTGAAGTGGAAAGATAATTTGAGACCAGGAGTTCAAGGTTGAGTAAGCTGTGAGCCATGATTGTAACACTGCATTCCAGCCTGGGCAACAGAGTGAGACTGTCACAAAAAACAAAACAAAACAGAAAAAGTACATGTTGGTGATTAAAGGATTCAGTACTTTATAGGTGTAGAAGTAGTTATTCTCTCCAAAATTGAATCTACAGTATCTTGTGGGCAATACAATTTGAAATGACACAGCAGAGACTTGAAACCCCAAGTATTAGACTGAGTTATACGTTTCTTTTAATATCTCCCTGCCTCAGATCAAGTTTGGTCTAGAAACATCTGAATTAGTTAAATTTATAAGAGTTTTAGGGTTGGTTCCTCCTGAAATAAGGACAGAACCTGACATTAATGGAGGACATATCCTGTGAGTCCTGGTAAGTTGATTTGTTCCCGAATTAGGCTAGAATACAGTTAGAGAAGAAGCCAAGAAAGGGAATAAAACATAATAATGAAACAGTGGTTATATTAAAGTATGAAAAATAGTATGTAATAAAGATATCACTTTTGTGTCTGAATCAAACTTTCTTAAATTTGATTAAATATGAATTATTGATGTGCTATATGGATGTTTCAAATGTGCACCTGATAAAAGAGAGGTCTGTTTTGTTGAAGCATAATTAAATCCAAAGAAAAAGGCATTTGGCTAATTAGAAAGCTGAAAGGCCATAAAAATAAAGTAAATGTTCAAAAATCAACTACAGAACTCAAACATGAAAACATACCTTAGAAGTATATATAAAGGTTTCAATTGCCACATTTTGTTTCAATAGATTTTGGGAAACAGGTGGTGTTTGGTTACATGAATAATAATGAATTATTATAGTGGAAATTGCTGAGATTTGGTGCACCTCTCACCCAAGCAGTGTATGCAGTACCCAGTGAGAGGTCTTTCATCCCTTGCCACCCTCCCACCCTTATCCCCTGAGTTCCCAAAGTCCCTTATATCATTCTTATGCCTATGCATCCTCATAGCTTAGCTCCCACTTACAAGTGAGAACATACAACATTTGGTTTTCCATTCCTGAGTTACTTTACTTAGAATAATGGTCTCCAACTCCACCCAGGTTGCTGTGAATGCCATTATTTCATTCCTTTTATGGCTGAGTAGTAGTCCGTGGTGTATATATACTGTATTCTCTTTATCTACTCATTGGTTGATGGACACTTAGGTTTGTTCCTTATCTTTCCAATTGCGACTGTGCTGCTATAAACGTGTGTGTGTAAGTGTCTTTTTCATATAATGACTTCTTTTCCTTTGGGTACATACCCAGTAGTGGGATTCCTGGATCGAATGGTAGTTCTACCTTTAGTTCTTTAAGGGATGTTTATACTGTTTTTCATAATGGTTGTACTAGTTTATATTCCCACCAGCAGTGTAAAAATGTTCCCTTTTCACCACATCCATTCCAGCATCTATTATTTTTTGATTTTTAAATTGTGGTCATTCTTGCTAAAGTAAGGTGGTATCTCTGTGGTTTTCATTTGCGTTTCCCTGATAATTAGTGATTTTGAGCATTTTTTTTCATATGTCTTTTGGCCAAGTATATATCTTCTCTTGATAAATGTCTATTCATGTCATTTGCCCACTTTTTAAATGAGATTATTGGTTTTTTTGTTGCTTATTTGTGTGAGTTCCTTGTATATTCTGGCTATTTGTCCTTTGTTAGATGCATAGTTTGCAAATATTTTATCCCATCCTGTGGGTTGTCTGTATAATCTGCTGATTATTTCTTTTGCTGTGCAGAAACTTTTTAGTTTAATTAGGTCCAGTCTATTTATTTTTGTTTTTGTTGCATTTGCTTTTGGTTTCTTGACCTTGAACTTTTTGCCTAAGGCAATGTCTAGAAGAGTTTTTCCAACGCTATCTTCTAGAATTTTTATGGTTTCAGTTCTTATATTTAAGTCTTTGATCCATCCTGAGTTGATTTTTTTTAAGGTGAGAGATGAGAATCCAGTTGAATTCTTCTATATGTGGCCTGCCAATTATCCCAGTACCATTTGTTAAATAGGGTGTCCTTTTCCCAATTTATGTTTTTGTTTGCTTTGTCAAGGATCAGTAGGCTGTAAGTATTGGGCTTTACTTCCAGAGTCTCTATTCTGTTCCATTAGTCTACATGCCTATTTTTAACCAGTACCATGCAGTTTGGATAGCTATTGCATTGTAGTATAGAAGTTGGGTAATGTGATACTTCCAGATTTGTTCTTTTTGCTTAGTATTGCTTTGGCTATGCAGGCTGTTTTCTGGTTCCATTATTGTTTATTCTAGTTCTGTGAAGAATGATGATTGTACTTTGATAGGAATTGCATTGAATCTGTAGACTGCTGTGGGCAGTATGGTCATTTTCACAATATTGATTCTACCCATCCATGAGTATGGGATATGTTTCCACTTGATTTTGTCATTGATGATTTATTTCAGCAGTGTTTTGTAGTATTCCTTGTAGAGATCTTTCACCTCCTTGGTTAGGTGTATTGCTAAGTATTTTATTTTATTTTATTTTATTTTATTTTATTTTATTTTTTTGCAGCTGTTGTAAAAGGGATCAACTTCTTGATTTGAGTCCCAGCTTGGTCATTGTGAGTGTATAGCAGTGCTACTCATTTGTGTACATTGATTTTGTATCCTGAAACTTTACTGAATTCATTTATCATATCGAGTAGCTTTTTAGATGAGTCTTTGGGGTTTTCTAGGAATCCAGTCATATAATCAACAAACAGTGACAGTTTGGCTTCCTCTTTATCAATTTGGATGTCCTTTATTTCCTTCTCTTCTCTGATTTCTCTGGCTAGGACTTCCAGTACTATGTTGAATAGAAGCTGTGAAAGTAGGCATCCTTGTCTTGTTCCAGTTCTCAGGGTAACGCTTTCAACCTTTCCCCAGTTAGTGTAATATTGGTCATGCGTTTGTCATAGATGGCTTTTATTACCTTGAGTTATGTCCCTTCTTTGCCAATGTTGCTGAGCGTTTTATTCATAAAGTGATGCTGAATTTTGTCAGTTGCTTTTTCTGCATTCTGAGGTGATCATATGACTTTTGTTTGTAATTGTTTGTGTAATGTATCACCTTTATTGACTTGCATATGTTAAATCATTCCTGCATCCCAGGTATGAAACTGACTTGATCATGGCCTATTTTCATTTTGATGTGCTATTGGATTTGGTTAGCCAGTATCTTGCTGAGAAGTTTTGCGTCTATGTTCATCAGAGTTATTGGTCTGTCATTTTCTTTTTTTGTTGTGTCCTTTCCTGGTTTAGTTATTAGGGTAATACTGGTTTCATACAATGATTTAGGGAAGATTCTGTCTTTCACTATCTTTTGTAATAATTCTAATAGAATTTGTACCAATTCTTCTTTGAATGTCTGATAGAATTCAGCTGTGAATCCATCTGATCCTGGACTTTATTTATTGGCAACTACTTATTACTCTTTCAATCTTGCTACTTGTTATTGGTCTGTTTGGAGTTTCTATTTCTTTCTGATTTAATTTAAGAGGTTTTTATATTTCCAGGAATATATCCATCTCCTCTATAATTTCTAGTTTTTGAGCATATAGGTGTTCATAGTAGCCTTGAATGTTCTTTTTTGTTTCTGTGGTATTGGCTCTAATATCTCACGTTTAATTTCTAATTGAGCTTTTTGAATCTTCTCTCTTCTTTTCTTGGTTAATCTTGCTAATAGTCTATCAATATTGTTGCTCTTTTCAAATAACCAGCTTTTTATTTATTTTATCTTTTGTATTTTTTTTCGTTTCAATTTCATTTAGTTCTACTCTGATTCTTGTTAGTTTGTTTCTTCTGCTGGGTTTGGGTTTGGTTTGTTCCTGTTTCTATAGTTCTTGGAGGTGTGACTTTAGATTGTCTATTTGTGCTCTTTCATACTTTTTGATACAAGCATTTAATACTATGAACTTTTCTCTTAGTACAACTTTTGCTGTATCCCAAAGGTTTAGATAAGTTGTGTCACTGTTATAGTTCAGCTCAAAGGCGTGTTTAATTTCCATCTTGATTTCATTGTTCACTCAAAGGTCACTGAAGAGCAAACTATTTAATTTCCATGTATTTTTGTCTAGTTTCGAGAATTCCTTTTGAGATTAATTTCCAATTTTATTCCACTGTGGTCTGAGAAGGTACTTGATATAATTTTAGTTTTCTTAAATTTGTTGAGAGTTATTTTGTGATCTTTCATATGGTCTGTCTTGGAGAATGCTCCATGTGCTAATGGAAAGAATGCATATTCTGCAGTTGTTAGGTAGAATGTTCTTTAAATATCTGTTAAGTCCATTTGTTCTAGGGTATAGTTTAAGTCCATTGTTTCTTCATTGACATTCTGTCTTGATGACCTGTGTAGTGTTGTCAGTGGAGTACTGAAGTTTCCCACTATTATTCTGTTGCTGTCTATCTAATTTCTTAGGTCTAGTAGTAATTGTTTTATAAATTTGGGAGCTCCATTTTTAGATGCATATATATTTAGGATTGTGATATTTTTCTGTTGGCTTAATCTTTTTATCATTATATAATGTCCCTGTTTGTCTTTTTTTTTTTTTTTTTTTTTTTTAACCATTGTTTCTTTAAAGTCTGCATTGTCTGATATAAGTGCAGCTGCTCCTGCTCACTTTTGGTTTCCATTTGTATGGAATGTCTTTTTTTTTTCACCCCTTTATGTTAAGTTTATGTGCATCCTTATGTATTAGGTGAGTCTCTTGGAGATAGCAGATACTTGGTTGGTGGACTTTTATCCATTTTGCTATTCTGTATCTTTTAACTGCTGCATTTAGGCCATTTACATTCAACATGTGTTGAGATATGAGGTACTGTTCTATTTATTATGCTAATTGTTGCCTTAATACCTTTTGTTTATTATTATGTTATTGTTTTATAGGCTCTGTGAGACTTATACTTTAAGGAGATTCTAGTTTGGTGTACTTTGAGGTTTTGTTTCAAGATTTATAAATCCTTTTACCATTTCTTGTAGGGCTGGCTTAGTAGTGGCAAATCCTCTCATTATTCTGTTTGAAAAATACTTTATCACCCCTTCCATTATGAAGTTCAGTTTTTGCTGGATACGAAAGTCTTGGCTGACAATTATTTCCTTTCAGGAGGCTAAAGATGGGACCCCAGTCCCTTCTGGCTTGTAAGGTTTCTGAATTTTTTATCCGGCGATTCAGAGATTTCTTCTTGGTTTGGATCCATTTTTGGGGAAACTGGTGTGATTTCTAGGGGTGTCATAGAACCCTGTTTTTTCATATTACCAGAATTACTTTTCTGGTTCCTTCTCATTTGGGTACACTATTTCAGTGGAAAGGTCTGAAACTCAAGTCCTGCCATCCAGATTCTCTTGTCCCACAGGGTAATCCCTTGATGTGGTGCTCTCCACATTCCTCTAGGGGTGGGGTTTCCTGAGAGCTGAATTGTAGTGACTGTTATTGATCTTCTTGGTCTAACAACTGGAGCTACAGGACTCCAGGCTGGTGCCAGGGAATGTCTGCAAAGAATCCTGTGATGTGATCTGTCTTCAGGTCTGTCAGCTACGGATAGCAGCACTTCTTGTGGAGGTGGCAGGGAAGTGAAGCAGACTCTGTGAAAGTCCCTGGTCATAGATATGTTTAGTGTGCTGGCTTTCTCAAACACTAGTTATGCTAGCAGTGAAGCTGTCATGTGGACACACTCAGGACCTCTGGTTAGCCAGGATGTTGCAGGCAGTGCAAATAGGTATTGTCTTTTCTTTCCTGGGATCAGGGTTATTCAGTCATGAGTTGCTGTAATGGCCTGCATTGGTTGGCCAGGAGGTGTCTTTTTCTAGAGAGGACCAGCTGTGGTAGTAGTAGGGCGATATAAGCTTGTCCTAAGTTGACCAGGGTATTTCAGTTTCTCAGGTGATGGGTGGGGCTTTAATGCTCCCAAGACTTTCTATCTTTTGTGTTCAGCTACCTGGGTGGTTAGGGAAATACCATCAGGTGGGGGCAGGTTTAGGTGGGTTTGGACTCAAACTCCTTGGGTAGGACTTGCTGTGGCCACTGTGGGAGAATGAGGATGGGAAGGTGGCTCTCAGGCCAACAGGGTCATGTTCCAGAAGGGATCGTAGCCACCTCTGCTGTGCATATAGTTCACCAGGGAAGTGAGTGATAGCTGGTAGTGAGTGTCCTCACCCAGCTCCCAAGTACTCCGTGAGGCTGGTCTCACTCCCACAGAGCTCCACTCAGACCTTGCCCCAGGCTGTGAGCTTCCCTGCTGAGAAGGCAAGCATATGACTTTTGGACCTCACCACTCCCCATATGCCCACTCTTTCTGTGGTGGCTCCCACGCTCTTGAGCTCATATTTGTAGCAGCTCCTGTCTGTCCCCCGAATTCTGCTCAAGAAAATTCATGCTCAGTTTAAACCACTACCAATATTAGTTGGAAGCTTCCTTTGTCCTCTGACACCTCCTCAATTCCACTGGTTGCCTTCCACAAGAGCCTCAGTGAGGTATAGCTATGGATGGCTTCCTTGGACTTGAGCTGAAGACTGTGAGTACCTACAAGGCACTTCCTCCTGCTGCTTCTACCTTTATATTTTGTGTGGCTCCCTAAATCTGTTTCAGCTCTAGGTAAGGTTAAATCCTTCTCCTGTGATCTGGATTTTCAGATTCCCCAGTGAGCATATGTTTTCAGAGGCAGGTTATCCCTCTCTCACACTTAAGGAACTCAGTTTTTTGCCCATTTTGCAGAATTTGCAGTGGCATGCCACTTCTTTCAAAGGATCTGTTAATTCTTTCAGTTTTTCCAAGTGGGAGCTTCACATTAGCCCTGTCTCCTATCCACCATCTTATCTCAACTGCCACGTTAGTATGTATTCTTGGGCTCTTATTCTTCCAGATCTCCTCCATTGATATAAGGTAGCTGAGTGTGTACAAATTGGTTGTTTTCATAACACCTAACCCAAATGAAACATAAATTTTTATTCTCACCCTAAGGAAGTTCTCAGAAAGATACCAGCTCCAAAATAGACCTATGTTCAACTTTCATGAAACATTTATAAACATTGCAGATCTTGAGTCTAGACTCTTTCATGGGGGGTGGGGACATCAAAGTAATTTATAGTGTACAACATATGATGATCATTATTAATATCTCTAAGTATCCATTCCATCCCTTCCCAAATCCTACAGTCAAGGCATATCCCCTTAAGGCACCTGCCTTTATTCATGCTCTCTCTTTCTCTCTTTCTCTCTTTTCCCTCTTTTCTTCCTTCCTCCTTACCCCTCATTTCTCCTCCATCCCATTTCAATTAATTATGGAAACAAATTTGGCAAATATTAACTACTGTTATTTCTCACCCTCTTGAATCTAACAGTGGCTTTTGGTAATTACCATAGCAAATAAAGTTTCTTTTGAAGACAAAAGAAGAGGACCATTGTTAAAATTTATAATATATTATTTTCTTTTGTTCACATTTGACTAAGTACTGCAGAATGTTTTAGTGGTTAAAGTTCCATGGCTTGGAATTTCTAGACTTTTAACACCAACATGGGTGATGCTTAGGGAATCTAAGAGAGCAAACAGAAACAATTTTTCTAACACTACTAAATTAGTTGTTTTTGTTATGAAGAGCCAAGTAGAGAATACAGCTGATCTTTGAGTCTTCTTTTGATGATTGTTTGGCATAGGAAGAGGTCTATGAATCTATGCTGAAGGGATCCTGGAAGAACATTTGAAAATAAATATACAAAAACAAATATCTCTAACTCTCACCCTCATCTGTTAGTGGCTGCTAAGAAAGATATAGGGATACTCTGAAGTTCTACCACAGAGAAGGTGAAACTAAGCAAATATAATGACAAAAAAAATAAAATGAGTTTTTGCCATTAATAGCTAAAGATAAGTGCTCTCATTTCGACATCACTAATTCTAACTTTGCATCTGCAAAGAGGAACATCAACTTGGAATTTAAGTCAATACCTAATTTTCTAAAAATAGTTTTTTGTTTGTTTGTTTTTAATCTAAAGGGTGCAATTAACTGTAATGAGATATAATTCACTCCAAAGGACACAATTGTTTTCTCCAAAAGTAAATTGGAGAGGCAAGAATCAAGTGATTGCTTTAAGGTTTTCTTCTATCTGATTTTTACATATTACAGTTAATCATTCTATTCCACTAGCTTTACTGATGACCTAATTTCCAGGCACTTTTAATGATGAAATCACAAATACTTATTAATGAGTTAAACACTGGCAGGAAAAGCAGAATAAAATCACTTAATTGTCTGCTTTTTCAGAGTATAAGTTTATTAACTCTTTGGGAAATAATGTATTTTGCTAATGCAGAAACTATCTAAGTCATGCATGTCCAAAGTTGCAATGTGAATACTTGACTCTTGAATAGATTTAAATGAATGGTCTATGACCAATTTACTAGATATGAAACTAATAATAGTAAGTTCTGAAAGATGAAATGGCATTGACAGAAAACATGAATAAGTAGCAACAAAAAATCTTATAAAATATGCATTTATATTATGTGTAAGATAATATATGACCTTTCTAGAATAGATGTAGAGAGAAGGAGTTCATAATTTTCATATACCACATTGGATTTTATCTCCATATCCCTTGCTATGCTCCTTTTCCCCACAAGAAAGAATTT
Organism: Theropithecus gelada; assembly: GCF_003255815.1. Lineage (NCBI taxonomy): Eukaryota > Metazoa > Chordata > Mammalia > Primates > Cercopithecidae > Theropithecus > Theropithecus gelada. The sequence goes on from NC_037689.1 coordinate 125,477,951, forward strand.
TGTTCTCTTCTTTTGGTTACAAATCAGACTTACCTTTCTTGAAGCATCTCATGGTCTATCTTGCTCTTTTTTCCATTTATTGCACACTCATAGCAGTTAAAAGAATGAAAAATCAATGAAATGTTAATCTTAAAGAAAACAATATAATACAAAGCCTTTTAAAAGATGTTTTGCACATATTGATGATCCCCAATTTATAATGGCTCAACTTATAATATTTTTTACTTTATGGTGAGTTTATCAAGATGTAACCGCATCCTAAGTAAAGCAGCATTTGTATTGTAAAACTATTGTAAATGCATAACTTTAAATACTAGATAATCTTAATGAAGAAACAGGTGCTATTGGAATGAGTTGTAACCACTATGCACAATGTGTCCATTAAAATTCACATAATTGTAAATAATACTGTCTAATGATACCTGAAAATTATAAGCGAACAAGGGGAAGAGAAATGTTGCTAACTAACATTAATAATAAATCTTCACAAATAGAGAAAGCCTGACAATAGAGTAAGTCTCAGAAGTAAGAACAGCTTGACCAAGATCTTTCTGCTAGTATATATCTCCCTAGAAATAATTATGTGTCTTTTCTTTTCTTTTCTTTCGTTCCTTTTTTTTTTTTTTTTTGGGGGGGGGGGGAGTTTCACTCTTGATGCCCAAGCTGGAGGACAATGGTGCAGTCTCAGCTCACTGCAACCTCTGCCTCCTGAGTTCAAGCGATCCTCCTGCCTCAGGCTCCTGAGTAGCTGGGATTACAGGCACGCTCCACCATGCCTGGCTAATTTTTGGTATTTTTTAGTAGAAAAGAGGTTTCACAGCCAGGCTGGTCTCAAAATTCTGACCTCAGGTGATCCGCCCGCCTAGGCCTCCCAAAGTGTTGGGTTACAGGCATGAGCCACCATGCCCGACCATGTGTTTTTCAAAAGCAAATAAACATGCTAGGAAACTGTTCAATAAATTAATTGGTACATACTGGGCATATACCCAAAGGATTATAAATCATGCTACTATAAAGATGCATGAACACGTATGTTTATTGCAGCACTATTCATAATAGCAAAGACTTGGAACCAACCCAAATGTCCATCAATGATAGACTGGATTAAGAAAATGGCACATATACACCATGGAATACTATGCAGCCATAAAAAAGGATGAGTTCATGCCCTTTGTAGGGACATGGATGATAATAGAAACCATCATTTTGACCAAACTATCTCAAGGACAGAAAACCAAACACTGCATGTTCTCACTCATAGGTAAGAATTGATCAATGAGAACACTTGGACCCAGGGTGGGGAACGTCACACACTGGGGCCTGTTGTGGGGTGGGGCGAGTGGGGAGGGATAGCATTAGGAGATATACCTAACGTAAATGACGAGTTAACGGGTGCAGCACACCAACATGGCACATGTATACATATGTAACAAACCTGCATGTTGTGCACATGTACCCTAGAACTTAAGGTATAATAAAAGTAAATAAAAAACAATCCCCCCCCCAAAAAATTAAATGGCACATTAGTTGATACTCCTTAGGGTCTAATTTCTAGGGAGTTACCTGTAACTGTTGAGGAAATGTATTTAACGAAAGCTTGGAACTCTTATGCTATTGAGATTGTAGCAAGTCTGGTGTTAGGGTTCGTGAACTTTGACTAATAAACTTAGAAAAAATTGGAGCATAAATAGGATGCATTAATTTAAATCCTAAATGAACCTAAATTCAAAGGTACTCATTTATAAGGAGACAAATTATTAATCATTTAGTTGCTTTAAATAAAAACTAACTCCCACCACTCAAGACTCTACCCCAAGTTTTAAAGAAGACACATTTCAGATAAGTAAATGAGTAATTTATTATCATATGATAGCTACTTAAAGAATTACATACTGTTCTAATAGTAATTTTTAAGGTAATATTTATGTTTATTTCTGAAATTCAGAGGGTTCAGGTCATTGATAGAAAACTCAGAGTAAGGTTATTCTCATAAAATCGTCAAAAATAAGAAAAACATTTATTTTTAAAAAACCAACTATCATTTAAAAGTCACATATAACTCTCTGAGTAGTGGCAAAATCTTCATATTAGCAAACAACCAGATAAAACAACACAGATTATTTTACTTCTTTGAAAATGTAAAAAAATCTGTAAATAATTTTTGGCTGAATAGTGCAGGCAGCTCTTTTAGTGTCATATAATTCAGATTATTACTTTTATTTGAAAAGCTTAGAGTGGCATTCTTTAAAATAGTAAGAACAGTTATCTGCCTTATCTGCCACTGCATAGGATTATACAAAAGGTCTTAAGCTGTGTTTCAAACCAATTTTTGTTATGTTCAATGGCTATATAGGCATACCTCGAAGATACTCTGAATTTGATTCCAGACCACTACAATAAGGCAAATATTGCAATAAAGTGAATCACATAAATTTTCTGGTTCCCCAGTACATAAAAAGTTATATTTACCCAATACTGTAGTCTATTACTTGGGCAATAGTGTTATGTCTTAAAAAACAACGCATATACCTTAATTAAAATACTTTATTGCTAAAAATGCTAACAATTATCTGAACCTTCAGCCAGACATGACATTGTTGCTGAGTGGAGGGCCTTTTTTCAATGTTGATGGCTGCTGACTAATCAGGGTGGTGGTTGCTGAAGGTGGAGGTGGACGTGGCTGATTCTTCAAATAAGGCAATGATGAGGTTTGCCACACTGATTGACTGTTTCTTTCAAGAAAGATTCTGTAGCATATGATGCGATTTGAGAGCATTTTACCCACAGTAGAGCTTCTTTCAAAATTGGAGTCAATTCCCTCATACTCCAAGACTGTTTTACCAACTACATTTATGTATATGAATCCATTGCTCTTATTTCAACAATGTTCACAGCATTTTCATTGGGAGCAGATTCCATCTCAAGGAACCACTTTCTTTGTTCACACTTAAGAAGCAACTCCTCATTCACTAAAATTTTATCATGAGATTGCAGCACCTCCATCACATCTTCAGGATTCACTTCTAATTCTGTTTGTCTTTCTGTTTCATCTATATCTCTGGCTTCCTCCACTGAAATCTTGAACCTCTCAAAGTCAGCTATGAAGGTTAGAATCACCTTCTTCTAAAGTCCTGTTAATGTGACTTTTGTTTTGTTTGTGTGTGTGTGTGTGTGTGTGTGTGTTTTCTTTTTTTCTTTTTTGGAGACAGAATCTTGCCCTGTCGCCCAGGCTGGAGTGCAGTGGCACGATCTCAGCTCACTGCAACCTCCACCTCCTGGGTTGGGTTCAAGTGATTCTCCTGCCTCAGCCTCCCAAGTAGCTGGGTTACAGGTGCCCACCACCATGCCTGGCTAATTTTTGTATTTTTTAGTATAGATGGGGTTTCACCATGTTGATCAGGCTGGTCTCAAACTCCTGACCTGAAGTGAAACACCTGCCTTGGCCTCCCAAAGTTCTGGGATTACAGGCATGAGCCACCATACCCGGCCTCCCATTAATGTTGATAGTTTGAACGCCTCCTCCCATGAAGCACAAATATTCTTAATGCCATCCAAAAAGATAAATTCTTTCCAGAGATTTTTCCATGTACTTTGCCCAGATCCATCAGGGAATCACTACCTATGGCTGCTATACTCTTAGAAAATGTATTACCTAAATAATATAACATAAAATTTGAGATGACTCTTTGATACATGACTAAGGAAGAGATGTTGTATTAACAGGCATAAAAACGATGCCAATCTCATACATCTCCATCAGAGCTCTTGGGTGATTAAGTGCTGCAATATTTCAAAAGAAATCTTGGTTTTTTTCTGAGCAGTATGTCCTAACACTAAGCTTAAAATATTCAGTAAGCCATGCTATAAACAGATGTGCTGTTATTCAGACTTTGTTGTTCTATTTATGGAGCACAGGCCCCAAAGATTTAGGATAATTATTAGGTCTTTAGGATTTTCAGAATGGTAAATGAGCATTAGCTTCAACTTAAACTCACCAACTGAATTAGCCTCTAACAAGAATGTCAGTCTGTCCTTTGAAGCTTTGAAGCTAGGCATTGATGTATCTCTAACTATAAAAGTCCTAGATGGAATCCTCTTCTAATATCAAGTTGTTTCACATATACTGAAATCCTGTTGTTTAGTGCACCCACCTTCATTAATTACCTTAGCTAAATCATCTGGATTTCTTGCTGCAGTTTTATATGAGTACTTGCTGTTTCACCTTACACTTTTATGTTATGGAGACAGTATCTTTTCTTAAACCTCATGAACTCACCTCTGATAGCTTTAAACTTTTCTTTGTGAGCTTTTTCACCTCCATAGAATTGAAGACAGTTAGGACCTTACTTGGATTAGGCTTTGGTTTAAGGGCATGTTGTGGCTGGTTTCATCTTCTATCCAGATCATTAAAAGTTTCTCATTATCAGCAATAGCCTGCTTTGCTTTCTCCTTATTCTCATTTTCTGAAATAGCACTTTGAATTTTCTTCAAGACCCTATTCTTTTCATTCACAAAGAATTGTTTGTTTCGTTCAGGAGGCCTAGTTTTCCGCCTATCATGGCTTTCAACATGCTTTCCTCACTAAGCTTAATCATTCCTAGCTTCTGATTTAAAGTGAAAAACAGATGACTCTTCCTTTCACTTGAACACTTGGGGTCATTTTAGAGTTACTAATTGACCTAATTTTAATATTGTTTTTCTTTCTCTGGAAATAGGGAGGCTCCAGCAGATAGAGAGATATGGAAGAACAGTAGGTTGGTGGAGCAGTCAGAATACACACAACATTTATTAAGTTTGCTGTCTTATGTCAGCATGGTTTATGGTGCCCCCAAATAAATACAATAATATCAAAGATCACAGATCAGAGATCCCCATATAAGATATGTTATATCTTATATTAAATCACATTTTGGTAATTCTCACAACATTTCAAATTATCTTATTATATTATATCTTATATGGGGATGAAGAGACATGAAGTGAATACATGTTGGAAAAAATGGTATCCCTGATAGATTTGCTTGATGTAGAGTTACTAAAAACCTTTAACTTGTAAAAAATACAATCTCTGTGAAGCACAATAAAGCAAACACAATAAAATGAGGTATGCCTGTAATCATCACTTGAGTGGCTTAAGTTGGGTTAACCTGTTTTATTTATCAGTAGTTCACATGTAAATTATTAATTATGATTGGCATTTATTTCTCACTTAGCTTCCAAAAGCATTTTACAGTGATCACATCTTCAATACAACTGCGAGGTAAACAGATGGCAATTATCATTAACCTTATCCCTATTGAGATATCAGGAATGAAGAGAGGTAAATTACCTATTTAAGGTCGCCTAGGGAATCAATGGCAGAGTCAAAATATTTTTTAAACTGCAATTCTAAGTTTCATAAAGACATACAGATGAGCTTCTATGAAACTAATAGTTGTTGCAGTTAATATGGGAAAATAAATATGATCAAGTTTCAAAAGAAATCAATACAATGAATAGAATATTGCATAAATATGGTTTTTTTCTCTTTGCCTCCTTAGCTAAACTGTTTCAAAGAATGAAACATTTCCCTGAACTATACATTACATAAAAATTTTCACATGGTCCTTGTCTCCTGAACTGTATCAATGTAAATAAAATTGCCAGTTATATAAAGCATACACTCATGTACACACATGTAACAAAGGTAGCAAAATGGCATTTAATAAAATCTTCACCAATATCAACAGTTATTGGCAAGAATTTGAATAATTCATTTTTATAAAATTAATTTATTTTTAGTATATAAAGAAAATCAGTTTAATAATATATACTCCAGGATAGAGTCTTAGTTTTAATAGGACTATAAGAAGTTTAAATTTAGCATAATTAGCTCAGATTTTAGATGAAATCCTGTCAAATTCTATTAAATTCTCAAGTATGGAAGTTTACACTAATGAAGCTTGGGCGTATTGAATGCCAAGCAAAATGCTACTCAAGGTTTAAAGGAGCTGCAATCTCTGGATTTAATAACTTTTTGGTCCCTTTAAAAAATTATTGAGGTTTACTGTTTTTTTGTCCAGAGCTATTAAAGCTTGACTAGAAAAGCATCTGCAGATATGTGGTGTTATCTCTACTGCGTAATGTTCAGATTTTTCAAATGGAAAAATGGCTTTCCCTCTGTATGCTCAGCATTCAATACCAGTTCAACCAGAAAAAGCCTCAGATCAATGGAATAGACAATACAGTATTTGGGAATACGTAAGCCCTTCCAGTTGTCAGTGCTCGTCCGTGTTTGTTACAGAACAGCAAAGCTTGGTGGAAACATCTGCTGATCTCACATAAGAGGAATGAGGCTTAAAAAAGCAAATGCAAATGGTGACCTTTAAAACTAATTCAAGTTGTTTCATAAAGTATTTTACAAACTTAAAAAAAAAAAAAAAGCACTAGTTCTGGGAAATATGACAGAATCAAAAAACTGCCTTTATTAGTTTATATTATTGTTTTTCACAAGACTCTCATTGCTTTGTGTAAAAGCACCAGTTCCCCTTTTTTAAAATATTGGTTTGGTCCTTGGAAAGGTTAGGTAAACTTTCTAATTCTAGTAAGTGAAAAGTAGTCCACATTTTCTTTTGCCTTATCATGTGAAATTTGCAATGTTTTGATGAGACATGTCAAAAATCACAGTTGCACAGAAAGGAAAAACAATGTAACATTGCTTAATTGAGTTTTTTTAAAATTCAGTACTATGAGGCCATAGTCAGTTCTGAAATGACAAAATGACAGCTCTCAGCAGGGATGGATTCATCAAAGGAATATTCAGCAGTTTACGAAATCACTAAAAGGCCTTACTGAGGGGGACAAAAAGGCTTTAATAATTGAAGAAACATACTATGGACAAATTGATAACTTAAAATGTATGTATATACACATTTCCCCAATACTTACATATATTCCAAGAATTTTTTTAATACTCAAAAATACTAGTTTTGCAAAATACATGGAAAACACATAATATGACATCCATCTGAACATGGCAATATAAGGTAAGAATTTTCTATTTCTCTCAGAAATCACTAAAAAATAAAATAGAGAACAAGGAAACGACACAAACACAAAAGGTCTAAAGTGCTGCTAAAAATGGTAAAGTTTAAGCTGAAGTACTAAAAGAGCCAGACAGAGAAAATTCCCTTGGCTGCTGATGTCAGAAATAATAGTGTATTTTTCTTTAAGTCGAGGGGCACATGTGATCTGTAAAACCAAAATCTCTTTTATAGGACAATGGAAATAGGCACCAGTTGATGATCATTTTCTAATCATACGCTTTGGTTCAACAAAAAGGAATCAGGTTTAAATGCATAAAAGAGACACATTCTTTTGAGAAGAGGGTCTTGTTCTGTCACCCAGGCTGGAGTGCAGTGGCGTGGTGTCAGCTCACGGCAACCTCTGCCTCCCGGGCTTAAGACATCCTCCTCATGCTCTCGAGGAGCTGGGACCACTGGCATGTGCCGCTATGTTGGCCTGTTGTTGTTGTTGTTTGTTTGCTTCTTGTCAGAGATGGGGTTTTGCCTGGTACACTAATTGGTCTAGCAAAAGCACTCGACACCCATGTTCAGTGGTTGCCGTGAAAATGGATCGTGGTACTGTACTGATAGAATGGGAATTAGGATAAAACAGTCAATGAACCAAGCTACAGGCAGTTTGGATTCTCATCACCCCAAGCTCTGGTTGCTACTCGCTTGCACAGATATTTGGACTACACACAGAGGTTTTACCATGTAGATCAATCAATGGACCATAGATAGAGTTTTGGGCAGACCCCTTTTGTGAATGTTCATGTGCCAGGACATCCACATCAGGTTACAAGAGAAGATGCCTATCTTATGGTTTAACATGTAGGTATATACAGCCCCAAGTCACTTCCAAGCAGTCAGGAGGCAGGCACACTTATTCATGTTTGAGCAATTTGCCAGAGCCCATTGGAGGAAACTGCCATGTGAGTACATAGTGGGAACAGCCACCTTGGGAGCACCATGGAGTGGACCATAGCAAAGGCAGCAGGTAATCCCATCCTGCTGCAGATGTTTTGGCAGCTGTTCAGAACTGTGAGATCTATTCATGACTGCAACCTAGAAAAGTTCCCTCTGCACCAGTTAACAGACATCAAGCATACAACCTTTTTGAGACTAGCGAGTCGATCATATTGGCCCATGGGCTGTGATATCCAACTCTGGGCATCAGAACAAAACATGTACTAGGGGTTCCACTTACCCTATAATCCAACAGGGGCAGGCTTTATAGAAAAAGCAGGGACTGTTAAAATCCAATTATATGCAACGTCTCAGGAGAGTTCTTTAAGGTCTTGGACTGAGACTTTCTCTGAAGCTATACAAATTTTAAATGAGTCTCCCACTACTACACATGGCATCACTCTCTATGAATGGTTGGCAAGGCCTGTAAAACAGGCCCCGCAAACTTTCAGGGTTATCTCTGAGACTCTGAGTCATGCTCCTGAAGCAGCTGATCAGACTGTGCTGCTGAGAGCACCAGGATCTGCCAAGTGGCAATGGCTACGTGGACCTGAAATTGAGCTGGAAAGTGCCCTCATATTGGATCAATTTTATGGCACCAGAGAGTGCCAGGAAGACTGCCAAAGGGGAGGTGATTCCAGCTGTCCTCCTCGATGGAGGTCTGAGAGCCTTACAATATCAACATGCAGCAGCACCATACCTGCTGGAGCAGTCATAATGCAGATACGTGGGCAAGGCTGGAAACTCACCAATTGACTATTACCTCCTCTCCTAGGGAGGGAAGCCATGTGTGGTGTTACAAGCCAGGCCTGAAGCCCATAGTGTCCTCCTCAATAGGGTCAATAGAAGGAAAATACAGCAGTAGTAATGTTACAAGGAGTGGATACACTGATGAGGGTTCCCACTAAACACCTGTGTGTATACACATAGGCTGTTGTTTCTGCTAAGCATGGCAGCTGGTAATGTCTTTCTGGACTGGGATGTGACTTCAGCAGCAGTCAGCAACCAATCCATTTGTTGGGTGTATGGATACCTCTCCCTATCAAACGATAATATGCCTCCAAATAGTCTGCCTTCCTCTTCACATAGCTGGGGTAACTACTTCAACAGCACCAATAATGCAACCCAGGTTTACTGGGGATTGCCTCTCTCTAGAAGCCCAATCATAAACTCCATGGAGACTCAAAATCATGTGGTCTTACAAGTGCTACCTACTGCACCTATATCCCTGATAAAGATAATAACGTCACAGACGCTTTGAATCATTTGTTAACTTGGATCCATAATATAGCCCAGTTCATTTTCTTTGACTAATTCTCAAATTGGCTATATACTTTACCTACTCATTGGAGTTATGTTTTGCTAATAGGCATCATAATTATAGTTAGCTTGTGATTTTTATGCTGTTATGTATACTGTGGATGTGCCCTACAAACAGAAGCTATGGCTATACATTATGGACCCATATAGTTCTTCCCCTTGTACCCTGCTCTGGGATTCTCATGTGAAAAATTTGTGGAGAGAAGGTAAGCTAGGGATGGGGTAGATTGTAGTGTGATGGGTCTCCTACCAGGTTACTTAAGGGTGTATGCTCACTGCCCGAACCCTGAAGGCCAGGTGATAAGTAAAGGCCATTGTGTCCAGCTGAGAATCAAGTTTCCCTGAGGATCCAAACTTCTCAGAGAGAATCTGAGAATCTACCAAGAAAACAGGTCCCACCACATACACACACAGTAGGCACAGAGCCAGAAAAGTAGTTTCTAAGCAGCTTATGGATGAGAAAAGGCATGCATGTCTAGAGCTGTCCTGCTGCCATCCAGGAATGCCTCATATGTAAGTCCTAATAAACTCATCTACTCACCAAGATGGACTTGTCCTAGTCATTCTTTGGTCTCCCGGCTCCCTCTTGGTTTCAGAAAAGGATTTTTAAATATGATTCAGGGTTTTTCTTACTGCATAAAATATGAAAGAATGTTCAAGTAAGTCACAATGCCATAGGCTGAAGAGTGCTTCTGAATGATATTCATGTCCTAATTCCCAGAACCTATAAATATTTTACTTTGCAGGAATAAAAGGGATTTAGCAGATGTATGTGAAGAATCTTGACATGGAGAAATTATCCTGGACTACTTGATTGGGAATAATACAAAGATTCTTAAAATATATATTTGAATATTTTCATAGTAAGATATTTGAAGGAATAGGTTAAAAGAACAAGCCAAGAAGGTGTAGAAGAAAGGAAATAATACATAGCAGAAATGAATGAAATCGAAAACAAAAAATGCTATGGAGATGAAAAAATCAAGCTGAAATAACAAAGAATTAAATAAGGAATAAAAAATAATATTAAAAATGAGGTATAACAACAGATGGAGTAAAAAAACAAGAATATATCAAATTATCTTGGAAAATTTTACGTTAAATATTTGACAACTTGTATGATACAATGGTATTTTCTAGAAAAATGGTAAAATTATCTCAGATAGAATATTATGAGTTTTCGAGTAATCACAAAAGATGTTCAATCAGAAGGTACAATCTAGAACAAAAACATAAAATAAAAACAAAAAACAAAACAGAGAAGCTAACAAACCTCAATATGACATGACACATTAACAGAATAAAGAATAAAGTCATATAATTTTCACAATGGATACAGAAAAGACATTTGACAAAATTTAACTGTTTTATGATAATGATGATCAACAAACTGTATAGCAGGAATATATCTCAACATAAAAAGGCAATATATGTTAACTCCACAGCTAACATTATACTCAATGATAAATGAAACCTTTTTGTCTAAAATCAGAAACAAGACACAGACGCCCAACTGCGTGGAAAAAGCAAAGTCTAAGTATTTTCTTCTATTTTCTCACTCAACAATAATCTACACAGAAGAGTTCTGTGACCACGTGTTTGGGATTTATTTTCCCACACACCAAGTAAGAAATCAGTTCTGCAGGGGACACCAGGTAGATGTCCACCAATTTAATTCTGACGCTGTCTACCTGGAAATGGCATCAGATTCCACGGGTTGAGGGCCCAGTCCTACAAGACTGCTGCCCCTTTAAACACTAATCACAGGTCCAGGCTTCTGGAACTTCTGACTGTTTGGGTGAGGGAGAAGGGACAAAATGGAGGAAGGTGAACAAGACCGCACAGTCCCGATTGCTTCCTGGTTCTTCATCACCAACTTTCCCGCGCCCGGGAAAGTGCAGGACAACCGAGCATGCGCCAGGTGATGTCAATCCGAAGAGATGGAAACTTACCCGGCCACGCCTACGGAGGCGCCCCTATCACGCCCTTATCCCGCCCACTGCCCTCCCCCTTCCAGTACCAACGCATAAAAGTCCGCCTAGGGCAGGAGCCAGCGTGACTTCTTCGGCCCCCGCATTTGTGGACGGGAGAATCTGACCGGAGAGCGCCTGCGCGACTTCACTGGCCCCATACCTGAGGACGGGAGAACCTCGCGTTGAGTGTGTGCATATTTACAAATAAAAAGGCTGCCACTGTCTTCGCTCCTTTTGGCCTTTATTGATACTTAGTCTTTGCCTTATAAATAATAGTAATAAAGAAACGACACTGACCAACCAGCTTCAAGTTGGAATGTCCACAAACCTCTCTTTGGATTTTATTAATTTGCTAGAGTGACTCACAAAACTCAGAGAAACACATTAAGCAGTTTATTATAAAAAGTATTATAAAGAATACAGATGAAGAGATGTATAGTGAGAGGAAATAGGAAAGGGGCATGGAGCTTACATGCCCTCCTTGGGTATGCCACACTCAAGGAACTTTGAAGTGTTCAGCTCTCCAATTCAGTCTTCTTGGATTTTTATGAAAGCTTCATTATCTAGGCATGATTGATTAAATCATCAGCCATTGGTGATCTGTGTAACCTTCAGCCCTTCTCCCCTTCCCTATGCTTGAGGGGTTGGACTAAAAGGTATCCCTCCGCCCACACAGCTGGTTCTCCTGGCTAGTCCCCTCATCCTATGCTTTCTAGGGGCTTTCCAAAAAATTGCCTTGTAAGCTCAGGTGTGGTGGAAAGGGCTTGTTACAAATTACAAGAGACTGTCTTTCACCTTTATCTTTCAGGAGATACTTCAGGAATCAAGAACAAAAGGTCAAATACTTGAACAAAAGATACCCTTATTGTTCTAGTCACTAGGGAAATGACAAGGCTAACAGGAGCTGAGAACTAGGAATCTTGGATGAAAAACAAATGTATCCATTATATTATCACAGCATTCTTACCACTTCCATTCAACATCCTACTGGAAGTCTTAGAGGATTTGGACAAAGAAAAACAAAATAAAATTAATCCAAACCAGAGGGGAAGAAGTAAAAATATCTCTGTATGCAGATGACATATATAGAAAACTCTAAACATTCCACAAAAATACTATTAGAACTCATAAACTAATTCAGCAAAATTATAAGATAAAATCAACACACAAAAATCAGTTGTGTTTCCATAAACTAATAACAAACTATTTGAGAAGAAAGTTTTTAAAAGAACATAGCCATTTATAACAACTCTCCCAAAAATATTACTTAAAAATAACCAAGGAGGTGAACAATATTTATCCTTAAAACTGTAAAACCTTGATGAAAGAAATTAAAGTAGATAAGACAGAAATAATACAGAAAAGACATCTGACAAAATTTAACTGTTTTATGATAATGATAATCAACAAACTATGTATAGCAGGAATATCTCAACATAGGCAATATATGTTAACTCCACAGCTAACATTATACTCAGTGATAAAAATTGAAACCTTTTTCTCTAAGATCATAAACAAGACAAGGATGCCAAACTGTGTGGAAAAAGCAAAGTCAAATAAAAATCCTGTGTTAATGGATTGGAAGACTTAATGTTGCTAAAATGTCCATCCTACCCAGAAAGCTCTACAGAATCGATGCAGTTCCCATGAAAATCTCAATGGTATGTTGTACAAAAATAGAAAAACAATTCTAAAACTCACATGAAATCACAAAAGACCACCACCAAAATCACTCTTGAGAAAGAATAAAACTGAAGGCATCACATTTCCTGATTCCAAGATATATTACAGAGCTACAGCAACTAAAACAGTAAATAATTGGCATAAAGACAAAGATATAGATCAATGCAGCATAATAGAAAGTCCAGAAATAAATTTACATGTATGTAGTTGACTGATCTTTGACAAGAGTCTCTAAAATACAAAATAGACAAGGGTAATTTATTCAATAAATAATGCCAGATAAAATGGATTTCCACATGAAAATAAAATAGTAAGATTAGACCCCTACCTGACATTATACACAAAAATCAACCCAAAGTGAATTAAAGGCCTAGAAGAAAACATAGGATAAACTTCTTGACATCTGTCTTGACAATGATTTCTTGAATATGACACCAAAAACACAGGCAATAGAGGCAAAAAATAATTAAATGGGGCAATTACAAACTAATAGGCTTCTGCAAGCAAATAAAACAACCGAATAAAAAGTCAACCTATGGAATGGGAAAAAATATTTGAAAACTATGTATCTGATAAAAGGTTAATTTCCAAAATATGTAAATAGCTTATACAACTCAATAGCAAATAATCATCATAATAAGCTAATTAGAAAATGGGCAAAGTACTGGAACAGACATTTCCTCAAAGTGGACATACAAATGGCCAATATGTATATGGAAAATTGCTCAAATTATTATTTTAGGGCATAATTATTAAAGGAAAAATTATATATTTGGTGATATTACAAATCACATTTTCAATTAATCCAGATATACTCTTAAAATTTAAAGGCATGGGTCACAAAAGGGGAGAAAATATTTAGAATACATGTAAGAGAATATTTTTCTTTTACAGATATATTTTATGATCATAATAGACTTTTTTAGTGTTTTAAAATTGTAGAAACATTTCATACATGATATAACTTTTTTTTGGAGGTAAACAATATTTTGTTGGAGGTAGTACATTTATATAACTACTTTTGAAATTGAGACAGAACACATGTGACATAAAATTTACCATCTTAACCATCTTTAGTGTTCAGTATTTTCAATTACAGTATGTTCACATTGTTGTGTGAACAATCTCAAAAAAATCATATTGCAAAACTGAATCTCTGTACCCATTTAAGAGCAAATATCCAATTCTTCTTCCCCCAGCTACTATCAACCACCATTCTACCTTCTGTTTCTATGAATTAGACTACTCTTGATACTTTATATAAGTGTAATCATACAGTAGATGTCTTTTTGTGACTGGCTTATTTCATTTAGAATAATGCACTCAAGGTTCATTTATGCTGCAGAGTGAGTCAAAATTTCCTTCTCTTTAAATGCTGAATAAAATTCCATTATATAGATATACCCCATTTGCTTATCCATTCGTCAATGGACACTTGATAATTCCCATCATTTGTCTATTACAAGTAATGCTGCTATGCATATGAATCTGTCCATATCTCTTTGAGACTCTGTATTCAACTATTTTGAACACATACCAAGAAATGGAATTGCTAAATTATATGGTAATTTCAATTTTAATTACTTAAGAAACCACCATATTGTTCTTCACAGTCCTGCACCATTTTACATTCCAACCAACAGTGCACAAGATTTCCAATTTTGCCACACCATCACCAATACTTGCTATTTACTTTTTTGCTTATTTTGATATATACATTTTGATGGGTGTGTGTGTATATCTCATTGATGTTTTGATTTGCAATTTTAAATTATTATTGATGTTGAACATCTTTTCATATAATGCTAGCCATTCATATGTCTTTTTTGAAGAAATGTCTTTTCAGATACTTTACCTTTAAAAATATCGTATTATATTTTCTTGTTGAGTTGTAAGAGTTCTTTATTTATTCTAGATTTTAACCCCTTTGCAGATAAATGATTTACAAATATATTCTCTCATCTTATATGTTTCTTTGTCACTCAATTGTATCTTTTCATGAACTAAAGCTTTTAATTTTCATCTAGTCAAATTTACCTATTTGCATTTTTGTTGCTTGTGCATTTCATGTCTTATTCAAGAAATCATTGCCAAATCCAACATCATGAAGTTTTTTCTTGTATTTTGTTGTCAGACTTTTATTATATTAGTTCTTATGTTTAGGTATTTGATCCATTTGAGTTTATTTTTATATATTGTTTCAAGTAAGGATCCAACTTTATTATTTTGTATGTGGAAATCCAGTTTTCCCAACTCCATTGGTTGAAGACTATCCTTTCCCGATTGAATGGATTTGGCATCTTTGTAAAAATTGTTTGAACACATACGCAATGATTTACTTTTGTGATTTATATTATTTTTCATTAGTCTATATATGTCTCTGTGCCAGCACCACACTCTTGATTACTGTGGCCTCGTAATAAGTTTTGAAATCAGAAAGTGTGACACCTTCAACTTTGTTATTTATCATGAGTGTTTTGGCTATTCAGGGACCCTTGACATTTCATATGGATTTTAGGATAAATTTATCTATATCTTCAAATAATGCCATTGCAATTTTGATATGAATTCCATTACACTGGTAGATAGTTTTGTCAGTATTTTCATTTTAATAATGTTAAGTCTTTCAACCTATGAACAAGGAACGTCTTTCCACTTTTTGTGTGTTCATTTTTTTTAGACAGGTTTTGTAGTCTTCAGTGTACAAGTGTTTCATCCACATGGATAATTTATTCTTAAGTATTTTATTATGTCTATGCAATTCTAAATCATTTTTTCTTAATTTTATTTTCGATTGCCCATTGTTTATAGTAATGCAATTTATTTTTGCTCATTGATCTTGTATCTTACAATGTCACTGAATTTAATTTTGTGTGTGCGTGTGTGTGTGTGTGTGAAGTTTTTCAGGTTTCTTACATACAGGATAATATCATTTACAAACAAATATTTTTAATTCTTTCTTTCTAATTTGGATGTTGTTTATTTCTTCTCTTTTGTAATTGTTCTGGCTAAGTCTTCCAATACTATCTTGAAGTGACAAAGGTGGGCATTTTTATTTTGGTTTTGTTTTTAACAGAAAAGTCTTTCGCTATTGGCTAAAAGACTAGCTGAGTAGGCCCAGAGCGGTGGCTCACGCTTGTAAACCCAGCACTGTGGGTGGCCGAGGCGGGCAGGTCATCTGAGGTCAGGAATTGGAGACCAGCCTGGCCAATATGGCGAAACCCCCTCTCTACTAAAGATACAAAAAATTAGCCGAGTCTGGTGGCAGAATCGCTTGAACCCAGGAGGCGGAGGTTGCAGTGAGCTGAGATCTCGCCATTGCACTCCAGCCTGGGCAACAAGAGCGAAACTCTGCCTCAAAAAAAAAAAAAAAAGTTAGCTGAGATTTTTCATATATAGCCATATGATGTTCAAATAGTTTCTCCTTATTTCTAGTTTTTTAAGTTGTTTTTATTATGAGAGGCTGTTGAATTTTATCAATATTTTCTGCAACAAGTAAGATGATCATGACCTTTTTCATCATTTTGTTAAAGTAGTGTAATACATTTATTAATTTTTACATGTTGAACAACCTTGCATATCAGGGTAACTCCCACCGGTTATAATGTACAATATTTTTAATGAATTGTTGAATTCTATTTATAGTACACATGCCCCTCAACTAATGATGAAGTTACTTTCTGATAAACTCATCATAAGTTGAAAATATTGTAAGTCAAATACATTCAACCTACCAAACAAAATAGTTTAACTTAGCCCCCCGTAGGCATGCTCAGATCACTTACATTAGCTTTTAGTTGAGCAAAATCATCTAACACAAATCCTATTTTATAATAAGGTGTTGAATATCTCACATAATTTATTGTATAGTATCCTGAAAGTGAAAAACAGAATGATTATATGGGTACTTGAAGTATAGTTTTTACTGAATGTCTATGAGTTTCACACTATCATAAAGTGAAAAAATCATAAATCGAACCATTGTAAGTCAGGGACTATCTATATCATGTATGTGCTTGCATCAGTATTCATCCTGAACAGTGGTCTGTATTTTTTATGTAGGGTCTGTGTCTGGCTTTGTTATCAGGGTAATGCTGACCTCCTAGAATGAGATTGAATGTATTTCTTTCTTTTCTTTCCTTTTTTGTAAAAGTTTGAGGTATATTGGTGTTAATTGTTTTTTAAATGTATGAGAAATTTACCATTGAAGCCATTGGCTCTGAGTTTTCCTTTCTTGAGAGGCATTTGATTAGTAAATCTCCTTACTCTAGTTATAAGTCTGTTCAGACTCTATTTCTTCATGATTTAGTTTCAGTGGTTTGTTGTGTTTCTGGGAACTTATTAATTTAATCTAGGTTATAAAATTTGTTGATGTACAAGCATTCATAGTATTCTCTTGTAAATTTTTATTTCTGTAAAATTGTGTGATTCCTTTTACATATCTGATTTTAGTTATTTCAGTATTCTCTCTCTCTTCCGGTAATCCCCCTACGATTTTGTTAATTTTGTTCATTTTCTCAGAAATCCAACTCTTCGTTTTACTTACTTTTTTCTATGATTTTGGATTATTATTTTTGGTAAGTAGAATAAGCTTAAAAGTCAATACAAATAGAAAAAAACTACCCGGTAGAAAAAAATAGTCAAACATAAGAACAAGAAACTCATATCAGAGGAAATCTGAATAGAGAAATAGCATATGAAATAATTTAAAGTAGCTATAAGAGAAGTGCAAATTAAAATTGCACTTAGGGTTATACTTTTTCCCCTGTCATTCCACTGCCAAACAATTAGGCTATGAAGGCATTTTATAGGACAGAGCAAGGTCGTGGTTGCAGTGGGTGGAGTGCAGTGGAAAGTCATGATGTCTCAGAGTAGAGTATCAGAGGATGATTAAGACAAGAAGGACATCCATGTGATGGTGAGGGTGGAGATGAGCCCATCATAGACATCCAGAACCTGAATGGAGCCAGGAGCACATCCATGCACAGGGGGAACTAATGCGGGGTATCAGAACCAAAGCAAGGTGAGAAGGGAGTCCATGCTGATTAAAAACTAAGGATCAGATCCTTAGTGGATTATAGGTAGTATTATGTAGGAAGTATATCCTGGCATAGTAGTTTAGAATCCAAGAAGGGTAAGGAAAATGTCCACGTGGGAAGAGTGTGTTAGATGGGGTGTTAGAGCCTGAGCTGAGTGAGGAACTTATACATTTAAGGAAGGTACCAGGCATGGGGAGTCAGAGCTCAAGGTGAGAAAAACTTCCATGCAATGTCAAGTGAGAATAAAATAGATCCTGAAGGTAAAATCTTAGAGTCTGAGTGCAGTAAGGAAGATAAATTCACAACGGTAGGTTAAATTTTTATCTAGTCATTCATATATGAATTAAAATCTAGTTCTATTTAATAATCTCCTATGTTAAATAGTGTTATGAGGAACACTGGACAAGAAAAATGATGTTGAACAAATATTTGTCAGCTAGATTTTCTCTAAAAACTTTTATTAGATTTGTTTTAAAAGCCTGTCTTGTTTTATAAAGGATAAATTAAAAGTTATTAGCATGTCAAAATTCTTAACATGGCATACAATTCCATATTTATTTCAAGTTCAATTCCAAGTTATTTTACATTTAATTCCAAAATAAATTTCATCATTCTTTTAAATTCCAGATTTGCATTCTATTTTTTTCCTAGACACAGTTGGCTCTAGCCCCGCTGAATTTCTCAGTATTTCTTTAATATCTTCTCTGACTCTGTTGTCTCTATCCCTCTGTCTGCTTTGTTGATAGTCATTCTTCAAGATCTAGTATTATCAGTACATTTCCTTTAATATTACAGGAAGATTAATTGTTCAATATGATACTTTATTTTTTGCATTATTCCCTCCCGATTTCATTAAGCTCTTGCTTACCTCATACCAGTGCCATTTTCACTCTGTGTCCATTTATTTGTAAACTTCTTTCCATGATAGAAATTCACTTAATCTACCCAAACCAACCATATCAAAATATTTTTGCCACTTTTATTTCTGCATTATTGTTCTTCCAATTAAATCACCATCACCACCACCACCACCACCACCACCACCACCATTGTCATCATCATCATCATCATTCAAGAAAATATTTAAAATCACAACTCTTCTAAAACCCCTCTAAGGTAATATTTTAGCCTGATGTTGGAAGATCTATTTTATATCCAGGAATTAATTCACCATTGCAGATCATCTACTTTACCTAACATAATCTCATCCATGCACATAGTACTGAAACCTGTTTGAAGAAATGAAATGTAATAATTCAGCTTTATGATAACAGAAGTTTAGCATTTATAAGTGTAGAGAAATTTGTGAAATTTGTCATTTCATATTTACAATATTTAATAACCTATTGATATTTTATACATTATATCCATATTTTACATCTATTTTCTGGTTCAAACTAGTAAAGTTGAAAAGTAAAGTAAAACAATGTTTTCATCATGATAAAAATCTGGCTAAAACTTAATTCCAGTAGTTTATTAGGCTTTGTGAGTCATCCAAAAATGTTTTTAAAATAGTAATATGATTATAGAATAATATTGAAGTCATTTGGAATTAAATATGAATGAACTAATTATCATTTCAAGTGAACACACTAATATTTATCAAAACAATTTAAGGCTTTGTTTTTAATGGTTCAAAGAATCCATTCCACCAGTTATCAAGAAATGTTAGAATGCTTTAATGTGTGAAATGTAATACTTTGATCACGGCATAATATTCCTACATAAAAAGGGAAAATAAATTTTGAAAAATAACCTTCCACATAAATAAATTGATTGTAATTATCATTAGAAACACATCTCTCAATCTTACTCAACTATTCTTGAATAGAGAATGTTTCCTTTCTTTATTGCTGCATAACAAAATATCTCAAAACTTAGTGTTTAAAATATAAATAATTTTTTCTCACAATTTTCTAGGTTTCTTAGGATCATCTGGGCATTTGTCTGCCACCTGTTTTCAGCTGAAGCTTCATTACCTTTCAGCTGAATAGAACTTGGGATGTGTAAGTTAGTTTTATGCACCCATTTTGAGTCTGAACAAGACTAGTTGGAAGTCATCAACAGACTGGCCCCCTGTTTCTCCAAGTAGTCTTTCATAATTTAGTAGTCTGACTTGAGCTTTTTAAAGTGGTGCTCCTATATCAAGGAACAGAAAGAAGTTACAAAACCTTTCATAAGGTGAGGGTTTGGAACTCTCATATAATTGTTATAACATTTTATTAACCAAAGAAAGCCATAACAACAGCCAAGGTTTTTTGAAAAAGTAGAAAACTCACCTCTTGAGAAAGGACAAGAATGTACAAACATAAGAAAAATTGCTAGTAACAGTTTTGGAAAAAATCTACTATGGTTCATATGTTCGTTGCTGCTGAACATGTTAAAATTTTATCCCTATTGTTGGAGGTGGGGGGCCTAATGGGAGGTGTTTGGTCATGGCGGTGGATTTTTTTGTAAATAGATTAATACCCCATACTGAGGGTGAATGAGTTCTTACTCTGTTATTCCCCAGGATAGCTGGTTGTTTAAAAAAAAAAAAAAAAAAAAAAAAAAAAAGCCTGGCAAGTTCACACCATTGCATCCATTCTTGTCGTGTGGTCTCTGTACACACTGGCTCTGCTTCACTTTGTGCCATGAGTGGAAGCAGCCTGAGACCCTCTCAAGTTGCAAATGTTCAATCTTGCACTTTCCAGCCATTGAGCACAGTGAGCCGAAAACAAACAAACAAACAACAACAACAAAAAAAAAAACCATTTTTTTAATAAATTACCCAATTCAGGTATTTCTTTCTAGCGACACAAGACAAACTTAAACAGGAAATTCATACTGGGAACAGAGAATTGCTGTAAACATACCTGAAAATGTGGAAGTGCGTTTGGAACTGGGTAATGAGCAGGGATTGGAAGAGTTTAAATAGCTCAGAAAAAGATAGACAAGGGGAAATTTGGAGCTTCATAGAGATTGTTTAAGTGGTTGTGACAAAAATGCTGATTGAAATATAGACAGTAATGGTTATGTTGCCCAGGTCTCGGATGGAAATGTATTTATTGGAAACTAGAATGAGGGTCACCCACATAATATCATAGCAAAGAACTTGGCTGTATTGTGTCAGTAGTCTTTGTGGAAGGCTGAACTTAATAGTGGTGATCCAGGTGGAAAAAATTTCAAAGCAATAAAGTGCTCAAAAAATGGTGTGGTTACATTTAACAGCTTATGCTGAATTATGGCAGCAACGAAATGGTCTAAAGGTGGAATTTACCATTAAAAGAAAAGGAGAGAGAGGCAGAGTAAGATGGCTGAATAGAAGGCTCCACTAATTTACTGATCATTACCTCCTTCAGTAAAATCAATTTTAACAACTATCAACACAGAAAAGTATCTTCTTAAGAACCAAAAATAAGGTAAGAACTCACAGTCCCTGGTTTTAACTTCCTATTGCTGAATGAGGCACTGAATAGGTGTATTAGTCCATTCTCACACTGCTATAAAGAAATACCTGAGACTGGGTAATTTATAAAGAGGCTTTATAGATTCATGGTTACACAGGCTATACAGAAAGCATAGTGAATTCTGCTTCTGGGGGTGCCTCGGGGAGATTTTAATCATGGCAGAAGGCAAAGCTCCAGCAGGCAAGTCTCACATGGTAGGAGCAGGAGCAAGAGAAAGAGGGAGGAGGTGCTGCACACTTGTAAACAACCAGATCTCATGAGCACTCAATATATATTACCAAGGGTAGATGGTGCTAAACCATTCACGAGAAACTGCCACCACGATCCAATTGACTCCCACCATGCCCCACCTCTAACACTGGGGATTACAATTTGACTTCATATTTGGCGAGGACACAGATCCAAATCACATTAACAGGGTAGGAAAGACCGTCTTGAATTGCTGATGCCATGCTTTGCCCATTCCCTGACAGGAGTTGGTCAGTGCATAGAGAGAATGTACAGCTAAGGAGAAGGAGAGTACAGCAATTGTGAGACTTCGCATAGAAATCAGTGCTGCCCTGTCACAGCAGAGAGCAAAACCACACTGAACTCAGCAAACACCCACTCATGAAGGGAGCATTTCCATGAGCCCTAACCAGAGGAGAATCTCCCATCCCAGTGGCAGATCTTGAGTTTTGGCAAACCTTGCTACTGCAGGCTAAAGTTCACTGGGGCTCTAAATAAACTTGAAAGGCAGTCTAGGCCACAATTCGTTAAATTCCTAGGTGAATCCTAGTGCTGAACTGGGCTCAGAACCAGCGGACTTGGGGAACACATGACCTACTGAGACACCAGCCTGGGCAACTAGGGAGTGCTTGTGCCGCTCCTCCCCCAGTCCCAGACAGCACAGCTTGCAGTTCTAAAAAAGACCCTTTCATTCCACTTGAGAGGAGAGGTAAGAGTAAAGAGGGCTTTGTCTTGCATCTTGGATACCAGCTCAGCCACAGTAAGATAGGGCTCCAATTAGAGCTGTGAAGCCCTTATTCCAAGCCCTCACTTCTGGATGACATGTCACGGACACATCATGGACCAGAGAGGACCCTGCTGCCCTGAAGGGAAGGATGAAGTTCTGTCAGAATACATCACCTGATGACTAAAGTGACCTTGGGTCCTGAATAACCAGCAGTCGTACCCAGGTAGTAGGCCACAGGTCTTGGGTGAGATTTTGAGATGTGCTGCCTTCAGGTGAGACCCAGCATATTCCCAACTGTGGTGACTATAATGAAACTCGTTCTGCTTGAGTAAAGCAAAGGGAAAAGTAAAGGGGACTTTGTTTTGCACTTTAGGTACCAGGTATGCCACAGGGAAGTAGAGCATCAAGTGTACTGTTGGAGTCCCCAGTTCCAGGATTTGGCTATTGGATGGCATTTCTGCACTTTCTGTGGGCAAGAGGGGAGCCCACTTCCCTGAAGGGCAAGTCCCAGGTCTGGCAGCATTCACTACAAGCTGATTGAAGAGTTCTTGGGCCTTAAGTGAACATCGGTGGTATCCTGGCAGTATTCCCTCTGGGCCTGTTGTGTTGGTGGCAATGGGATGAGAATCTACTGCCTGTAGAAAGGGGAAGGAACAGCGGGAAAAAACTGCATCCCTTGGTTTGAGCGCCAGCTCAGCCACACTTCAATAGAACACCAGGTAGCTTTGTAAGGTTTTTGACTCTAGTCCTTGGGTCATGGATGGTACCTCTAGACCTGGACAAGGCCTGGGGAAACTTGGTGTCTTGAAAGGAAGGACACAAACCTGGCTGGCTTCACCACCTGCTAATTGTAGAGCCCTAGATCCTTGAGTGAACATAAGCAATAGTCGGGTAGTGGTTACACTGGGCTTTGGGTAAGGCCCAGTGCTGTGCTGGTTTCAGGTATGACCCAGCACAATTCCAGTGCTGGTGGCCACTGGGGTGGTTGTGTCACAATAACTGTAGCTCCTGTTAGTTCAGAATGGACAGAGAGATTTCATTTATTTGGGATAAGGAAAGGGAAGAAAACAAATGTCTCTGCCTCGTAGTCTAGAGAACTCTTCCAGAACTTATCTAAGACAACCAAGGTGGTAGCTCTACAAGTCTGCAAGAACCACAGTGTTCTTGGGCTTGGAGTGCCCTCTATTGTAGATATGGCTTAGATCAAAATCCTCAGAGTGTGTGTGTGTGTGTGTGTGTGTGTGTGTATGTATATATATATATCCGGAAAGGTTTTTCAAAATGGATGGGCACAAACAATCCCAGAATGTGAAGATTTCAATAAATACCAAACTCTTCCATGCCCAGACATGGGTGGACATCCACCAACATTAAGAGGATTCATGAAAACATGACCTCACCAAGCAAACTAAATAGGGCAACATGGACCAATCATGGAAAAAGAGTGATATGTGACCTTTCCAAATAGCTGTTTTAAGGAAACTCAAGATAGCCCAAAGAAGGAATTAAGAATTCTAACAGATAAATTTAACAAAGTGACCAAAATAATTAAAAATAATGGGCTGGGTACAGTGGCTCACACCCGTAATCCCAGCACTTTGGGAGGCTGAGGTGGGCAGATCACAAGGTCAGGAGATCGAGACCATCTTGGCTAACACGGTGAAACCCCATCTCTACTAAAAATACAAAAAATTAACCGGGCGTGGTGGTGGGTGCCTATGGTCCCAGCTACTCAGGGGGCTGAAGCAGAAGAATGGCATGAAACCGGGAGGCGGAGCTTGCAGTGAGCAGAGATCGTGCCACTGCACTCCAGCCTGGGTGACAGAGTGAGATTCCATCTCAAAAATAAATAAATAAATAATAATGAATAAAAATTACAGAATTAAAAATGCAACTGACATAGTAAAGAGTGTATCAGAGTCTTATAATAGCAGAATTGATCAAGCATAAGAAATAATTATAGTGAATTTGAAGACAGACTATCTGAAAATAGTGTACACGAAAGAGGGAAGAATAAAAAAGAATGAAGCATGCATACAAAATCCAGAAAATAGCCTCAAACAGGAACATCTAAAAGTATTGGCATTAAAGGAGGAGGTAGAGAAAGACATGGGGGAGACAGTTTATTCAAAATAATAATAACAGGAAATTTCTCACACCAAGAGAATAACATCAACATTAAAGTACAAGAAGGTTACAGAATACCAAGCAAATTTAACTCAAAGAAGACTAACCCAAGGTGTTTAATAATCAGACTCCCAAACATCAAGGTTAAACAACAGATCCTAAAAACAGCAAGAGAAAATAAATAACATACAATAAAGCTCCAATAGGTCTGACAGTACACTTGTCAGTAAAAACCTTACAGGTCAGGAGAGAGGGGCAAGAAAGTTAAAGTGCTGAAGGAAAAAAAACATTTACCCTAGAATAGTATAATTGGAGAAAATATCCTTCAAGCATGAAGGAGAAAAAGTATCTTCCGAGACAAAACCTAAGGGATATCATCAACACAAGACCTGTCCTATTAAAAATACTAAAGGGAATCAAAGTAAAGGAATTTAACAATGAAGAAGAAATGATCTGAAGATATAAAACTCACTGGTAATAGTAAGTACATAAAAAAAGAATATTAACACACTAACTATGGTGTGTAAACTTAAGAAAGAATAAATAAAAATAATAAACACAAACACTTTTAAGACAAAGACAGTACAATTAGAAATACCGAAAAACAGCAAAAAGCTAAAAAGTCAGGGTACAAAGTTAAGGTTTAGTTTTTATTAGTAGAGTTTTTATTAGTTTTCTTTTTACTTGTTTGTTTATGAAAACAGTGTTAAGTTGTTATCAGTTTGAAACAATGGGTTATAAAATTGTATTTGCAAGTCTTATGGTAATTTCAAACCAAATATTATACAATGAATACACAGAAAAGAAACAAGGAATTAAATTCTACCAACAGAGAAAATCACCTTCATTAAAAGAAAGACAAGAAGAAAGCAAACAATAAAGAGAAGACTACAAAACCACCAGAAAACAAGTAACAAAATGGCAAAGAGTAATTTCATACTTATCAATAATAACATGGAATACATGGAATACAAATGGACAATCAAAAGACACAGAATCACTGAATACATAATCAAACAAGATCCAATGATTTGTTGCCAACAAGAAAAGCACTTCACCTGTGAAGACACACATAGATGGAAAGTAAGGAATGGGAAAAGTTATTTCATGTCAATTAAAACCAAAAAAAGAGTAGAAGTAGCTATATCAGAAAAAAAATAGATTTCAGGATAAAAACTGTAAGAAGAAGACACACAGAAGGTCACTGTATAGTGATAAAGGGGTCAATTCAACAAGTTGATGTAACAATCGTAAATACATATGCATCCAACAGTGTATCACCCAGATATATAAAGCAAATATTATTATGCTTACAAAAGACAGAGACTCCAAAAAATAAAAGCTGAAGGCTTGAATACGCCATTTTCAGTAGTTTCAGAATTGGGCATATCTTCCAGACAGAAAATAATATATATCAGACTGAATCTGCACTATTAACCAAATAGACCTAATAGATATTTACAGGATATTTCATCCAATGGCTACGGAATACACATTTTTTTCTTCAGGACATGGATCATTCTCATGGATAGACTATGGTCACAAAGCGTGTCTTGAAACATTAAAAATATTGAAATAATACGAAGCATCTTCTCTGAACATGATGGAATAAAACTGAAAATAACAAAAGTAATTTCAGAAACAATACAAACACATGGAAGTTAAAAAATATGCTCCTGAATGGCCAGTGGGTTGAAGAAAAAAATAAGATTAAAAAAAATTGTTGAAACCAATGATAATGAAATCACAACACACCAAATCCTTGGGATATAGTGAAAGTATTACTAACAGAGAAGTATACACCTACAAGAAAACAGGAGAAAAATTTTAAATAAACAACCTAATGATGCCTATTAAAGAATTGGAAAGGCACGAGCAAATCAAAACCCAAATTAATAGAAAGAAACAAATAATAAGAACTACAGCATAAATAAATTTGAAATGATACCTATTAAAGAACCAGAAAGGCAAGAGCAAATCAAAACCCAAATTAATAGAAACAAATAATAAGAATTAGAGCATAAATAAATTTGAAATGAAAACACAGTACTAAAGATCAATGAAACAAAGTTTATTTACTGAAAAGATAAAATTAACCTTTAATCACACTAACAAAAAGAACACCTAAGTCAACATAATCAGTGACAAAGGAGGAGGCACGACAACCGATACTGTCTACTATGAGCAATTATATGCCAATAAATTGAAAAATCAAGATGTATAAATTCTTATGATTTCCATTAATGTTGAAAAATTATTTGATAATATTCAGCATCTCTTCATGAAAAACATTAAGAAACTGGGTACAAAAGGAACATATCTCAACATAGTAGAAACCATATACAAAAAATCCATAGCTAGTGTCATACTGAATGTGGAAAAACTGTAAGCCTTTCCGCTATGATCTGGAACACAACAAGGATGCTCACTTTCACCACTGTTATTCAATTTAGTACTCTAATTCCTAGCACAGCAATCTGACGAGATAAAGTAATAAAGGGCATCCAAATTTGGAAAGAAATAAGTCAAATTAAACCTTCTTTGCAGACGATATGATCTTGTATTTGGAGAACCCTAATGACTTCACCAAAAAAAAAAAAAAAAAGGTATTAAAACTGATAATTTCAGTAAAGTTGCAGGATACAAAATCAACATAAAAAGTCAGTGCATTTCTATATGTAACAAGGCACAAACTGAAAAAGAAATAAACATAATCTCGTTTACAGTAGCTACAAATAAAATACCCAGGAATTAATGAAAGAAGTAAAAAATTCTATAATAAAAACTATGAAACACTAAAGAAAAAATGGAGAGAACACCTAAAAAAGGAAAAACATTCTATGTTCATGGATTGGAAGAATCAATATTGTTAAAATGTTCATACTACTGAAAGTAACCTATAATTTCAATTCAATTCCTAACAAAATGCCAATTACATTTTTCACTAAAATAGAAAAAAAAATCCTAAAATGTATATGGAACCACAAAATATCCAGAATAGTGAAAGCCATTTTGAGCAAAAAGAGCGAAACTAGAGATATCACATTATCTAACTTCAAAGTATACCACAGAGCTATAGTAACCAAAACAGCATGGTACTGACATAAAAACAGACACATAGACCAATACAACAAAATAGAGAAGCCAGAAACAAATTCACACACCTACAGTGAACTCATTTGTGACAAAACTACCAAGAACATACACTGGGGAAAAGACTGTCTCCTCAATAATTGTGCTGGGGAAACTGGATATCTGTAAGCAAAAGAATAAAACTAGACTCCTATTTCCTGCCATATACAAAAAACAAATCGATATTGATTTAACAATTAAATCTGAGATGTCAGACTATGAAACTGCTACAAGAAAACCTTAAATACACTGTACAGGCAATTGGACTTGTCAATGACTTTTTTGAGTAATACTCCACAAGCACAGGCATCTAAAGAAAAAAATGGAGAAATGGGATACCATCAAGTTTAAAAGCTTCTGCACAGCAATACAATCTATAAAGTGATGAGATAACCCACAGAACGGGAAAAAATATTTGCAAAGTACCAATCTGACAAAGGATTGATAACTAGAATATATAAGGATCTCAAAAACATTGTAGGAAACAATCTAATAATCCAATTTAAAAATGGGCAAAATATTTGAAAAGACATTCCTCAAAAGAACACGTACAAATGACAAAGAAGTATGTGAAAAGGTGCTCAACATCACTGTTCATCAGTTAAATACAAATCATGCTTACAATGAGATATCATCTCATCCCAGTTAAAATTGCTTTTATCCAGAAGTCAGGTAATAATAAATTCTGGCAAGGATGTGGAGAAAGGGAAGATTTGTACACTGTTGGTGGGAATGTAATTTAGTGCAACTACTATGGAGAACAGTTTAGAAGTTCTTCAAAAAACTCAAAATAGAGTTACTGTATGATCCAGCAATCTCACTGCTAGGTATATATCCAAGAAAAAAAATTAGTATAGTGAAGAAATATCTGCACTCCCGTGTTTATTGCAGCACTAATCACAATAGCCAATTTTTTAAGCACTCTAAATGTGCATCAACAGATGAATGGATAAAGAAAATGTTGTACATACACAATGATGTACTACTTACCCTTTAGAAATGAATGAGATCCTGTCATATGCAACTACATGGATGAAACTGGAGGTTATCATGGTAAGTGAAATAAACCAGGCACAGAAAGACAGCATCACATGTTCTCACTTATTTGTGTGAACTAAAAAATAAAACAATTGAACTCATGGAGACAAAGAATAAAATAATAATTTGCAGAGATTGGGAAGGGTTATGGGGCATGGCAGGGAAGTGGGGACTCTTAATGAGTACAAATAAATAGAAGAGTGAATAAGACGTAGTATTTGCTACCCAAAGAGGGTGACTGTTAGACAAAATATTTTAATTATGTATTTAAAAATAAGTAAAAG
Organism: Theropithecus gelada; assembly: GCF_003255815.1. NCBI lineage: Eukaryota > Metazoa > Chordata > Mammalia > Primates > Cercopithecidae > Theropithecus > Theropithecus gelada. The sequence continues at coordinate 125,506,960 of NC_037689.1, forward strand.
AGTATAACTGAGTTATTTGTAACACAAACAATAAATGCTTGAGGTGATGAATACCTTATTTACCCTAATGCGATGATTACACATTGCACATTTGTTTCAAACTATCTCATGTAACCCATAAATATGTACACATACTATGAACCCACATAATTTAAAAAAAGCAGAAAAGCAGAGCATAAAAACTTGGAAAATTTATGATCTGACAATTTTTTTAGAGAAGAAATGTTATTTTCAGGAGAGACAATAAGAGTGCAGAGAGAGGTCACTTGCTAAAGAGATTGGCATGGATAAAAGGGAGCCAGAGGCCAACAGTGAAGGTAATGAAAAAGGGCCCAAAGGCATGTCAAAGATTATTAAGGTCTCTGCTCCCATCACAGACCCCAAGACTCAGAGAGACAGAATGATTTTGGTGGATAGGCCTGTGAAACCACTGCCCTGGGCCAACCAAAAACATTGTTCCCCCTTCCAGCTGCAGATGAAGCCCAAGTAGACCCAGGTGTTGTTAAGGTAGCCACTCTGAAGAGCAGAATTGTTAGCCTTGGTGGCTTCCACGTGGTGTTGATTCCGTAGGCTTCCAGAATGTAAGAGCCACGAAGGGTTGGTGGTTTCCACCAAGATTTCAGAGAATGTGTCAGAAAGCCTGGGAGCCCTGATGGAACCCTGCCAAAGTGTTGAGGCTGCCACAGATTATACCCACTTGAGCAATGCCTAGTGGTGCTACAGGGATGAGGCCACTGCTCTACAGTCCCCAGAGTTTTAGAGTCACTGGTAGTGTGCACCCTCAGCCTGGAAAATCCTGGGGACTCCACTCCTTGCACCGCTGTGACTCAGATGCAGAATATGCAGTAAAAGGAGATTATTTGGGAGCTTTAAGATTTAATATCTACATTGCTGAATTTAAAACTTGCATAAGGCCGGGTGCAGTGGCTCAAGCCTGTAATCCCAGCACTTTGGGAGGCCGAAACAGGCGGATCACAAGGTCAGGAGATGGAGACCATCCTGGCTAACATGGTGAAACCCCGTCTCTACTAAAAAATACAAAAAACTAGCCGGGCGAGGTGGCGGGCGCCTGTACTCCCAGCTACTCGGGAGGCTGAGGCAGGAGAATGATGTAAACCCGGGAGGTGGAGCTTGCAGTGAGCTGAAATCCGGCCACTGCACTCCAGCCTGGGTGACAGAGCGAGATTCCGTCTCAAAAAAAAAAAAAGTAAAAAAGAAATAAAACTTGCGTAAGGCCTGTCATTCTTTTATTTTGGTGGGGTTTTTTTTTCTTTTAGAATTGAAATGATTGTTGAATACCTGTATAACCATTGAATCTTGCAACTAAATAACTTGTTTTGTTATGTTTTACAGGATTATAGCTGGAAATAACTTACCTTGAGTCTCAGATGAGACTTTTTACTTTGGAGTTTTGAGTTGATATGAAGACTTTTGGGACAATTTGCATGAAACGGTTACACACTGCATGTGAGAAAATGTAAGTTTTAGGGAGCCAGGGATGGAATGCCATGGTTTGAATATGGTCTGATTGTCCCCACCAAAATTCATATTGAAATTTGATCCCCAGTGTTATAATGTTGAAAAGTAGGTCCTAGTGGGAGATGTTTGGTTCAAGGGGGTGGATACATCACTAAGGACTTGGTACCTTTCTCACAATAATGAGTTCTTGTTTTTGTAAGAGTTGATGGGTTCCCAGGGAAATGTATTAGTTCTCAGCAGAGTAGGTTGTTATAAAGCCAGGATACCCCTCGTGTTTGGTCCCATTTCACATGCACCTATTTTCTCTTTGACATTCTCTGCTTTATTTTGTGTTTTTGTTATTTTTATTTATTTATTTATTTATTTATGTTTGTATTTTGAAACAGAGTCTCGCTCTGTTTCTCAGGCTAGAGTTCAGTGGCGCGACGTCAGTTCACTGTGGGCTCCACATCCCGGGTTCACGCCATTGTCCTGCCTCAGCCTCCAGTGTAGCTGGGACCACAGGCACCCACCCCCACACTCTGCTAATTTTTTGTATTTTTGGTAAAGATGGGGTTTCACTGTGTTAGCCAGAGTGGTCTCAATCTCCTGACCTCGTGATCCGCCTGCCTTGGCCTCACAAAGTGCTGGGATCACAGGCGAGAACCACCATGCTTGGCCCTCGGCTTTATTTTGATACAGCACAAAATCCCTCTTTGGAAACTGAGCAAATGCTGGTGCCATGTTTCTGGTACAGATTGAAGAAGTGGGAGCTAAATAAACCTCTCTTCTCTATGAATAACTCAGTCTCAGGTATTCCTTTGTAGCAACACAAAACAGACAAAGACACAGTCGTTCATAATACACTCTCTGGCTACCACAATGTACATATTTCTTAAAGGCAAATTACACTAATTCTCACAGTCTTATCCAATCGTGGCATAAACTCAAAGTCAAGGTTCTCATTATTAGCATTATGTTGAAAAGTAGAAATACCTCAAGCATACTATTGTTCTAAAAACTCATGAACTAAAATAAGTTCTCTGTTTTTAGAAACCACATACCGTTGTTACATGGGGCTTAAATAACTGTCATAGTTACTACCACTGAAAAAGTAAAAAAGAAAGGCACCTTGGAACACTGGTTCATTAAAAACTGTGCTAGAAACACGTAATGGCTTGCCACTGCTTGGGAGAGAGAAGATGTTCCTCGATTAGCTTTTAATTATGCTTTTGAGAATAGTTCCATAATCTGTTGTTCTTAGTGGCATTTGGCTCCACCTTCTAAGTCTTTCATATTTTTCATAAAATGTCTTATGTTTGCTATTGAATAATTCCCTTATCCCACTGACTGCCAATAGAAAAATGATAGCCCGAGGCTTCTTTTCATTATGAATAATCTATATGACTATTAGCTCAGGCTGCTTTTGTAAATATAATTAAAAATTAAAATACTTTGTGGTTTTTAGTGAAACTTATTTGAAATCTTTTCATACCACATTCATACTTGTTTCTTAGATGTACCTCTCTCTTCTGTGGGAGTGTCAGGCTGCTATAAGCCAACATTAAAAAAAATCTTAATATTCATTTTATCTAGTGGAGGGGATCTTCTAGGAATGAATTTGAAGATTTTTGAGGTATTTACAAAGGCGTTAGAGTTGCAACTTTTATCTTGATCCTTAGGGTATGATTCACTGGCTTTACTTTGCCCTTTAGTGTGTTTTACTTTTAAAATATTTTGTCAACTGAAGAGACTGTCCTGGGTCCCAATTTTCCTTGAAAATACTTTTCCTAGAAAATACTTTTCCTAGAAAATACTTTTCCTACTTATCTTTCATTTGCAATTCCTTATCATGGTCTTCCAAAGTATGTTATTTTATATTTCCAAACATTCTGCCCAGAGATCTTCTCTAGCCAGATTCCCAAATTAGCTACCTTAACTCTCTTCCATAGTACTTCATCTCTCTTCCATAGTACTTCAGGTGACAGTGCTAGCCAACTTTTGCCAATATATAATAGGGTTTACATTTTTTTTCCATTTATCAATCATGTTTTGTTCACTGTTCTTCTGATGTTTACTAACAGTCTCCTCATAACTTTTCCAGCCTCCAGCTAACATTTTGTCTCAAAAGCAGAACACATTTTAGCTTTTCATTAAGGGCAACATTATACTTACAGATATTAATTTCTGTGTCTGGCATCTATTGAAGAATATCAAAGCACCCAACACATGATAATGTTAAAATGCTATGAATATGATTTCTAGTGATTTTGTGAGTTGTCTTCCCTTTTTTGTGTACTTCTTCAACAACGTGTGTTCTGCTGTCACTCCTGAAGTTACATGAATCAACAAGTTTCGCTGGGGCTGAAACATCCAAGATCATTGACTTTACTCAAAGTATTGGCACCTTAGATGGGATGACTGGAAAAGCTGGAGGCTGAATAGTCTTGGTTTTCTACATATATTTTCTCCAGTAGGATATCCAGACTTCTGGTCTCCAAAATAACGAAGTTAAAATTGCATTGCCCCTTAAGGCCTAGGACCATATAGAACACAGCATTAATACATTCTGTCATATTATATTTATAGTAATAAGTCACAAAACCATCTCAAATCCACATGGAAGGGAAATAGGCCACCTTTTCATGAGAAAAGTGGCATGCACTTACAGGAAAGGGAAGAATGTTGAAGGTCACATTTGCATGTGTTCTTCCAGGAGTAGTGCATTATTATACTATGAAACACAGAAGAACAATTAATGGGTTAGGACTGTGATGCTGTGGTTTCGGTTACATTAAAAACATCTTGGGTATGTTTAACTATAAAATGTCAACTAGAATTCAATTCACAAGAACTCTCAAATAATTGGTGTTTGTGAGACTTCAACCAATTTGGATAAAGCTAATGGAAAAATATGTTAATTCCAGAAAAAATATAATCCGTAGGCTTCAGTTAATAGAGTGGCTAAAAAACAATTTAAAAATAAAAAGAAAAATCCATAGGCTACTTTAGAAATAATCCAGATTTAGTACATAAGCCATTTAGTGTTCTACACCTACAACACATAAACCTTACATGCAGTATGAACTGCTATAGTGATGGACGACCCTGCAGGTCTGTAGGGTTTTCAAAGAGGCATTTCATTAAGCTCATCTTATGTGAGCTTATATGTGATACAAACAAAGTAGACAGAGGAATTTTAGACAACCATTAAACAACACAAGGTGAAACAAAGTGTTTTTTGCTTAATTGTCACTTAAGCACAACATTTAAACAATGTTTACCTACTTCTTAGGCATTCTTGTTAATCAGAGTTTTAATATATTTTGTGAACTCCACATTTTAAAATGAGTTTTATTTAAAGTACTTTATGTATTCTGAAATCTCAAATATGAATTGGAGATAAAATAAACCAGATGATTTTAAAGGCATATTTCTAAAACTTAAAGAGACAAGCTAGATAAAATCATAATTGAATTCAATTGAAGGTAAATTAAATTGATCAGAGCAGAGGAACAATTCTTATGTGCTGAAAAGAAGCCTTTTTTCAGGATAGAATACTAAAATGGAGTAATCTATTCAAATACCTTGAAATAAGCAATGTCTCCCCCATCAAATTTAAACTAATTTACCGTACATCTATCTTTCTCTTGATACTTATTCAAATACTTAAATAACATTGAAAGTTGGGAGATAAATTTCTTCCTTTCACTTTCAGAGTTTGAGAAGAGTTTAACATTTTCTATTCTAATTCTTCATCCTGACCTTTAAACATTAATTGATAGAAAAAATATAAATTATGGAATTTATGTGTTTGTGATAAAATATCACAAGTTGCTAAAGTAAGGAAGTATATATGGCATTCCATGAAGAACTTTTTTATATTTTCATTTTATTTTAAAATTAAAAGTATCACAATATTATGAGTATAAGAATGAGTAGGTAAGAAAAAATAGTGAAATCATAGCTGAATATACAGATTTAACAAGTACGTGTCATGCAGTGGAAATAAAATTTTAGGTTCTGAAATTGTGATTGCGTGTCAGCTATTTCTAACTTGGAATACATATCTTCCATAGAATCAATGCTATAACTGAAGGTAAATACCTCAGATAATGCAATATTTAAAATAAATTCTGCACAAAATTTGCTATCCCACTCCTAGACTTTAAGGACATGTTCACATTCTCCTGATTTTGGTATCCCATTTAAAATGTCATTATTCTGATTTCTGATATTAAGATATAGAAAGACATCTGTGTCTTACTTGCTCTCAATCATCACTACATACCATAATGTAAACATTCATGTTTTTCATCCCTATATTTTGTTCTACTTTTTATTGTTATTTATTATATTATAATTTTATATATACACATGTGTGTACATGTGTGTGTGTGTGTGTATATATATGTATACACACACATACATAAAACCTGTGCCTTTTTTCACATCTACCAGTTGCTGTTCTAGAAGTTCTAGTAGAGGAACTAGTCAAAAGGGAACCTATAAGTATAATGGAAATATTACACATTTTGTTGGTTACAATGGTTACACATAGAATTGTACACCTAAAACCAGCGAATTTTGTGATATGTAAAATATTCCTTAAGACAGCTAAATCTAACTTATAACTGGAATTAATTTTTACCTTTAAGTTTAATTTTGAATTAATTAAATCTAACATTAATTGTCATTAACTAAATAGAAAACTAATGGTAGTTATTTCTTTGGTAATACTAAGAAAGTTGTGAATATTTTCTACCAGATAATCCAGTATGGTTTGCTTATAATGATAATTCAATTTTTCTGTATACTTCTCATTACTTTCTGTACCACATTTTAATTATTCACAACATTAGTGAAATTAAGTTCAAACAGTTTATTATAAACAATGTCAAAATTATTCTTTGATTTAGCTGGTACTTTCAACCATCAAAAAACTTTTCAAATCTTTCCTGATATATATACAGGTTCTTTTTGCTTTTACTATTTGTAATAAGGATTAGTTAAATAATTATAGGAAACTAAGAATACTTTCTTCACTGAAAGATTATAACAACCACAATTAAAACAGAATAATTCAGACAGGATACAATGTGTTTCCCGGCATTAGAAAACACAAGCACAGACTGACTGAATAAAAATTCACTAGCAATATAAATTCAACTTCATGGTATTGAGAGTCCCTGCTTCAAACATTGAGATTATTTCAATGTAATTGGTCTAGATTTGTTTTATCTGAAAATTTGACTAGCATGCTGTATAACCGTGTTTTGATCATTAATAAGATATAGAATCAAATAAAACAGCCATTTTTCTCATGAATCACTTTCTTTATCAAGAATTAAATCAATATATTAATAATTACTCCTTGGATACATTTAAATATTTCTTCATCTGCTACCATAATAGCTCACATTATACTTAGTGGTCCTAATGACACCTATTCTCATAGGTAACTAGATGTTTAATAATCCAGTTTAGACATTTTACTGGATATTTATCACAAAGTGTACGTAACAGTAATTGAGTATGATTTGGAATTAGACAGGTGCTTCAATTCCGTCTGCCATTTATAAGCTGTATAACGCAGGGCAAGGCACTTAACTTGTCTGAATAGTTCACCTGTAAAAAGCTGGAATTTATTTCTGCCAGTCTATGCTAATGTGAATGAATTCCCTATCTGTATTAGTGCCTTTTGGTTAGAAGTAAAAGAGAGCCTTGCTATATTGTTAGTAAGTCGTAATTTTAGAAACGATCTCATTTGTTGAACATTCAAATTTTTGTATGTAATTTTTCACAGAACCACTCCCCTTCTCCATTGAATCTTCAAAGATTGTCAGCAATGCTTCTCTTTATATTCTGAGATATTACTATTTTCAGGTATGGTATGTATAATCAATGAGACTTTAATTCACTTGGAATGTGTAATTTCTCACATAGAATCTCTTGCATTACCTCATTTACCTATTCCAATTTTTGCCTCAATGTCTGTTTCATCTTGACTATACTGAAGTTGATCTCCCTTGATAGAAAAAAATGGAAGAAATTAAGAGGTGAATAAGTTTTCTTTATAGTTTTCAGCCATTAATAAATGTGTCCGAAAGAGTGGACTAAGATTTTCTTATTATTCTTGTATATACTGGTTTCACAGGAAGTTTTATTTTCCTGACAAAAAAGAAATGTTGCTTATATTCTTTTTTGCATGACTATATCATTAATAGAACTACTTTTATTTTTATATATTTAGGGGATACAAGTTCTTTTTCATTATACACACGCATGCATGCACACACACACGCACACACACACACATACATATATAGTGTGGTGGTCAATCGGGGCTTTTAGTGTAACCATCACCTGAACAGTGTATATTGTATCCTTTAAGTAATTTCTCATCCCAAAGCACCCTCCCACCCTTCTGAGATTCCAACATCTATTGCACTATGTCCATGGGTACACATTATTTACCTCTCACTTAAAAGTGTGAACATGTGGCATTTGACTTTCTTTTTCTGAGGTATTTCACTAAAGATAATGTCGTTAATTCCTTACATGTTGCTACAATGTGATATAAATATATACATGCATATATATACATATATGTAAATATATATACATATGTACATAAATACACACATACATATGTTTTCTTTAATCATATGTTTATATCACATTTTCTTTGTCCAATCATCAATTGATGGACACTTAGGTTCATTCCATATCTTTGGTATTGTGGATAGTGCAGCAATAAATCTACAGTTGGAGTTTTTTTTTTTTTTTTTTTTGACATAATAATGTATTTTCCTTTGGACATATATACCCAGTAGTGGGATTGGGGGATCAAATTTTAGAAATCTCCATAATGTTTTCCAAAGAAGTTGTACTAACTTATATTCGGACCAAGAGTGTATAAGTGTTCCCTTTAATCCACATCATTGCCAACATCTGCAATTTTTGTCTTTTTAATATTATCCCTTCTGACTGCTCTAAGATCATACCTCATTGTGGTTTTATTTGCATTTTCTGATGATTAATGACTTTAAGCATTTTTTTTCATATCATTGCTGGCCATTTGTCTTTCACAAAATGTCTGTTCAGTTCTATTGTACAATATTTTCCTAATTTTTAATTGTTATGGGAACATAGTTGGTGTATATATTTATGAGGTACATAAGATGTTTTGATACTGGCATGCAATACATAATAATCATATTATGAGTGTCCATTCTTTCAAGTATTTATCTTTTGTGTTACAATCCAATTATACTCTTTTAGTTATTTTTAATAACTAAACTAACTTTTGACTATAGTCACTCTATTGTACCATCAATTACTAGGCCTTAGTCATTCATTCTAAGTATTTTTACACTCCTCAGACATTCCCAACTCTCCTTGAAACTCCACTACACTTCCCAACTTCTGGTAACCATTCCTCTAGTCTCTGTATACATGGGTTCAATTGTTTTTATTTTTAGATTCCACAAATATGTGAGAACTTACGTGGTTTGCTTTGCGTCCGTCGCTTATTTCACTCAACTTAATGACCTCCAATTCCATCCATTTTGTTGTAAATAACTGAATCTCATTCTTCTTATGATTGAAGAGTACTCCATTGTGTATGTGTACCACATTCTTTAACCGTATATCTGTTAATGGACATTTAGGTTGCTTCCAAATCTCGGCTATTGTGAATAGAGCTGTATAAAACATGGGAGTGCAGATATCTCTTCAATGTATTTATTTCCTTTCCTTCGGGTATATACTCAGTTTGGAAATTTCTGGATCTTATGGTAGCCCTATTTTTAGAGCTACCAAACTATTCTCCATAGTGGTTGTACTTTATTATTATTATTTTTTTTGAGATGGAGTCTTGCTCTGCCTCCCAGGCTGGAGTGCAGTGGCGCTATCTCGACTCACTGCAAGCTCCGCCTCCCAGGTTCACGCCATTCTCCTGCCTTAGCCTCTCAAGGAGCTGGGACTACAGGCGCCTGCCACCACGCCCTGCTAATTTTTTGTATTTTTAGTAGAAACAGGCTTTCACCGAGTTAACCAGTATGGCCTCCGTCTCCTGACCTCGTGATTCACCTGCCTCGTCCTCCCAAAGTGCTGGGATTACAGGCGTGAGCCACGGTGCCTGGCCCATAGTGGTTGTACTAATTTACATTCCCACCAACAGTGTATGAGAGTTCCCTTTTCTTCACATCTTTGTCAGCATTTGTTGTTGCCTGTTAATTGGATATAAGCCATTTTAACTGGGGTGAGATGATATGTCATTGTAGTTTTGATTTGCATTTCTCTGATGATCAATAATGCTGAGCACTGTTTTATATGCCTGTTTGGCATTTTTATATGTTCTTCTGAGAAATGTCTATTCCTAGTCTTTGCCCATTTTTGATTGGATTATAAGATCTTTTGCTATGTAGTTGTTTGAGCTCCTTATGTATTCTGGTTATTAATCCATTGCCAGATGGGTATTTTGCAAATATTTTCTCCCATTCTGTGAGTTGTCTTTTCACTTTGTTGATTGTTTCCCTTGCTGTGCAGAAGCTTCTTAACTTGACATGATCCCATTTGTCCATGTTGCTTTGGCTGTCTGTGCTTGTAGTTTGTTACTCAGGAAGTCTTTGTGCAGAACAATGTCATGGAGGGGTTTTCAGTTTTTTTGTAGTAATTCCATAGTTTGAGACATTAGATTTATGTATTTAATGCATTTTTATTTGATTTTCATATATGGTGAGAGGGATCTAGTTTTATTTTTCTGCATATGAATATAGTTTTCCTAGCACTAGTTACTGTGAAAAGACTGTGTGTTCCCCAGTATACACTCTTAGCACCTTTGTCTCAAATGAGTTCACTGTAGGGATGTGGATTTTTTTGTTTTGTTTTGTTTTTGAGTTCTCTATTCTATTCTATTGGTCTATAAGCCTGTTTTTATGACAGTACCAGTGTGTTCACTGTAGGTGTGTGGATTTGTTTCAGGGTTCTTTATGCTGCTACATTTGTCTATGTGTCTGTTTTTATGCCAGTATCATGCTGCTTTGTTTACTATAGCTCTGTGGTATAATTTCAAGTCAGGTAATGTGATTCTTCAAGTTTTGTTCTTTTTGCTTAGGGTAGCTTTAGCTGTTTTGAGTCTTTTGTGGTTCCATGTAAATTTTGGGATTGTTTTTTCCATTTATATGAATAATTTTATTGGTATTTCAATAGGAATTGAACTGAAATTGTATATTGCTTTAGGTGATACGGACATTTTGACAATATTGATTGTTTCAAATGCATGAACATAATTTTTTTTTTTACTTTTTTGTGTCTTTAATTTCTTTCATCAGTGTTTTATAGCTTTACTTCTAGAGCTCTTTCACTTCTTTAAGTTAATTTCTATGTATTTAATTTTATGTGTGGCTGTTGTAAATAAGATTAAATTTTTATTGTTTTTTTCAGATTGTACACTGTTGTCATATAGAAAATCTATAGATTTTTGTATAGTTAGACATTGTTTCTTAGATATAATGCTATCATATACATAACAATGTACAGTATAGTGTTAACATAGTTTTATATGCACTGAGAAACCAAAAACTTTGACTCACTTTATTGTGATATTTACTTTAATGTGGTGGTCTGGAACTGAATCCACAATATCACTGGAGATTTGTCTGTACCGATAAGTCTTATAATGTCAACAAAACAGAGTATGGGAAGATTACACAAGCATGGTTTGTAAAGAGCGTCAGTATACATTTGGTTTTCAGGAAGACTTCTCTGGATGAGTCAAACTTGGAGCTGAGATGAAAATTAGAAATGTATAAAAAAAGATCTTCAAAAATGGTGCTCCAAGAAGAAGAAATAGGAATAGTGAAGTCCTCAAAACAAAAATAAGTTAATATGAGTAACAGAAAAAAACAAGACCAGCGTCCTAAAGTTCACTTAGATAGTTATTAAGTTTGAGATACCTACCACATATCCACTGTGGAGACATATATTAGACAGTTGCATATACAAGGATGAATGCTCTGAGTATGTCCAAAGATAGGGCCAAACCAGAAGTTTTGACTTTATTTAGAACAAAAAGCACCTCTTCCATCATAAAAAGACAGTAGGGAGTATACATGAGTATAGACACTGGTAAGTTTATGAGATTTAAGGCAACAAAATAAAGTATTTCTCTAATTGCATAGTTTATTTATGATGTGTGTATGGAGGTTATTAGCTAAGGTAGAAGTAAAAATTGTAGGAGACATAAGCTATTAACTGGACATCTTACACAGTGGAAAAGTGAATATAGTAGGAAAATATGATGGAATTGTCTGGAAAAATCTTATAGTCATTGATAACTTTTGATTATATATTTAAAGTGAGTTTATTTAGAGCAATCATAATTTTCCCTGTCAATATTCAGGTTCATATTAAATGAAGGAATATTATGCCAGAAATAATCTGGATTTATAAAAAAGCAAAAATGTGAAAATGGACAGTTTCAAAACAATGCTACCAACGATGCTATTTAATCTAGGCTTTTAATTATCAAGTAATAAAAACTAATGTGTAAGTGTCTACCAATATGGCATCAAGATTTATCTGATGCATAGCAGCAAATTCATTTTCAATAGCATCAAAACTTTCCTCTGTGCCATTCTACTTGGCTCTCTAATATTTTCTCATTCCCCAATCTATGTCTCTTTTTTTCCATTTTGATATAGCCATTCTGAAGCTCACAGTGCAGGGTCTTCCACATTTAAACAAGCAGACATCCTTCATACCAGGTTCTTGGGCTATATACACTTCTTTAATGTAATGTGATAAAAGTGTATGTTTTGCCTATCAAATAGTACACCTTAATGTCTTCCCAAACCACATTTTCTTGTTTGTTTTTTGAGACAGAGTCTTGCTCTGTTGCCAGTTTGGAGTGTAGTGGCGCTATCTCAGCTCACTGCAATGTCCGCTTCCTGGGTTCAAGCCATTCTCCTGCCTCAGCCTTCTGAGTCACTGGGACTACAGGCGCACACTACCACGCCCAGCTTTTTTTTTTTTTTTTTTTTTGTATTTTTAGTAAAGACAGGGTTTCACCATGTTGACCAAGATGGTCTCGATCTCTTGACCTCATGATCCTCCTGCCTCGGCCTCCCAAAGTCCTGGGATTACAGGCGTGAGCCACTGCACCCGGCCTCACATTTTCTTAATGGAGGAAGATAGATATCACCACTGCTATAATCATAAAACAAGTAAAGATGTTTACAAGTACGTATGAAACGAAAAATGTTCACAAAGAACTGCGGTGAGTAGCACAAAAGTATAGACTGTTTTCCATAGAACAAGTATATGTACCAGATGGTGGAAGAAAATGAGTTCTTAATCCACCTCAGCACACATGTCTTTCCAAGTGTTATAAAAAATTTTCCAAGCCTTGCTGGCTAAATATTATGCCCAATAACTCACAAGATGATACATTTTCTAACTTCAACTCTTGGTGGATTAATGTTCAAAAGCCTCTGATTTAGACTCTTATCCACTAATCTTTTTAAGCCTTACACATGCGTGAGAATAAATTTCAACTATGTATTTTACTGCCCTGGTGAGGATGGAAGAGAAAAGTAAGAAGGGCTAATTTAGCCTACTTTACTTAAAATATTGCCTTTTAGAAAAGGTAAAGAGTAATTGAAAAATGAAAGCTTTGAAAAGCTTCACTAAATTCAGAAGATGTTTTCAATGGAAAAAGTTTGTAATGTCAATATTGTACTAAATAGATTACTCATCTGTGGTGAGAAGCAAAAGAGTATATTTGTGACTCAGAGATAATGTTAATTAATATTAGACCTTTACAATAATAAGTGTTTCTGGGTTTGTACCACTACTGGAATTAGAGAATCAGTAAGGTAGACATGGCTACTTCAACAACCCCTACATCTCAGTGGGTTGGCACAATGAAGGCCTTTACTCAATTATGAAAGTCAGCAACAGATCCAGGAACCTGTACCAAACACTTGCCCTCTGTCTAGGGATTCAGTAATTTTGGATGTGGGAGGTTTTAAAATACTCTCTGTAGTTGCACTATGTGATATATACAGCTTTCTTGGTTGGAGAGGCATTAAAAAAGATAATATGAGGAAAAGTATTCAACCTTGAGTTATCCCACACAAAAGTGAGGTATAAAAAGGCTTCAAGATGGGCAACTAGAGGCATCTAATACTTGCCTTCTCCCAAAAAAAGAACAAAAATAGTAAGAAGATCATCCCAGGGAGAACACTGGAATTCAATAGAGAAGTGACAGGAAACACCTAAACCGAAGAAGCAGCAGAAAGTGAGGTAGCTTGCTTAGCCAGGCTTTACTTGGAGCTGGGAGTACCTCCCAAAGGAAGAGAAGATGTGAGAGACCCCCAGAAGCCCACCATTCCCACCATGGACTGCTGTGATCCTAGCCATCGGAGAGGCTCTCAACACTAATTGGCCTTGAAACTAACATAGAAAGATTCTGGGACATTGTAAAAGGGGAATGTTCCAAGGGAAAGTGCACACTGAATCCCACACACTCTGAGACCTAAGCATCTAGAGCACCATGCCATTTTAGAGCATAGCCCCCAGCAATTTGCACATCATCATGGGGCCCAGTGGTTCAGGGTCTCTGAGGCATGAAAAAAGCATAAACTGCCATTGCCAGGGCTGAAGGGTGAGGAGCAAGTTACACACAGCAGGGCTGAGGCCTGGGGGCCACCAGAGCTGAGGATCAAGCAGGGCCCATGTTTGCCTAGGTTTTCATCACTGAAAGTGTCCTCACCATCCCCAGTTGAAGGGCCACAGTGAGGCTGCTGTAGTCCTTCACTCAAGCATTTCACTGGTGGCTGGGAATCACTGTTTCTGACTACTACAATTGGTGCTTGCACACTCCATCATGAGACCTGAGGACTAACTGCCTGGACTGGTTTTATACCCCTTCCCTTGCCAAAGCACACAGTCTAGGGACCTTGGTATTGAGCAGCCCAGAATACAACCATTGACACCTGAGCACTCCTCCTAGGAGGCTGAGGTTAGGCATACTCACACTGCTGTTATCACCACAGCTGGCACCTACATGAATGTGCCACCTTCAGGCCCAGAGACTGGCCCATCCAGTCTCACATTATTAACACCAGCACACATCATGTGAGACTCAGAGTTTTCATGTCATTGCTACTGTCATCACATATGTTATGCATATGTTATGCTGTCATCCCTGGGGCCCAAGAACCCAACAACCTGTGTGACTCAACACTACCACTACCAGCAGACCACCTGGAAGGCTAAGAATTGACAAACCTAGACCTTCTAACACCAGTGCCAGTGTACACCACTTTAGGGCCCAAGAGCAGGCATGCTCAGGTCACTCCTGTAACCATTAGAGCCCAAAGACTGGTCCATCTGGCATCCCAGTCACCAGGAAAATTTTTCACAATCTCCACTAATAACTGTACCCTAAAATCACTGAGAAAATCACAGCCACCACTGATGTTTACAGTTGAAGAAATTATGCAGAGACTACACTACGGCATGCACCTAGAATCAAAGTCAGTATGTCCTACCCAACAAACACCACAGATACAACTTGAGGAAAATGTTCTCCCATACAAAAGCAAATTCAAAACATTCAAAGAAACAACTGTTATATCAGTGCACAGATGTCAATGTAAGGACATAGAGAGCATGAGAAAGCAAGGAAATGTGACACCTCCAAAGAAACACATAATTCACTAGCAACAAGAAGCTTAATGAGATACAAAAGAATGCCAGAAAACAATGCAAGAAAATTAGAAAAAAATCATAATATAAATGAGAAATTTACTGAAGAGATAGATATTATAGATATACTGAAGAGTCAAATAGAAATTCTAGAAATAAAGTATTTGAATGAAATACATAACTCATTTGAGAACTTGAACAATAAACTAGATCAAGAAAAAGAATCTCAGAACTTGAAGACAGACATTGAAAATCACCTAGACAAAAATCATAAAAAAAAGTTTTTGTGATATGTGGGACACCAAAAAGTGGCCAAATATTTGAAATATTATTGTCTCAGAAGAAGACAGAACAAAAGGGTTAAAAATCCTATTTAATAAAATAATAGAACAAAACTTCCCAAGTCTAGCAACAGATGTATACATCCAGATAGAGGAGACTCAGATTTAGCTAAGAATATAATACCCCACAAAATTATCCTACATAAATAAAAGAGAAATAAAATCCTTTTCAGACAGACAATATTTAAGGAATTTATCACCACTAAACTGTACCAACAAGAAATATGTAAGGGAGTTCTAAACCTGAAAGCAAAAGGACATTTACTATAATGAAAACACACAAATTTCTAAATACTGGGTAAGCAGATACACAGAGGAGGAAGAGAAATGACTCAAATGGTACCAGTACAAAAATCACCAAACTACATTGACAAACAATTAGCAAAAAAAGAAGAAAGGAAAGGACCAAGAAACATGCAAAGCCACTGGAAAAGAGAGATTCCACAAAACAAAACAAAACAAAACTGAGATTTGATAAATTCGGTAAAGTTTCAGGACTTGAAAACAACATACAAAAATAAGTAACATTTCTATACAAAGTTCATAGCCTAGCTAAGAACCAAATTAAGAAGGTGATATGATTTACAATTGCTTGCTACAGAAAAATACATAGAAATATATTTAGCTAAGGAATTGAAAAATCTCTGCAAAGAACACCACAAAACACTGATGAGAAAAATTGTAGATGACACAAACAAATGGAGAGACATCCCATGCTCATGAATTGGAAGAATTAAAATTGTTACGATGATCATAATGCCCAAAGCAATCTACAGATTCAATGCAATCTCTATTAAAACACCAGTATATCTTTTCACAGAATTAAAAAAACAATCCTAAAGTTCATATTGAACCAACCAACCAAACAAAAAAATCCCAAACAGTCAAAGCAATCTTAAATAAAAAGAACAAAGCAGGACACATAACATTACATGACCTCAGATTATACTACCAGGCAATGGTAAAAAAACAGCATGGTATTGGTATAAAAATATACACTTGGATTAATGGAAAAGAATAAATAGTCCAGATATAAAGCTACATATCTACACCCAACTGATCTTTGACAAAGTCAACAAGATCTTACTCAAAAGGCTGAGAATCAATAGGACACCCTTTCAATAAACAGTTTGGGGAAAATTAGATTGCCATGTACAGAAGAATGAAAATGGAAACCCATCTCTCACAATATATCAAAATAAACTCAAGGTTTTGTTTTTGTATTTTTCTTCAAAAGCAAGATGACCAACTAGACACATCCAGGAGGAACATCTGTCACCAAGGGACTGGGACATCCGGAAGGCTGGCATACTTTGAGCAGATCTTCAAAATAAAGGCATTGAGAGTGTAAAGATGGAGGACACAGGTACTGGACTAAAGGGTGAAGAAGCTGGGAACACTGCGTGGGACTACCATGAACTTATTACTTGTCCCCAATGACTCCTGGGGAAAGGGTGAGTTGAGCTGACAAGGAGTGACCTCTATTCACCATGGACCTTTGGAATCCTGGTAGCAGGAGATCCCGTGACCTCCATGGACACTTGAACTGGCAGGGATAGCTGCTTTGAGAGGTGGTAGGACCAGAATTCCAGTCAGTGCAGAACCCAAAAGGGTTGGTCCAGGAGCGTCTGCAGTGAAGCACAGCCAGGGATGCCTATCACCCAAGGCTCACCATGCTTACCTAGAGGGCGTTAGCCTTAGGGTAACTGCCAGTCCTGAGCAGAGAAGGGTGATCTTGTACATGAGATGGGACTAGTCCAACCTGAGCATGCCCATGTTTTCTGGCCTCTCCCAAGGTCCCAGCCTGACCATGCCTGCTTGCAGTACAATCTTAGATGTCCAGTTGCTGTGCCTCTAGGAACTTGCATTATAGCACCTGCACTGGCAGACCATGCCTGAACACTGGAGAGCTCCAGCAGAGTGGCCCACTTCAGCTGCATCAGCCCACCTGTGTCCTGCCCTCACTGGAGCCTCCCCTGTGCCAATTTGACAGTACACACTCACCCATAGTCACTCCTCACACCACCTTTCTAGTGCACAGGCATGTGAGCAGACCTCATTTTCCCTTCACCAGCTGCATACATATGTGCATGCACCCCACTCTGCCACTGTTGCTGAAGTGATGGCACCTTATCCCGCCATGCCTTGCTATAATTGCTGGCATGAATGCATGCATAGAGGCCAGTGGTCCCACACCTTTCCCTGTGCCATCAGTTTTGCTGGTGTAAAAGTGAAAACAAAAGGTACCAGCACTTCACCTGCCAGCACCACACCCCCATAGTGACAGCACTGGCACCTCCTCAAACATTGGGCCACCTACAACTACTATGAATGCCCATACAGAGGCTGGCACCTTGGTATCTGCCAGTGCCTGACCTAGACTAACAAGCATCCACCCCTAACATGCTGCCACTGCTGCTGGTACCTGTAAATGGGCATGAATACTGCTGCCACTGTCTGACGAAGCACTTTGGCTGGCATCACATGGCATATTCTGACCAGCAGCCTAAGAATGCCCTGGCCCCTCCAGCACAGCAGGTTACTAACATCAAGGGGCCACAGAACATAGCTGGGGGTCTGATATAAGACCCTAGAGTTACAGCATGCAACCCAGGAGTCCTGAGCTGAGCTTTGACCCACTAAAATCTTCCAGAAATAAAGACAGTTACCTCTAAACTACAATCAAACCCCCAAGTACATCAAAGAAGATAAAATAAGGACAGTAACTTCAAAGACTGAAGGAACATCAACTTAAAATGATGAGAAAGAACAAGCACAGAACACTGGAAATTCACAAATCAAGAGTATCTTCTTATCTCCAAATTACCACACTAAGTTTTCCAGGAATGGTTCATAACCAGGCTGAAATGGCAGACATAGAATTCAGAATATGGGTAGAAACAAAGAATATTGAGATTCAGGGGAAAACCCAATCAAAAGCCAATGTAAGTGTTTTAAAAAAATTAAAATAATACAGGAGATGAAAGATGAAATTGTCATTTAAATACTCAAACTGATCTGATAGAGCTGAAAAACTCACTTCAAGAACTTCAGAATGCAATCACAAGTTTTAACAGCAGAATTGAGCAAGTTAAGGAAAGAATATCCTCAGCTGACCCCAGAGTAACTCAGACAAAAAAGAGAAAAAACCCAATAAGGTATAATGAACAAAACTTAAAAAACATATAGGATTATATAAAGAGCAAATCTACAACCATTAGCATCCTTAAAGAAGAAGGAGAGAAAGCAAGCAGCTTGGAAAACATTTCATTATATCATCCAGAAAAATTTTCCCAACTTTGGAAGAGAGAACAACATTCAGATTCAGAAAACACAGAGAAGACCTTCAAAATATCACACAAAAAGATAATCTCCAAGACACATAGTCATTAGATTCTACAATGTCAAAATGAAAGAAAATATGTTAAAGACAGCTAAATAGAAGAGGTAGGTCATGTACAAAGGGAGCACCATCAGGCTAAAAGTGTACTTTTTAGCAGAAACCCCAGAAACCAGAAGAGATTGGGAGAATGTATCCAGCATTTTTAAATAAAATAATTTTCAACCAAAAATTTCATATCCAGAAAAACTAAGCTTCATAAACAATGGAGAAATAAGATCCTTTTCAGAGAAGTAAATGCTAAAGAAATTTGATACCATCAGACCTACATTACAATAGATCCTTAAAGCAGTCCTTTCCATATTCATATGGAAAGGAAAGACTGTTAGCTGTCCTTCACCATTCATGTCAGTGTTGTTGATGTGAATGAGCAGATAGAAAGCACCAGCCCTGCAACCACCAGCACCCCATCCCCACACTGACACCACTGATACCTCCTCCAACACCAGGCTGCCACCACAACTGCTGTGAATTCCCACACATAGGCATTTGTGCTGGCAATCAAAGACTGTTACCAGCCACAACAAAATACAAACTTAAGTACACAGATCAGTGACACTATAAAGCAACCACACAAACAAGTTTCCACAATAACCAGTGAACAGCATGATGGCAGGATCAAATCTGCAAATATCAATACTAACTTTAAATGTAAATGAGCTACATACCCCAGTTGAAAGGCACATAGTGACACATTGGATAAAGAAGTGAAAACCAAAGGTATGCTGTTTTCAAGAGATCAATCACTCACACAATGACAGCCATAGCCTCAAAGTAAAGGAATGGAGAAGAGTCTATCAAGCAAACAAAACAAAAAGAAGCAGAAGTTGCCATGCTAATTTCAGACAAACTAGGCTTTAAACCAACAAAGATCAAAAAAGTTAAAGAAGTGCATTACATAATGGTAAAGGTCTCAATTCAACAAAAAGATCTAACTATCCTAAGTATGTATGCATCTAAAACAGGAGCACCCAGATTCATAAAATAAGTTCTTAGAGACCTATGAAAGGGCTTAGATAACCACATGATAATAGTGAGAGACTACAACACCCCACTTACAGTATTAGACAGATTATTGAGTCAGAAAACTAACAACGACATTCAGGACTTAAACTCAACACTGGAGCAAAGGAATCTAACATATGTCTACAGAACTTTTCACCCAACAATAACAAAATACACATTTTTGTTATCTGCATATGGCACATATTCTAAAATCAAACACACAATTGGACATACAATAAACTTCTGAAAATTAAAAAATCTGAAATCATACCAACCATATTCTTGAATCACAGCACATGTGCACGTGCATGCACACACACACAAATCTAAGAAAATTTCTCAAAACCAAACTATTACATGGAAAGTAAGCGACATGCTCCTGCATAACTTTTGAGTAAAGAATGAAATTAAGACAAATCAAGAAATTCTTGGAAACTAATGAGTACAAAGATACAACATATGAGAATCTCTGGGGCAGAGCTAAAGCAGTATTAAGAGAGAAGTTCAAAGCACTAAATGCCCAAATCAAAAAGTTAGAAAGATCTCAAATTAACAACTTAACATCACAACTACAGGAACTAGAAAACCAAGAACAAACCAACTCCAAAGCTAGCAGATGACACAAAATAATCAAAGTCAGAGCTGAACTGGAGAAAACTGAGATGTGATAAACCATACAAAAGATCAACGAGTGCAGGAGTTTATTTGAAAGAAAAAATAAGATACTTAGACCAGTAAGGCAACTAACAAAAAAGAGAGAAGTTCCAAATGAAAACAATCAGGAATGGAAAAGGGGACATTACCAATGACCCCACAGAATTTCTTTTTTTAATGCTCAAGACTACTACAAGTATTTCTATGCACATGAACAAGAAAACTTAAAAGAAATAGAAAAATTTCAGGAAACATACAACCTCTCAAGACTGATCCAGGAAGAAATAGAATCTTTGATCAGGCTAATAAGTTTCAAAACTTAATCATTAATACAAAGCTGACCAATCATGAAAATTTCAGATCCCGACAATGTGGAATTTTACTAGATGTATAAGGAAGAGCTGATAACATTTGTACTGAAACTATTCCAAATAATTGAGGTGGAGGGACTTCTCCCAAATTCGTTCTATGAGGACAGCATTGTCCTGATACCAAAACCTGGCAGAGACACAACAACAGCAGCAAAGAAAACTTTGGGCAAATAACGTTAATGAACACAGATGCAGAAATTCTCAGCAAAATACTAGCAAATTGAATTCAGCAGCACATTTAAAAGGTAATCTACCACAATCAAGTAGACTTTCCCCCCTGGGATATAAAAATGGTTCAACATGCACACATCAATAAATGTGACTTATCATATAAATGGGACTAAAAAACTAAATGATTATCAACAGATGCAGAAAAAGCTTTTGAGAAGATTCAATGTGGTGTCATGTTAAAAGTTCTTAACAAACTAGGCATGGAAAAATAGAATTCAAAATAATAATGGAGGAGGATATAAATTGAGACACTGCCCATTGAACACTATGCTTATTATCTGAGTGGCAGAATAATCTGCATATTAAAACCCCGTGACATGCAATTTCCCCATATAACAAATCTGCACATGTACCCCTGAACCAAAAATTTAAGTTAAAACTAAACACCAACTCAAAATGGATTAAGTACTTAAATGTAAGACATAACCATAAAAATATTAGGAGAAAACTTAGGGAAAATTTTGCTGGCATTGGTCTAGGCAAATATTTTGTGGCCCAGACTTCAAAAGAACAGATAACTATAACAAAAATTGACAAATTGGACTATACTAAAAATTTTTGGCACAGCAAAAGAATAATTCAACAGAGTAAGGAGAGAACCTGTTGAAGAGAAGAAAATATTTACAAACTATGACTCCTACAGGGGACTATTATCTAGAATTTACAAGGTACTCAATGACAACAATAAATAAAAACAAATCATTAAAAGTTGGCAAAGAACATAAAAGAGAATTTTTCAAAGAAAAACAAATTTCCAACAGGGAAATGACAAAAAAAGCTCAACATCTCTAATCATCATAGAATTGCAAATTAAAACTACAATGAGCTATCATCTTATGCCAGTCAGAATGGCTACTATGAAAAAGACCAAAAGTAACAGATGTTGGTGAGAATTGGGAGAAAAGGGAACACTTATAAACGTTGTGTGAATGTAAATTAGTACAATCTCCATGAAAAACTGAAGATTTGTCAAAGAGCTAAAAATAGAAATTTGTTCATGTCCATTAGTTCACTACTAGTTATTTAAGGAAACAAAGTCATTATATTAAAAAGATATCTGCACCCATATGTTTATCCCAGCACCAATCACAATGGCAAATATATGGATGGAATCAACCAATGTGTCCATTAATGGATAATTGGATAAAGACAATGTGTGTGTGTGCACGCATATATATATGTACACACACACACACACACACACATATATATATATATATATGTGCATCATGGAATACTATGCAACCACAAAAAGAATGAAATCCTTACGTTTGGAGCAATATAGATGTCACTGGAGGCAATTATGTTGAGCGGACCAAGTCAGGCACAGAACGACAAACACTGAATGTTCTCACTTACAAGTGACAGCTAAATAATGTGTCCACATGGATGTAGAGTGTAGAATGATAGATAACAGAGATTGAAAGGGTGAGTAGTTGAAATGAGTGAATTGTGGGTAATTACTTAAAAATAAAACGTGTATTAATGGAGACAGATACCCTAAAAGTCCTGACTTTACACTTTGAAATCTACATGTGTTACAAAATTACACTTAGATGCCAAAAATTTATCCAAATAAAAAGACACAAAATTCAATTATATGCTACCTACAAGATATTCACTTTAGCTATAAAGACACACATAGACTGACAGTGAAGGTGTGGAGAATGATCTTCCACGCAAACTGAAACCAAATGGGAACTTAAGTTGCTATTCTTATGTCAGATAAAATAGATTTTAAGTCAAAAACAGTAAAATAAAAAGAGACAAATAATGTTGCTGTATAATGATAAAGGGATAAATTTCGCAAGAGGATAAAACAATTCTAACACTGGGACACCAAGATTTATAAATCAAATATTACTAGTACTAAACAGAAAGATAAACTGCAATGCAATAAGAGTGGGGAAAATCAACCCTCCACTATAAGCATTATATGTATCATTTAGACAGAAAATCAATAAATAAACTTTGAATGTAAACTGGACTTTGGACCACATGGTCCCGACAGACTTTTACAGAATGCGCTATTCAGTAATTGCAGAATACCCATTCTTATCAGAACATAAAACATTCTGTAGGGAAAACTCCTCTGGACCTTGGTCTAGGCAAATATTTGATTCTGTTTTTTTGTTTTTTAAATTTGAGTTTTGGGGTATATATGCAGGATGTGCAGGTTTGCTACATAGTTAAATATGTTTGCTGCACCTGTCAACCCATCACATAGGTATTAAGCCCAGCATGTGTTAGCTATTTTTACCAATGCTCTCCCTCCCCCTGCTTGCCCCAAACAGGACCCTGTGTGAGTTGTTCCCCTCCCTGTATCCATGTGTTCTCATTGTTCAGCTCTCACTTATAAGTGAGAACATGCGATGTTTGGTTTTCTGTTTCTGTGTTAGTTTGCTGAGGATAATCTTCCAGCTCCATCCATGTCAATACAAAGGACATTATCTCATTCCTTTTTATGGCTGCATAGTATTCCATGTATATGTGCCACAATTTCTTTATCCAGTCTATCATTGGTGGGCATTTGGATTGATTCCACATCTTTGCTATTGTGAACAGTGCTGCAATGAACATATGCATGTATGTATCTTTATAATATAGTGATTTATATTCCTTTGGGTATATACCCAGTAATGGTTTTACTGAGTCAAATGGTATTTCTGGCTCTAGGTCTTTGAGGAATCACCACACTGTCTTCTACAATGGTTGAACTATTTACATTCCCAACAACAGTGTAAAAGTGTTCCTATTTCTCTGCAACCTTGCCGGCATCTATTGTTTCTTAACTTTTTAATAATTGCCATTCTGACGGGAGTGACAGGGCATTTCATTGTGGTTTTGATTTGCATTTCTCCGATAAGCAGTGATATTGAGTTTTTTTTCATATGTTTGTTGACTACATAAATGTTTTATTTTGAGAAGTGTCTGTTCAAGTCCTTTGCCTACTTTTAATGTTTTTTTTTATTTTTTCTGGTAATTTGATTAAGTTCCTTGTAGATTCTGGATATTAGACCTTTGTCAGATGTATAGATCTGACACCCACCCCGTAGGTTGTCTGTTCACTATGATGACAGTTTATTTTGCTGTTCAGAAGTCTTTTAATTTAATTAGATCCCATTTGTCAGTTTTTGCTTTTGTCGCAATTGCTTTTGGTGATTTTTTCATGAAATCTTTGCAGACCACACGTCTGCAACCATCTGATCTTTGACAAACCTGACAAAAACAAGCAATGAGGAAAGAATTTCCTATTTAATAAAAGGTGCTTGAACAACTGGTTAGCCACATGCAGAAAACTGAAACTGGACCCCTTCCTTACACCTTATACAAAATTAACTCAAGATAGATTGAAGACTTAAATGTAAAACCCAAAACTATAAAAACCCTAGAAGAAAATCTAGGCAGTACCATTCAGGACATAGGCATGGGCAAAGACTTCATGTTGTGTTCTATTCTATTTCTAAATAAAGTTTCATTATTTAGAATATAACATATTTTAGGCCACCAGAGAATCTTCAAAACATTCTTAAAAATTGAAATTATATAATGTATCTTCTCAACCTTAATATAATAAAATTGAAAATCATTAACAGGAGAAAATTTGGACACTATAGAAATACATGCAAAGCAAATAGTGATAGACTGGATTAAGAAAATGTGGCACATATACACCATGGAATACTATTCAGCCATAAAAAAGGATGAGTTCATGTCCTTTGTAGGGACATGGATGAAACTGGAAACCATCATTCTCAGCAAACTACCTCAAAGACAGAAAACCAAACACCGCATGTTCTCACTCATAGGTGGGAATTGAACAATGAGAACGCCTGGACACAGGAAGGGGAACATCACACACTGGGGCCGGTCATGGGGTCGGGGGAAAGGGGAGGGATAGCATTAGGAGATATACCTAATGTAAATGATGAGTTAATGGGTGTAGCACACCAACATGGCTCATGCATACATATGTAACAAAACTGCATGTTGTGCACGTATACCCTAGAACTTTAAGAATAATAATAATAAAATGCTCCAGAATGATCATTGGTACAATAAAGAAATTAAGATAGAATTTAAACAATTATTATTAAGCAATTATTAAAACAAATGAAAACGGAAGCACACATACCAAAACCTGTGGGATACAACAAAAGCAGTGCACAGAGGAAAGCTGATTGCACTAAATGCCTACACCAAAAAAGTTTTAAAAATTTCAAACAAGCAATCTAATAATGTACCACAAGATATTAGAAAGCAAGAAAAAAAAAAAACCCAGGAAATTAGCAGAAAAAAAGAAATAATAAAGATAAAGGCAGAACAAAATAAAGACTAAAAATTGGTGCAAAAGGTCAATGAAATGAATAGTTGGTTCTTTGAAAAAATGAACAAAATTGATCAAACTCTACCTAGACTAACAAAGAAAAGCAAAGAGAATACTCAGATAAACCAAATTAAAAATAAAAAGATGACATTACAACTTACGCCACAGATATCCAAAATATTGTCAGAGACTATTAAGAACAACTTTATGCAAACAAACTGGAAAACCTAGAAGAAATGGATAAATGTGTGGAAATATGCAACATCTGAAGATTAAATCACAAAAAAATAGAAAACCTGCACAGACTAATAAAGTAGTGAAATTGTATCAATAATAAAAGTCTCCCAAAAAAGAAAAGCTCAAGACTGGATAGATTCACTGACAAATGCTACAAAATGTATAAAGAAGAACTAATATCAATTCCCTTAAAAATATCTGCAAAAAATTAAAGAGGAGGGAATTCTCTTAATTCATTGTATAAAGCTGGCATTACCCTGATACCAAAACCAGATAAGGACAAGCCAAAACAAAAAAAATTACAGGTCATATCCCTGATGAACATGGATAAAAGTAACTTCAGCAAAATACAAATAGAATCCAACATCATATAAAAAAGATGATATACCATGACCAAGTGGGATTTACATCAAGGATGCAAGGATTTTCCAATACAAGCAAATCAGTAAACATAATAAATCACACCATCTGAATGGAAGACAAACACCATATAATCATCTCAACAGACACAGAAAAAGCATTTGATAAAATTTAACATCCTTCATGATAAAAGCTCTCAACAAACTAGGCATAGAAGGAACATAAAATAATGTAGGTTATATATGACAATCACACAGCCAACATACTTAATGGGGAAAAGTTGAATGGCTTTCTCCTATTTAACATAGTACTGGAAGTCCTAGCCAGAGCAATCAGGCAAGATACATATATATATATATATATATATATATATAATCAGGCAAGATACATATATATTATATATATTATATATATAACTTGCCTGATTGATCAGGATAGCTATATATATATCTTGTCTGATTGCTCAAGATATATGTGTGTGTGTATATATATATCTTGCCATATATATATATCATGTAAATTAAAAATGAGGAACTCAATGTCCTTTTTTGCAGATAAAAAAATATAAGACTCCACCAAAAATCTCTTAGAACTGATAAATTTAGTAAAATTTCAGGATAGAAAATTAATATACAAAAATCAGTAGTGTCTCTATGCACCAATTAAATATACAGCAATAATGAAATAAAAAGGCAATAAATTTACAACAGCTACACTAAAAATAGAATACGTAGGAATACTTTTACAGTGTCAAAATGGTTGGTACTTAACTTCTCCTTTCTAAATCTAATGCAAAACTCTCCTGTGGCAAACAATAAAATACAAGGGAAGGAAATTCTAGGAAACATAGCTCCATTTTAGCTAAATTGACACAGTACAAAGCTACCAGGTCATACCCTGATATATAATTATATAAAATATTTTATTAACTGTTGACCTGCAGGGATTTTCAAAGTACATAATTAAATGTTAGTAATGTTTCTAAATCAGGAGATGGCAATCACAGCTTGTGGGTCAAATTCAATTCTCCAAATGCTTTTGTATATAAAATTGTATCAGAGTACAACCACAATCATTCTTTACCTGTTACTTATAGCTGCTTTCACACTTACCTATTCTTTGCCTATTGCTTGTGTCTGCCTTCAGACTATAATAACAGAGTTCAGTTATAGTAACAGAAACTGTATGGCCTAAAAAGCTTAAAATACTTTCTATCTGGACTTTTATAGAAAAACTGTGCTGAGCTCTGTTCTAGAGCAATGTAGTCTGTACACAACACATCAGCAATTGCCCTATATATGTGGCTATGGTTGTACATGCTTTATAAAATGTTAGAATTTTATGGAAGGCTTTATATCCAAATATAAATATGTCAGAATATAAATTTGTTTTCTCAGTTTTAATTTTAAGTAAGTAAGCAAGATTATTAGCTTTCTCTGCACTTCTGTTTTTATCATGGACATTTTGTATTTTATCATTTATAAATTAAAGAAAATAAAAAATCATTATGCTCCACCACCACAAAAGGACGAAATAAAGCACAAAATAAAACAAAGCCTTTAACGTCCACATAGAACAAAACTGTTAAAGAATATTAATATAGTTGATTTGTACAAGAAATACAATTAGATAATACATTAAGACTGAATGGATAACGGAGAAAGCAGGAAAGGCTCTGGTCTATTTTGTGTAATATAAAATAGGTAGGGTACAACTATACTATTCTGTAAAGCGTTATCATGTGTAATATTCTGCACTAATTGAAATTTAAGTGACCTTCTGCCCTTGAAATGATTACATGAAGTATCTCTTAATTTTTTTACTTAATATTAAACTAATATTTTGAAAATGGTTAATATTCAAGTAAATTTTAGAATATTAAATTTAGTGAGTTATTCATTCTTTCTGCTGTTCAGCATGCATTCTCACCTTCATGGTAACAGAACCCAGATTTTGCTTTAAGGAAAGGACTTTCTTCCCATTTTCAGCCTTGTAGTAAGCTGATTAGTCTATTGCACTCTTTTGGCCACAATGCTTGCTTCAGAGAAGACACTTAACACAGTAAGATTCACTAAAAGAAAAAAAAAACAATAATAACTTTTCTGGGGATTCCTGAAAAGACAAGCTTCCTTTCTTTCTACAGGTACTAGAAAGTCCTACTGTCATCCTTCCTGGATAAGGTGGTATGAAAATATGAATTATAGATTTGCCGCAGCCTTTTGTATACCTAAGGGAAGAGTTCAGAGCTACGTATGAAGTCCTGTTTGGGGAAAAGGTAGGTTGAAGATGGCGAAACAATTGACTGCATATAACAGGATAGAGAGATGGTGAGAAACTGAATCCTTTTTGACACCACAGTAACCCAAGTCAAGCTTTGCCTAAATAAACTGTGCTTCTAGGATTTTCAATTACGTGAGTGTAGTGTTTTCTACCACAAGTAACCAGTTATCTGATTCACTAGGCACCAACTGAGTGTCCAAAAATTCAATTAAACTTTTGGAGTTAGTGATAGACCCCACATTTCCCACAAGACTGCCACCACTTTCCATATCACTTGAAAGTCTTGAGCCACCTGTACATCTAATTGACTGACTATAAATTAGAGATTACCAGGACCTTCTCCTTGGGTTTGATAATTTCCTTGAATGACTCACAGAACCAAAAAATATATGCTTTCCTTATGTTTACTGATTATTAAGTATAACACTCCAAATAGAAAAATTGCATAGGGCAAGTTATGGTGGCAGAAATGTATAGTTTCCATGCCACCCTCCCAGCACTCCAGTGTGTTCACCAACCCAAAACTTCTGGGTTCTTATAGGTTAGGTGTTTTTTTATTTCTCTATCTCATGGAGAATTCACTTTGTAGAGATGATTGATTATTAACTCAATCTCCAGTTCCTCTCCCCTTTTCAGAGGTTGAGAGATAGATAGGGCTGAAAGTGCCGGGATTCTAATAAAATTATAGTCTTTCTGGCAACAAATCTCCATCTTGAAGCTATCTTAGAGCTAACCAAAAGTCATCACGTTAGATAACGCGATGCTCCTATCATTCATGAAATTCCAAGGAATTGTAGAATTATCTGTCAGAAATCCGAAAAAAAAGACCAAATACATATTTACTATTTCACAGTGAGTTTCCAGCTGGCTTTCTTTCATTTGGAAATGAAGGAGTCATAAAACTATGGAGATGTTTTTATTGTAATATAGTCCTGTGTTGTTTAATGATGGGCTGCATTCTGAGAAGTGTGTTCTTAGGTGATTTCATCATTGTGTAAACATCATAGAGTGTACTTACACAAACCTAGATGGTATAGTCTACTAAATACCGAGGCTATATGATACTCCCTATTGCTCCTAGGCTACAAATCTATACAGCATGTGACCATACTGAATACTAAAGGCAATTGTAACACATTGCTAAGTATTGTATATCTAAATATAGAAAAGGCACAATAAAAATATATTATTATAAACTTATGGAACCACCATAGTATATGTGGTTTATCATTTGCTGAAATGTTGTTATGGGGCACATGACTAGATTTTTTAGAGTTCATTAAATGCTAGTATACAATATAGATATATAAGAAGAAGAAAGCTTGTGCAGTATTTTTCAAAATAAGTAACCATAAAAATCATTTTGTGGTTCATTTTAATGTTTTAAAATAGAGTTTTAGTAAATAATAAAATGTGTAATATTTGGGAAAATAACACTGAAAAACAATTGGACAGAAACAAGAGAATGAGATTTTCAGTTGTACTAATAAAATCCAAAAGATATCACAAGAGTATAACCAAAAACATATGAGAAAATTCCACCCAATAATAGAGAACTTTTCTAAGAAAACTTATCTACAAATGGTGCAAAATCATATTGCATATCTACTTTGTCATTTGTAAAATCATTCAGAAAGCATTATTTAATTGCTAAAAGCACATTCTTTGCAATCAGATTGCCAGTGTATGAAAAACAATTTCCTCATTTTCAGTGAAATATTTAGCAAATTACAAACATTTTCTCTATTTCACTTCTGTCATCTACTAAATGGGAATGCTGAAGTCAGTAAATAATTTGAAGAGTAATTTTTATGATTAAATTTACATATGCAAACTACATTAACTGTAGAAGACATAATCAATACTTAACACTATTAAAATAATTTTAATTTTGGTAAAAATTACGTAAAATTACCATCTTAACAATTTTATTTTATTTTATTTTTGTACGGAATTCTATCAGCCTTTTATTTTCACAGCTTAAATATTTTAACATCAAAATTAAATTGGAAATTTTAGAGAGTAAAATGTTAATTTTTGGATTTTTTTAAGCAGATGAAGATGAAAAAACCATATTAAATTTGGAGAATTCCAACAAAAGCCTCTCTGATGAACTCAGAGAAGTTAAAAAGGACCTTCGTCGGTTACAAGAAAACTTAAACATTTCGGAAGACATGAATTTACAATTTGAAAACTAACTGAATAAGACAATCAGAAACTTATCTACAGTGATGGATGAAATCCACACTGTTCTCAAGAAGGTGAGAAATTTTGTACTTTTAACATTTTCATAGTTTTAAAAATCTAACTCTGGTGTTTTTAATGTATTTTTTTAATTATTATTATTATACTTTAAGTTCTAGGGTACATGTGCATAACGTGCAGGTTTGTTACATATGTATACTTCTGCGATGTTGGCGTGCGGCACCCATCAACTCGTCAGCACCCATCAACTCGTCATTTACATGAGGTATCACTACCAGTGCAATCTCTCCCGCTCCCCCCTCCCCATGATAGGCCCCGTTGTATGATGTTCCCCTTCCCGAGTCCAAGTGATCTCATTGTTCAACTCACACCTATGAGTGAGAACATGCAGTGTTTGGTTTTCTGTTCTTGTGACAGTTTGCTGAGAATGATGGTTTCCAGCTGCATCCATGTCCCTACATAGGACACAAACTCATCCTTTTTTATGGCTGCATAGTATTCCATGGTGTATATGTGCCACATTTTCTTAATCCAGTCTGTCACTGATGGACATTTGGGTTGATTCCAAGTCTTTGCTATTGTGAATAGTGCCGCAATAAACATACCTGTGCATGTATCTTTATAGCAGCATGATTTATAATCCTTTGGGTATATACCCAGTAATGGGATGGCTGGGTCATATGGTACTTCTAGTTCTAGATCCGTGAGGAACCGCCATACTGTTTTCCATAATGGTTGAACTAGTTTACAATCCCACCAACAGTGTAAAAGTGTTCCTATTTGTCCACATCCTCTCCAGCACTTGTTGTTTCCTGACTTTGTAATGATTGCCATTCTAACTGGTGTGAGATGGTATCTCACTGTGGTTTTGATTTGCATTTCTCTGATGGCCAGTGATGATGAGCATTTTTTCATGGGTCTGTTGGCTGTATGAATGTCTTCTTTTGAGAACTGTCTATTCATATCCTTTGCCCACTTTTTGATGGGGTTGTTTGTTTTTTTCTTGTAAATTTGTTTGAGTTCTTTGTAGGTTCTGGATATTAGCCCTTTGTCACATGAGTAGATTGCAAAAATTTTCTCCCATTCTGTAGGTTGCCTGTTCACTCTGATGGTAGTTTCTTTTGCTGTGCAGAAGCTCTTTAGTTTAATGAGATCCCATCTGTCAATTTTGGCTTTTGTTGCCATTGCTTTTGGTGTTTTAGACATGAAGTCCTTGCCTATGCCTATGTCCTGAATGGTATTACCTCGGTTTTCTTCTAGGGTTTTTATGGTATTAGGTCTAACATTTAAGTCTCTAATCCATCTTGAATTAATTTTCATATAAGGAGTAAGGAAAGGATCTAGTTTCAGCTTTCTACTTATGGCTAGCCAATTTTCCCAGCACCGTTTATTAAATAGGGAATCCTTTCCCCCATTTCTTGTTTTTCTCAGGTTTGTCAAAGATCAGATGGCTGTAGATGTGTGGTATTATTTCTGAGGACTCTGTTCTGTTCCATTGGTCTATATCTCTGTTTTGGTACCAGTACCATGCTGTTTTGGTTACTGTAGCCTTGTAGTATAGTTTGAAGTCAGGTAGCGTGATGCCTCCAGCTTTGTTCTTTTGACTTAGGATTGTCTTGGCGATGCGGGCTCTTTTTTTGGTTCCATATGAACTTTAAAGCAGTTTTTTCCAATTCTGTGAAGAAACTCATTGGTAGCTTGATGGGGATGGCATTGAATCTATAAATTACCTTGGGCAGTATGGCCATTTTCACGATATTGATTCTTCCTATCCATGAGCATGGTATGTTCTTCCATTTGTTTGTGTCCTCTTTTATTTCACTGAGCAGTGGTTTGTAGTTCTCCTTGAAGAGGTCCTTGACATCCCTTGTAAGTTGGATTCCTAGGTATTTCATTCTCTTTGAAGCAATTGTGAATGGAAGTTCATTCACGATTTGGCTCTCTGTTTGTCTGTTACTGGTGTGTAAGAATGCTTGTGATTTTTGCACATTAATTTTGTATCCCGAGACTTTGCTGAAGTTTCTTATCAGCTTACGGAGATTTTGGGCTGAGATAATGGGGTTTTCTAAATATACAATCATGTCATCTGCAAACAGGGACAATTTGACTTCTTCTTTTCCTAACTGAATACCCTTGATTTCTTTCTCTTGCCTGATTGCCCTAGCCAGAACTTCCAACACTATGTTGAATAGGAGTGATGAGAGAGGGCATCCCTGTCTTGTGCCAGTTTTCAAAGGTAATTTTTCCAGTTTTTGCCCATTCATTATGATATTGGCCATGGGTTTGTCATAAATAGCTCTTATTTTGTGATTGTATTTGAGGTGGGAACTTCAAAATGTAATTAAATCATGAGAGTAGAGCCTTTATAAATGGAATTTGTGCCCTTGAAAAAAGAGGAAGACAACTTTTCTCTCAGCCATTGAAAATTCAATAAAAAGATGGGTGTCTACAAACCAACAGAGGTGCCCTTACTAGACATTAGATATGTTATTGCCTCGATCTCAGACTTCTTAGCCTCAAGACCTTTAAGAAATAAATGTCTATTGTTTAAACCATCCAGTGTATGGTATTCTGTTATAGCAGCCCAAAGTGACTAGGACAATTCTATTAATGTGGCATAGTGTATTTTATATTGATTAAATTTTGTACATTGAAATATATTTTATTCTTTTTTCTGTTGTTATTTCTCCCTTCTGTTCTATCAATGTTTGTTTCACATGTTTGAGTGCTCTGATGTTTGGTTCATATATGTTTATAATTGGTATATCTTCCTTGTAAATTAAACCACTTACCATTATATCTCTTTTCTCTTTTAACAGATTTTGACATAAAGTCTAACTTGTGTAATGTAAATATGATTACCCTTGTTCTCTTTTTTGGTTACTAATGCATACAATATATTTTTCTAGTCTTCCACTTTTAACCTATATGTGTCCTTAAATCTTAAAGTGAGTCTCTTGTAGATAGCATATAGATACATCTTGTTTCTCTAATCCATTCAGTTCATCTATGTCTTTTGACTTGAGAGTTGAATCCATTTATATTTAATAACTAACAGGGAAGAACTTACTATTACAATTTGGTTAATTGTGTTCTCTAGATTTTGTAACTCGTCTGTCCGTTTTATTCTCCCACTGTCTTCCTTTGGCTTTTGTTTGTGTTTTGGTTTGATTTGGGTTTTATGTGCCATGTTTTGATTATTTTCTCCTTTTCTTCTGTATATATTTTACAGGCATTTTCTTTGTAGTTGCCATGGGGCTTACATAAAATATCTTAAAATTATAATAATTATTTTAAAGTGATAACAATTTACCTTCAATTGCATACAAAAATTATAGTTTTAGACATCTCTATTCTCTCACTTTATGTTATTGATGTTATAAATTACATCTGTTCATATCATGTATCCATTTATATAGATTTATAGTCATTTTTGTGCTTTTGTAGTTTAAATTCTACATCAGCATTAAAACAGTGACTTACACACTGATATTACAATACCAGAGGATACTATTTTTGACTCTACATTTACCTTTACCAGAGAGCTTTTGTTATATCAAACCCCTGGTGTTTTTGTAAGTCCTGTTGTTCGCAGCACAGAAAGCCAATGATTGAGACAATTATAATTGCCAAGGAAGAAGGCTTTAATCAGGTGCTGCAGCTGAGGAGATAGGAGATCAGTCTCAAATTCATCTACCTGACCAACAAAAACTAGGAATTTATATAACAAGAAAAAAATTTAACAATGTATAATAAGACAGGAACTAGAAAGAGGCAAGGAAGCAATCATGATGAATAAGGGGCCTGGTGTCTCATTGTCTGGATGTGATGACCTGATGAATTTCCATTCTTTAATGCCTTTTGAGAAACCTGGGGGTTCTTTCCAGAGGAAGGACCTCAGATAAGGCAAATATAAGTTTCAAGCTTTAAGACCAGAAGTGTCAATTTCTATGTTTATCAAACAGAACTATCTTTGGAATGATTGTGTCAGTTTCATTTTGTATTTTATTTTGCTTTCAAGTTGCTGTCTCTTTCAACTTGAAGAACTCCTTTTAGTACTTCTTATAAGGTAGATATATTGGTGATGAAATTCCTCAGTTTTTTGTTTATTTAGGAAATTCTTAATTTCTCTATCATTATTGAAGGACAATTTTGTCAGTTTCCTTGGTTGGCAGGGTTTTTTTTTTTTTTTTTTTTTTCCTCATTTTCAACTCTGAATATATTATCCCATTCTCTTCTGGCCTGCAATATTTCTGCTAAGAAACTTGTTGATGATCTTATGTGAGTTTCATTTTACATGAGAAGTCCTCTTTATCTTGCTGCATTCAATATTTTCTGTCTATGACTTCTGACAGTTAGATTATGTGTTTCATTGGGAGTGTCTATAGATCTATCTTAATCAATGCTCGTTAAGCTTCTTGAATTCCTACGTCCATTTCCTTCCTCATGTGTGAAAAGTTTGGGGCCATTATTCCTTTAAATTCTAGAAATAAGAAATAAGTTTTAAATTGCATGCTGTTCTGAGTAGCATTATGAAGTATCATACTGCCCTTCTCTGTCCCACTTGATATGCAAATAATGTTTTTATTCAGCGATACAGGCCACATATGCCACCCGCCTGTTAGACACTTAGTAGCTGTATGAGTTACCAGATTGACTGTCGAGATTTTGCATTGGTTGTGTTTGAGTAACCCTTTTTTTAATATTTTACTTAGTAATGGCTCTAAAGTGCAAAAGCAATAATGGTGGCAATTTGGATATGCCAAATAAAGCCATAAAGTGCTTTCCTTAATTGAAAAGGTGAAAGTTGTAATCTTAATAAAGAAATATATATTATATAACATGTGCATATACACACACACATATATATATATTCAGAGGTTGCTGAGATCTAAAGTAAAACAAATCTTCTGTGAAATTGTTAGGAAGTAAAAAAGTTGTGCTACTTTTGCTGTTGCACCTCACACTGTAAAACTTACAGTCACAGTGTACGATAAGCACTTAGTTAAAATGGAAAAGGCATTATTTGTGGGTGGAAAATATGAACATAAATGTGTTCCAAATGACAGCAATCAGATTTGATACTATTTGTACAGTTTCAAGCATCCACTAAGGATCCTAGAATGTATACTCTGCTAATGAGTGGGCAATACTGTAAAGCATTGCTGTATTAAATGTCATACTGCAAGAAAAGAATGTAGCAAAATGTAGTGTGAGCACTAAGTAAATTACCTGTAATGTTAATTCTTAATATTACAATAGTTTGAAAAGGCTTTCCTCTCTCTAAATGTCTAGATATTTAACAATAATTTTCTTTCCACTTATTTCTACAAATGCTTAGATTTTCACAAATCTCTCTAGGTATTGCTTGCTATCCCAGCAAATATCATTTTTAGGCCCTGTGTTCCAGTCTTGTATTAGTCATCTTTTCACATCTTGAGATTAGAAGCTTTCAGATTCTATTCCTAAATTTCTCACAGTGATAACAGACAAAACAACCTTTAAAATTTAAGCTGTACTGATGGATCAAAGAAAATAGAACAGAGTAACATGACAGATAACTTAAAAATTAGATGCCCATCTGATATTTTGAGTACTAGAAATGTTTAATTTACATTTACATTGGCTTAGTATTTTGTCTTTATAATTTTATTGTTTAACTTGAAAAATATTAAAATACATTTATCAATAAATGCCTATTACTGAGCTTTTCTGATATAGAAAAATCAGCTAATTTTCTGTTTTGCAAATAATATTTTAGCTCCATTTCTGTCTTCTTTTTTCTTCTCTCTTTAATATTTATCCTATCCCTATGTGTTTTATACTCTATTTGTTTCTCTTATTTCCCTTTATTTTTTCTTTTATACAACACAGCTGTTGTGTTAACTAATTTCTCTTAGTTTTTCATTCTACTCTTTATGTTTTTAAGCTCTCTGGTGTTATATTGTCTTAAATTATTCTTATCTACTTCAAAGCTGTAATTTTAGGAGCTAGAAGACCTGTCAGGTTTTCCAGGGAAAGAGATAATGAGCAAGAATTCTGAGTATATGGAAAGGCTGCCAGAATTAAGAGTGCTTCCAATGAAACAAAATGAGAAACAAATATTATTATTCATATAATTACAATGTAGGCACTCAAGAATGACAAGATTGTTCTCTGTGTAGACAAATGTAAGTACAAATTACAAATTGAAGCAATTATTTAGATAATTCTTACAAGCATAACAACAATCTTGCTTATGCATTTTCTAATCTCTGACTCAAACAAAAAGGTACAATGTAATGAATAAATGTAAACTGAGGATTTTTAATTATTGACATTTTCAGGAGGCCAAATTACCTGTTGCTTTTTCCTTATCAACAAGTTGATGAAGAAAATTATGTGCATGAAAGTAAAATACTTATGTAATGGTTCACACTTTTAAAATTAGCTTCTATCAAATGCTTAACTGTCAGGTACCATACGAAATATTTAAATGGCTTAAATATTTTAATTCTTACAATAACTCTTAAAAAACTATAATTACATCATTGGGCAGATGAGTATCCAAAGGAATTGAAGGTTAGGTAAAGTTTTGAAGTCATAGTTAGTAGATGGGGAAAAAATGATTCAAAAACCTAATTTATTTGGCACCAATACCCATGCTATTTTTTTTTAATTATTTGCAGATATGTACTCAAGACAGCCTTGTGAATGATAATGAGCAGAATGTTATTATCCCAGTGATATTCTTCCAAACTATCACATGGTTTTTGTCATGGTTCAATTCTCAGCTCGATCATTATCTAACTGTATGAACATTGGAAAATCATGGAATCTGACTATCCGGATGCTCATCTCTAAAATAGGAATAATTAGAGTACCTACCATATAGAATTGCTATAAAAGTTCAATAATTTAGCATATATAAAACATGTTCATTAATACCTGGCACACGGTGATGTGCTGTATATGAGTTTCTTTGCTTTTCAAGATGAGCAATATGTGTTGATCTCTGGTCAAGTTTATTGTTGGTTTTCTGAACTGTGTTGAGTCTACTAATGAATTTGTGGAGGGCAACCTTTCTGTCCTTTACATTTTTCTTCATTTACAGCTATTCCAATACTTTGTTTTACTGTAGGTTAATCTCCAATGATATTGGCTATTAGATCTTGCATATTGTCTATCTTTTCCATTAAAACTTTCATCACATTAGTCTTAATTATATTATATTTTCTGTCCAATAGTGCCAACATTCTGTGTGATATCAGAATCTGCTTCTCATGATTGCTTTGTCTTTGGGGAGTGTGCTTTTTTGATGTGTTATGATTCATAATATTTTGTTGTTGTTGAAAGTTTTACATCTTGTTTAGAATGGTGAAGACTGAGGTAAATAGTTTTATGCCTCAGTGTGAGCATTTCTTTTCTTCTGCTGGGCTTATAATAAATGGGGATGTAGTGTGGCTGTATTTGAGGACTATTTCTTCTATCATTATCTCTGTGTGCCCTCTCTCACCACTCCTATTCAACATAGTGTTGGAAGTTCTGGCTAGGGCAATCAGGCAAGAGAAAGAAATCAAGGGTATTCAGTTAGGAAAAGAAGAAGTCAAATTGTCCCTGTTTGCAGATGACATGATTGTATATTTAGAAAACCCCATTATCTCAGCCCAAAATCTCCGTAAGCTGATAAGAAACTTCAGCAAAGTCTCGGGATACAAAATTAATGTGCAAAAATCACAAGCATTCTTACACACCAGTAACAGACAAACAGAGAGCCAAATCGTGAATGAACTTCCATTCACAATTGCTTCAAAGAGAATGAAATACCTAGGAATCCAACTTACAAGGGATGTCAAGGACCTCTTCAAGGAGAACTACAAACCACTGCTCAGTGAAATAAAAGAGGACACAAACAAATGGAAGAACATACCATGCTCATGGATAGGAAGAATCAATATCGTGAAAATGGCCATACTGCCCAAGGTAATTTATAGATTCAATGCCATCCCCATCAAGCTACCAATGAGTTTCTTCACAGAATTGGAAAAAACTGCTTTAAAGTTCATATGGAACCAAAAAAAGAGCCCGCATCGCCAAGACAATCCTAAGTCAAAAGAACAAAGCTGGAGGCATCACGCTACCTGACTTCAAACTATACTACAAGGCTACAGTAACCAAAACAGCATGGTACTGGTACCAAAACAGAGATATAGACCAATGGAACAGAACAGAGTCCTCAGAAATAATACCACACATCTACAGCCATCTGATCTTTGACAAACCTGAGAAAAACAAGAAATGGGGGAAAGGATTCCCTATTTAATAAACGGTGCTGGGAAAATTGGCTAGCCATAAGTAGAAAGCTGAAACTAGATCCTTTCCTTACTCCTTATATGAAAATTAATTCAAGATGGATTAGAGACTTAAATGTTAGACCTAATACCATAAAAACCCTAGAAGAAAACCGAGGTAATACCATTCAGGACATAGGCATAGGCAAGGACTTCATGTCTAAAACACCAAAAGCAATGGCAACAAAAGCCAAAATTGACAGATGGGATCTCATTAAACTAAAGAGCTTCTGCACAGCAAAAGAAACTACCATCAGAGTGAACAGGCAACCTACAGAATGGGAGAAAATTTTTGCAATCTACTCATGTGACAAAGGGCTAATATCCAGAACCTACAAAGAACTCAAACAAATTTACAAGAAAAAAACAAACAACCCCATCAAAAAGTGGGCAAAGGATATGAATAGACAGTTCTCAAAAGAAGACATTCATACAGCCAACAGACCCATGAAAAAATGCTCATCATCACTGGCCATCAGAGAAATGCAAATCAAAACCACAGTGAGATACCATCTCACACCAGTTAGAATGGCAATCATTACAAAGTCAGGAAACAACAAGTGCTGGAGAGGATGTGGACAAATAGGAACACTTTTACACTGTTGGTGGGATTGTAAACTAGTTCAACCATTATGGAAAACAGTATGGCGGTTCCTCACGGATCTAGAACTAGAAGTACCATATGACCCAGCCATCCCATTACTGGGTATATACCCAAAGGATTATAAATCATGCTGCTATAAAGATACATGCACAGGTATGTTTATTGCGGCACTATTCACAATAGCAAAGACTTGGAATCAACCCAAATGTCCATCAGTGACAGACTGGATTAAGAAAATGTGGCACATATACACCATGGAATACTATGCAGCCATAAAAAAGGATGAGTTTGTGTCCTTTGTAGGGACATGGATGCAGCTGGAAACCATCATTCTCAGCAAACTGTCACAAGAACAGAAAACCAAACACTGCATGTTCTCACTCATAGGTGTGAGTTGAACAATGAGATCACTTGGACTCGGGAAGGGGAACATCACACACCAGGGCCTATTATGGGGAGGGGGGAGGAGGGAGGGATTGCACTGGGAGTTATACCTGATGTAAATGATGAGTTGATGGGTGCTGACGAGTTGATGGGTGCAGCACGCCTACATGGCACAAGTATACATATGTAACAAACCTGCACGTTATGCACATGTACCCTAGAACTTAAAGTATAATAAATAAATAAATAAATAAATAAATAAATAAATAAATAAGAATAATGGTGGTCTTAATAGAATGAATTGGGAAGCATTCTCTCCACCTAAATTTTCTGGAAGAATTTGTGTATAATTGGTATTGTGGGCTCAGTTGTATCCCCCCAAAATTATAAATTGAATCTCTAACTCTCAGTTGCTCTGAATATGACTGTCTTTGGAGACAGAGCCTTTAAAGAGGTGAATAAGTGAAAATGAGGATGAGTCCTAATCCAAAATGAATGGTGTCCTTATAAGATTAGGAAACTTGGAAACTTAAAGAGACTCCAGTGTTGTGGATGCACAGAGGAAAGACCACATGAGGATACAATGAGAAGGCAGCCATCTACAAGTCAAGGAGTGAGAATTAGAGTGAAACCAATCCCTCTAACACCTTCATCTTGGACTTCTAGCATCCAGAACTAAAAGAAAAGAAATTTCCACTTAAGCTTCCCCCCAAAAAGAAAATCCTGACTCATTCAATGAGACTAGTATCACTCCAATATGAAAATCTGAGAGAGATATCTAACAAATTGTTTCTCAATCAATAACACTCATAAAAACACATAAAACATATTCAAATACATTATAATGTAGCAAATCCCATATTACTATATATATATAGTAATATATAAATAGCATGATCAATTAACTTGTAACACAATAATGCAAGATTGGTATAATATTTGAAAATCAGTCAATATAATTCAGTAGATTACCAGAAAAAAAGGAGAAATCTATTACATGCTGAAAAATATGTTGGTAATAATTGATTCTTATTCCTAAAATTTTTACAAAAAAAGAAAAGAAGGAAAGAAAAGAAAGGAAAGGAAAAGAAAAAAGAAAGAGAAAAAAGAAGGAAAGAAAGAAAAGAAAAAAAGGAAAGAAAAAAGAGAAAAGAAAAAAAGGAAAGAAAAGAAGAAAGAAAGAAAAAAGAGAAGGAAGGAAGGAAAGAAAGGAAAAAAAGAGAAAACTCACAATCTGGGAAGCTTGCCACAATCTGGCAAGGGAAGTTTTGGAAAACATACATGTAACACCAAACATAATGCTCAAATGATGAATATATTACATAGAATGTTGAGAACAAGGTGCGGATATCCACTCATCATTTTATCATCATCATTGTGCTGCAAGTTTTACAAGTGAAATGAAAAGTGAGAAAGTATAAAATGGCATATGTATTTGATTTGAAAAATGAAAACTGTATGTACTGATTACTTAATTGGTTTCATAGTTATAAATATATGTCCACAAACTACTTCTAAAAGAAGTTCCTAGATCAGGGACAGTGGCTCACACCTGTAATCCTAACACTTTGGGAGGCTGAGGCAGGTGGATCACCTGAGGTCAGGAGTTCAAGACCCGCCTGGCCAACATGGTGAAAACTCATCTCTACTAAAAATACAAAATATTGTCTGGGCATAGTGTTTCATGCCTGTAATCCCAGCTACTCAGGAGGCTGAGGCAGGAGAATTGCTTGAACCTGGGAAGTGGAGGTTGCAGTGAGCCGACATCGCAACATTGTACTCCAGCCTTGGTGACAGGGTGAGACTTTGTCGCAAAAAATAAATAAATAAAAATATAAAAATAAATAAGTCCCTAGCATCTTTGTTCATAATAACTTCAAATTAGAACTAATCCAAACATTCCATAAAAGGAAAATACATAAATTGTGGCATATTTGTAGTAATCAGTAAGAAAAATGAACAAACTGTTGATGCATAAAATGGTAAAATGGTGGGTAATAATATCTACAGTACTATAGCAAGTTTTCCAAATACTTGGCATAAAGCTGTTTATCAATATTACCTTATTATCTCATTAATTTCTGTAAGGTCAATGTGATGTCTCCTCTTTCTCTCTTATTGTT
This sequence comes from Theropithecus gelada, assembly GCF_003255815.1. NCBI lineage: Eukaryota > Metazoa > Chordata > Mammalia > Primates > Cercopithecidae > Theropithecus > Theropithecus gelada. The sequence goes on from NC_037689.1 coordinate 125,548,989, forward strand.
TCATGTCTCTTTTTTCTTTCTTAATTAATCTAGGTTTATCACTTCTTAAAATTTCTTCAGGAAACAAAGTTTTTGGTTTTTTAATATTATTTTTCTGTTTTCATTTTTTTTTTATTTTCATTCTGATTAGGAACCTGATGGGAGGCAGACAGGTTCCTAAGCAGGAAGGAGTGGGTCCCTGGTGAGGCCCAGCCTTCAAGCCAGGGATGGCCTGAAGCCTGGGAATTATGCTGCCAGTTCCAGGTGGAGTCCATGGCCTGGAGTGAGACCTTCCTTGATGCCTTTTGGCCAATTAGTTGGTGCTTTTTCCATGTCTACCCATGCACCAGTCAGCATTCACTTCCTCCATTCTGAGCCCATAAAAAAACCCAGACTGAGCTAGAGTCAGACACGCGTCACGACTACCTGCCTGCAGATAGGAGCAGCCCACTTGGGGTCTCCTCGCTGCTGAGTGCCATTCTGTCACTCAGTAAAGCTCTTCTCCACTTTGCTCACTCTCTAGTTGTCCATGTAACTTCATTGGTTCTGCATGCAGGACAAGAACTTGGGAGCTGCTGAATTATGGGCATGAAAAGGGCTGTAACACTTTCCTGGCTGGCTTGTCGAGCTGCGGACAGGAGTGAAAAGGGCTGTAAAGCATTCCTGGATGACTCACCATTGACACATTCCCATTTGATGGACTGTGAGAGTGAAGAGCAGTGACCCTTCTGGGGGCCAGACACCAAGATTCCCTGAGCCAGGGTGGTAACACTATAGCCCTCTCTCCCTCCGCCAGCATTGGGCAGCTGCCCACAGACAAGAAGTGGCAGCGGGGCCAGGTCAGTCTGGCAGCTGTGGGCCAGAGTGAGGTGGCGGAACTGAATGAGCTGAAAACACAGTCCTCCTTCCTCCATTTGTCAAGCTGCAGGTGTAACAGCAGGAACGAGAAAGCTTTAGCATGCCTTCTGCCCCCGTTGGGGCTCTGTGGTTGCTGGTATCTCCGAGTTTTCAGGTTCCACATTGTTCCCCTCATCCAGATGTCACTGCCCACACAGCAGAAGCTGTTTGTGATATGACTGGCCCAGCCACTGCCTTGCATGAAGCTGGTGCCTGTGCCAGTGACTGGAGCTGCTCACCTCACCACAGCAGCCAGTGTGCCTGGCTGTGTGTAGTAGCCATACCACGCACTCACTCACACACCCCTCACCACTCTGCACCTGGCTCTCCTTTGGCATGCATGGGATCCAAGAATGGGATCCAGGCTGGTAGCACAAGCTGAGGGCAGCCTGCTGGGCCTAGTGGGTGGAATGAGTCCAGCAGGCCAGAACGAAACTCAAGCAGAGGCACCACCAGCCACAGAAGTTTTTGTTTGCTGAAGTGACACCCAAAGGATCCTGTGACAATGCTCATATATACTGTTTAGTCAGCTTGTTTTGGGTTTTGTTTGCTCTTCTATTTTTAGTTTCTCCAGGTGGTAGTGCAGGTTATTGGTTGGAGATATTTATTTCTTGTTTTTTCATATGTGTATAGAATAAACATCCTTCTAAGTACTACTTTAGGTGCATCCCGTAAATTTTAACATTCTGCATTTTCTTTCGGTTTAAATATTTTCAAAGTTACGTTGTGATTTTTTCCTTTGATCCATGGGTTATTTAAAAGTGTGTTGTTCAATTTCCAAATACTGGTAAATTTTCCAAATTTCTGTTTGTGGTTGATTAGAATATAATTCCATTGTGTTCAAAGAACATACTTTCCCTGATTTCAGTTATTTCAAATGTATTGAGTTTTATGGTCCAGCATATGTTCTGTTAAATGTTTCTAAGAGGTAAAGATAAAAAGAAACAAAAATTGTTTTTTTTCTCTCTCTCTACTCTGACACTGTATTGGTTAGTTATAACCTATGTATGTTTTATCTCCTTGTTTCTATTGTTTCTTTTTTTTGCCACCTTTTGTTTTAATTAAGCATTTTCGTGGTTCCATTTTATTATCTTTATTGACTTAGTAACTTGACTTTATTGACTTGTTTTGTTAATGATCGTTTTAGTGATATGTATCATTAACTTAACAAAATCTACCTTTATGTGATATGCCATTATATCTATACTACAAAAACTTTACAATAGTATAATTTCATTCTTCCCCTACCAATTATTGTGCTCAAGTTGTGAAATATTTTCTTCTTATTTATGCTATAAAGCAGATACTATATTGCATTATTTTTATATTCCCAAAAATACTATTCTTATTTTTGTATTTTTATCAACTACCTTTTAAAGAGTTAGAAATAATAACAAAACACAAATATATTTACTCATGTTGTTATCATTTCCAGTGGACTTCATTTTCTTGTTTAGATACACATTTTCATCTAAAATCATTTTTATTATGCCTAAAGTACTTCCTCTAACATGTCTTGTTGTGTTAATGTGCTAGTAATTATTTCAGCTTTTGCATGTCATAAAAGGCCTTTAATTCACCTTCATTTTTGAAAGGTATTTTTAGTGAGTAAAAAATTCTTGTTTGGAAGTTTACTTTACATTTAGTACTTAAAACACATTGTCCCACTCTCTTCTCACATTGCTTCTAAGGAGAAAAATGCTGTCATTTTTGTGTTTCATCATTATTGTTGGAAGCTACATACTTTGGCCTTTTTATAAACAAACTTTGTTCCAGGCTGCAGTAAAGTTACTTGGAAACAGATTGATCCTATCAGGTCTTGCTCATAAGATTTATCAGGATGACCAGAGATTTATTCAATATAGGATTCATTATTTTCTACTAATGAGACACGTCATCATAAGTTTTCTCAGTCTAACTGATAACTGGAATTATTCCTAGCCCTGTGTGAATATAATGTATGTTTACCTGTCATCCTTTCGTGTTTTCTCTCACCACTCTTGCATATCATTCTCATGTACTTATCATTACTTGTCTGAATGCTCTAGGGGACATGTCTGCAGATCTTCAAATTTCTCCAGGCAGCTCTCTCATCTCTGCTACTCTATACTACAACTCTCATTGCCTTGGTCTCTCCAGATGCTCAATTTAATTTCTTCAACTCATAGTTTCCATAATTGTCATTGGATTCTTCTCCCATTACTATGGTTTGGAAACACAAAAGCCTTCATAAGGCAAAACTCATTTGGTTTCTTAATTTGTGGTATTACTGTCTTTTGTTGCCTGATGTGCAGCATTCAAGATGACATCACACTGGATGTTATTCCAATTTCTCAAAGAGGGGCTCTCAAAATTTGAGGTCCCACCGTTCTATGCAAAGTGATATGTCTGCCAGGTTAAAGGATCCCAAACTAGATTTTCCAAACATATGATTATCAAGAGAGAAGGGAGAGAAAGACAGCAGAATAAAAGGTTCTACCAATTATCCCACCTGCAAGGATACCAATTTAACAACTACACACACACACACACCTTCATGAAAATAAAAAATCAGGTGAGCTCTAATACTACCTGGTTTTAATTTCATATCACTAAAAGATGTACTGAAGTGATAGAAAGGACAGTCTTGAACCACAGATGCCATGCCTCCTCTTTCCTCTAGCAGTGGCAACATGTTGTAGAGAGCCTTCTGTGGGTTGGGAAGACAGAGTTTCACACCTTAGGTACCAGCTCATCCACAGGGATGAGGAGCACCAAGCAGGCTCTTGGAATCCCTGTTTCCAGGACTTGACTCTTAGACAGTATTTCTGGACATGCCCTGGGCCAGAGGGGTGCCCAGAGTTCTGAAGGGTGAGTCTTGGATCAAGTAGAATTCACCACAAGCTGACATAAGAGCCCTTGTGCCTTAAGGGAACATTGATGGTAGTCTGGCACCAACCCCCATGACCTGTGGTAGCAATGGCTATGGGATGAAGCTCCTCTGTCTTTGAAAAGGAAAGAGAAGAGTGAGTAAAACTGTGTCTTCTGATTTGAGTGCCAACTCAGCCACAGTACAATAGAACACAAGGTAGACTTCTAAGGTTTTTGATTCTTGTCCCTGACTCCAGAACGGCACCTCCAGACTCATGCCCAACCTGGGGAAACTTGACACCTTGAAGGGAAGGGCACAGATTTGTCTGGCTTTGCCGTCTGCTGATTGTAGAGTAACAGGGCCTTGAGCAAACATAGGCAGTAGTAAGGGAGTGATTATAGCAGGCCTTGGGGGAGTCCCAGTGCTGTGCTGTCTTCAGATCTGACCCAGCACTTTTATAGTGGTGGTGGTCACAGAGGTACTTGTCACTTAACTTCCATCTTTACATGCATGCCTCAGAACAGAGAGAGGGATTCTGTTTGGGAGAAAAGGAAAAGAGTATACAAAATTCTCTGCCTGCTAACCCAGATAATTCTCCGACATCCTGTCCAAGACCTCTATAAGTCGGCAAGAACCACAGCATTACTGGAATTTGAGTTTCTCCTAAAGCAGATACACCTTAGATCACAACACCCAAGTCCTTTTGAGTATGTGGAAAGTATTTGCAAGAAGGGTGGGTATAAACCAATGCAGACAGTGAAGACTACATTAAATACCTAACATGTCAATGCCAAGACACTGGAGAATATCTAATAGCATCAACATCAGCCAAGAAAACATGACCTCACTAACTGAACTAAGTAAGGCACCAGGAACCAATCCTGGATGAAGAGAAATATGTGACCTTTCAATAGAGAATTCAAAATAGCTGTTTTGAGGAACCTCGGAGAAATTCAAGATAAAGAGAGTAGGAATTCAGAATTCTATCAGATAAATTTAAATGAAGAGATTGAAATAATTTTTAAAAATCAAGTAGAAATTCTGGAGCTGAAAAACACAATTAGCATAATGAATGCATCAGAGCCTTTTAATAGTAGAATTCATCAAGCAGAAGAAAGAATAAACTTCAAGACAGGCTATTGAAAATAAACAGAGGAGATAAAAAAGAATAAAAACAATAAAGTGTATGTAAAGGATCTAGAAAATAGCCTGAAAAGGGCAAATCTAAGAGGTATTGGCCTTAAAAAGGAGGTAGAGTAAGAGATAGTGGTAAGGAGGTTATTAAAAAGGATAATAACAGAGAACTTCCAAACCTAGACAAAGATATTAATATTCAAAATAAGAATGTTAAAAAACATCTGGCATATTTAACTAAAAGAAGACTATTTAAGACATTTAATAATCAAACTCCCAAAGATAGAGGATGAAGAAATAATTCTAAAAGCAGTAAGAGGAAAGAAACAAATAACATACAATGGAGATAATGAAAGAGAAATTTCCAAACTTACAGAAAGAAATCAATATCTAAGTACAATAAGGTTATAAAACAAAGATTTAACCCCCAAAGCCAAGAAGGCTACCTCAAGGCATTTAATTATCAAACTCTCTAAGGTCAAGGGTAAAGAAAGTATTGCTAAAAGCAGCAAGAGAAAAGAGAAAAATAACATACACTGTAGCTCCAATATGTCTGGCAGCAGCAGACTTTTCATTGGAAACCTTACAGGCAAGGAAAGAGTGGCATGACGTAGTTAAAGTGCTGAAAGGGTGGGGGGAAAGCTATTACACTAATAGTATATCTGGTAAAAACATCCTTCACACCTAAAGAAGAAAAAAATTTCACAGACAAACAAAAGCTGAGGGACTTCGTACAAAACTTACTGGTAAGACTAAGTACACAGAAAAATCCACAGTCCAAAGTCTCATCTGAGAGAGGGCAAGTCCCTTCCGCCTATAGCCTTTTGAGTCTATTTTCTAGATCCTGGAGACATGCTTTATTGTTTTTTATTCTTTTTTAAATCTCCTCTGTTTATTTTCAATTGAAGAGGACACTGTAACTGTAATGTGTAAACTACTCTTATCCTAAGTAGAAAGACTAAACAATGAACCAATAAAAAATAACTACACAACATTTCAAGATCCACATAAATGAAATAATAAACAAACAAGGAAGTATTACAATTGATACTGCAGAATTTCAAACAATCATTAGTGGCTACTATCAGCAACTGTATTCTAATAAATTGGTAAATCCAGGAGAAATGGGCAAATTCCTAGAAACATAAAACCCACTAAGATTGAACAAAGAAGATATCCAAATCCTGAACAGACCAATACAAAGTAAAAAGAAAAAAAGCTGTAATGAAAATTCTTTGATTAAAGGAAAGCTCAGAACCTGATGGAGTTACTGCTAATTCTACAAAACATTTATATAAGAACTAATACCAATCCAACTCAAGCTATTATGAAAATAGAGGAGGAGGGAATACTTCCAAACTCATTCTACAAGGCAAATATAACCCTCATACCAAAATCAGACAAAGAGATATCAAAAAATAAAAACTGCACATTAATATATCTGATCAATATTGATGCAAAAAACTTCAAGAAAATACTAGCACATCAAATTCAACAATACATTAGAAAGATCATTCATCGTGACCAAGTGGGATTTATCCCTGGGATGCAAGGATGGTTCAACGTAGGCAAATCAATTAACGTGATACATCATATCAACAGAATGAAGGACATAAACTATATGATCATATTAATTGATACTGAAAAAAAGCATTTGAAAAAATTCAACATCCCAGTATAATAAAAGCCCTAAAAAAAATGAGTATAGAAGGAACACACTTCATCATAATAAAGTTGTATATGTGAAATCTACAGTTAGTATCATATGGAATGGGGAAAAAGGAAAAATATTCTCCTAAGACCTGGAACATTACAAGGATGCCAACATTCACCACTATTATTGAACATAGTACTGGAGGTCCCAGCAAGACCAATCAAATAGGAGAACAGAATAAAGGGCATCCGAATTGGAATGGAAGAAGTCAAAGTACACTTGTTTGCAGATAATGTCATCTTATATTTGGAAAAACCTGAAAGTTCCATTGAAAAATTATTAGAACTGATAAATTTGGTAAATTTTCAGTATATGAAATAAGTATAAAATTGATAGCATTTCTATATACTCACAGTGAAAAGTCTCAAAAAAATTAAAAAGTGATTCTTTTTACAACAGCCACAAATAAAATTAAATACCCAGGAATTAACCAAAAAAGTGTAAGATCTTTATAATGAAAACTATAAAACACTGATATAAAAAATTGAAGAAGACAAAAAAATGGAAAGATATTTCTTATTCATGGATTGGAAGAATCAGTATTGTTTAAATGCCCATACTCCCCAAAGTATTCTATGGATTCAATGCAGTCCCTCTAAAAATATCAATGACATTCTTCACAGAAATAAAAAAAAAATTCTAAAATTTGTATGGAACCACAAAAGTCCTAGAATAGTCAAAGCCATCCTAAGTAAAAAAAAAAAAAAAAAAAAAAAAAAAAAAAAAAAA